>NC_141145.1:71077185-71439246 GCF_053477565.2 Lygodium microphyllum
CCACTAATTACTATATTCATGGTTAGAGATACCCTTACTTGAATCATTTTGTGCCAATCGTGGGACTTCAAACCAGATAGTTGCTTCACACCTCTTTTCTTTTTCTTTATGAAGGCTCCCTTGAGACATCTCATACATCCCGTGGGTGTTCGAAAGCTACATATCTGTTCCTTCACTATTTTTACCTCGTTCTTTGACAGCTTCCAAGGTGCATGGGGTAGCTCAATCTTTCCTCTGGGTCCAATGCATGGCCAAGCTTGCCTCATGCGACCAATGTTACGTAAATCCTCCCTTACATTGATTGAATCACGAGCCCCTATCAAGTGATCCCATAATGTAGATACAACATTTTTGAATATGTGCATGGGGTCCAACAGGTGATTGATCTTGAGTTCAATCCAATACGAAAGACGAAAAAATTAGAGAACCTAACAAACAAACAATATATTATGTAAGCAATTTATCATGCTAAATACTTTAAAGTCAATCAAGAGAAATATACTTCTTACTGACTCATGCTGAGTGGAGGGTGGCTGTCGGCATTAATCCATCTCTCCTTCCAATCTCGAATGGTTAGAGGTTGTGGAATCATTCCATTAGTAGGGAGAACATATTTGGGATGGTCAATAGGAAAAAATCGATGACGATTGTCATAGATAACCTTCTTTAAATGTGTTGGACTAGAGGAAACTAGAGAGGGACCGCAAATAGGACATGCACGATATCCTGATGTGGTTAAACCTGAACAAACAAGTGAATTAATAACATGCAATTGATTCAAGTCTTGAATTTCAAATATAGAGTTATATACATGTACCTGGACACTCTCCATATTCTGAAAAGTCATGCATGGTCCACAACAACATGGTCTTCAAAGTGAAATCTCTAGAGGATGCAGATGCACTTGTATCTTGCACCTCAATACCTTCCCATAACATTTCTAACTCTTCAATCAAAGGCTCTAAGTAAATGTCCATGTTTTTTACCTTATGCTTTTCAGGAATCAGAAGGGACAACATTACATGTCCCTTTTTAATTGCCATGGATGGAGGAATATTATAGTTCACCAATACCACTGGCCATACACTGTATGATGTGATTTTGATGCCAAATGGATTGATTCCATCCATACCTAAACCAAATCTCAAATTTCTTGGCTCTTCTTTGAAAATGGGCCACAAATTGTCTATATGTTGCCATGCCGGTGTGTCTGCAGGGATCCTCCATTTTTTATCACTTGAACGATGACTAGCATGCCATGACATGAGCTTTCCAATAGACTTACACTTGAACATAAGTTGAATTCGTGGAATAATCAGAAAATGTCACAAAAACCTTACGAGGCACATCCATTGACCTCATCTCCACTTCGTATCTTGATTCACCACAAATAGGACACTCTCCTCATGAATCCCACGAAATAAGACACAATCATTGACACATGCATGGATCTTGACATAATCGAGGCCTCCCAGAGATGTCAAGTAATGTCTTGCTTGCTCTCTCTTAGTTGGCAATTTGTTTCCTTTTGGAAGCATTTGTGATAATAACCTACATATATTTTTAAAAGTGAGTTTTAAAAACCACCAACATATATTTGTGTCCGATTTCAAAATAGAACAATTAATATTATGATTCATAAGCCAAACGGAATTGATACATACTTCAATAACGCATTCAAACTGACATTACTCCATCCATAAATTGTTTGCAAGTTAAGTATCTTGAGGGACGTACGAAGAACGGAGTACGTACAACCTTCATACAACGGAGTAGATGACGCTACGAATAGTGGGTCATCTAGCTTTGTCGTGTGACCCTCTCACCGGTTCCGAAAGTAGATCGTGTACCATGTTGTCCAAAATCTCATCCTCTACAACTTGATGGGGCATTTCATAAGGGCTACTATCATGGTCATGAATCTCCACTCTTCTTGAAGACTCTGCCTCCTCGCGTCGACGTTTTGCAGCCTCTCAACGCCCAAGAGGGCGCATCTGAGGATGTGGCACCGCATCTTGCTCAACCACAAAAGGGAGTTACATGTACGTTGATATATATTTCAAACATAGACTAGCAATCTTAGTGTTAAAAACAATGAATACCGGTGATTTTTCTTGATCCCATTCTTCATACATGCTGAGGTGTGACATTGCAACTCGACGTGCTCGAAAAATACACCCTCGACAACGATCACACATGCATTTAATTTTTCGTCGTAGCCATGCATCTCGATTATGAAGACGTAATGTTTCAACCTCGAGGATGTGCTCGTTGACTCATCAGCATGCACCGCACTAGGTGATGACGACGACATGATTAAACCTAATTCATGACAACATCAAATTTGTTATTAATACGTTTACATAAAAACTTCAAGGTGTATTAATTATTCTAAGATATTCAATTTTAAATACACAAAACTTATCATAAATATATAAAAACTTATGATAAGAACTTACTATCAAAACTTATCTTAAATACAAAAACTTATGACAAAACGGCAAGCGTGCTAAATGTGCGTCTATGCCTGCGTCTAACTACGCATCTACGCCTGCGTCTATCTGCACGTCTAAATCCGCGTCTATTAGCGCGTCTATATAAAATTAGATGCGTATATACACGCAAAAATAGACGCAAACACCAAAATTCAAAAGATACAAGCGATTTCTTTTCAAATTGCGCCTTTCCTGCGTTTTTTGCACGTTCTGGAGCTCGAGTTCAGCCGACATACAGTCTACCTCCACTAGTCTCTTCATGACTCACCTCCTCATGACTCATCTCTTCTTTCACTTCAAAGAGACAAGAAGGGAAAGAAGACAGCTAAAGAGAAGAAAGCCAAGGAGAGGAAGAAAGCGAGAACAAAAGAGAGGAGAACAAGAGAAACAAGAGGCAAAGAGAGGAGACAACAAGCAGCAAGCATAAAGGGAGAACAAGTCACCAAGGAGAGGAAGAAGGGGAAGGAAGCAGCGCCACCACCCATCCACACCAAAGACCCAAGGTGAGTCCTCTCTCTCTCTCTCTCTCTCTCTCTCTCTCTCTCTCTCTCTCTCTCTCTCTCTCTTTCTGTATTAGGATCTTTCTTTCTATGATTGATGTTTTTATATCACAAATAAATCATGGATGGTGGTTGTCTCCGACTTAGTGCGTTTGACAACGCGTCTAGATTCCAGTGTAGACGCAGACATAGACGCGCAGCTATGTTTGTTGTTACCGTGTCTGCAGTCACGTCTCCAAACACGTCTATTCTGCATCTCAGGCGCGAGAATACACGCGCTCTACTCAGAAGCTTTGACTTCGGAGAAGCGTCTGAGAGTGCATCTATTCTGCATCTCAAACGCGTATATACATGTGCTCTGCTCAGAAGCTTTGACTTCTGGGAAGCATCTAAGAGCGCATCTATTCTGTATCTGAGGCGGGAATATACACGTGCTCTGCCCAGAAGGTTTGACTTCAGGGAAGCGTCTGAGAGTACGTCTATTCTACATCTCAGACACGAATATATATGCGCTAGCTCTGATAAAAAACTAAGTTTTTATTTCTGGAATTGTACGAATATGTTACACAATAGTATAGTTTACACAATATTGTAATTTAGCAAATTGTCTTATTCTTGTGTTTTGTTTGCAGATGTCGCATCCTGGTTCATCTAGCAATGACCCAGATTTGGAGCGCGTGGTCTTGTTCAGCAGAGGGGTCAATGCTTTTTTTGGAGGTTTTCCTAGTAAGGAAGACTTCATGGGAGAGATGACTAGACACCTTGGCCACTCTCCCACAGTAGACGAGGTGTTCAACGTCATGTCTGGAATGCCTCTAACGTCTTTGCGTGGAATGCCTCTAACGTCTTTGCCTGGCACTGCTTCCCAAACACCAAATGTCCAAATTCCAATTGCAAGTACTCCACGTGCAATGCCTGTACATGCATCGACTGAAGTACAAGCGTCAGCCGATGCGCGTGCATTTGCGGAAGCATGTGCATCCAGTGAGGCAGAGGGTAGTCGACAGAGAGGGAGGAGGGAGAGTTGAGGGGGAGGACGAGGCTTGTGTGTGGGTTGCCTAGGAGGTGGCGAGCGATCACCCTCACCAAAAGATCACGTAGAGGAACCTGTACGCTAGTACTATAGAGTTACAGATTCTGGTGACATCTTCCATGATGATGAAGGAAGGGATGTAATGGCGTACATGAGGAGCGTCGTGCATGCGACATATAAAGATTGTTTTGTTTACTTCAAGAATCAGAAAAGCGGCTTGTGGCAGGAGGTGTTGAGGGCAGTCCATAGGAGGTACCCAAATCCTGAGGGTCAGCGATTCTCAAATGATTGGGGACGCACAAAAGTGAGGGATTTGCTTCACAACAAAAGATCCCACCTCGTGACACGTGCCAGGGAGTCATTACGGAGACAAGAGGAGGGGCGTGGAGTCTATAGCCAACCACCTATGTACCACCGCATAGAGTGGAAGAAAGCCAAGAAAAAAGCAGCAGAGAAAGTGAAGAGTCGCTAGCATGCAGAGGCGTGACGCATCCAAATGGAAACTATAGGATCGTCGCATTACGGATCGGGCGGCAGAGAGTCGTGGGAGGCAGAGTTTGTAAGTATATTTTGATTTCTATTTTTTTTAAATTTATATTTTTTTCAATTCTTTATATAATTTGTTCTAATACATTGTGTCTCATAATTGTTTTGCAGACTACTATCGTTGGTAGGATACCTACTCCTAGAGAGGTAGGTTACCATCGAGGCCATAACCGCGCAGCCACATGGCTTCACTTCTATGAGGAGGGTCTCATCACTGAGGAGCAATACAACCGGGCTATGAGGATTCGACAGCCAGAGGAGGTATGTTTTTCTTACTTTCCTATTAAAAGTATGGCTAATTATAACTTTTTCTTTGCAATTGTACGTAAGCAACCTTGATCTTTTGTGTGTGTAGGTGAACCCCGATGTGGAGTATAACGAGGAGGGGGATAGTGACGCTAGTAGCGATGGTGGTGCTAGCGAAGATGTTTCTTCTTTAGATTCATAGAGGAGCACCATACCTCCTCTATGGCCTTGTTTCCTTGTTTTTCTATTATCCATCTTTGAGCTTACTGCTTGTGGCCATGCTTTAGGTCACAAGCACTTAAACTCCCCATGTAAATGCATTTTATATATAATGAATACATGGATTTTTGTTTTCAATTCTTGTGCTTTCAGATCCATTGTGTTTTTCCCAAATGCACAATTTGATGTATGGGAGGGGGGGAAAAAAACCAGAGAGCATGTGTTTTTCCCAAAGCAACCACATGCTCTCTGGTTTTTTTTCCAATTATGTGTTGCGCGTCTATTTGCACGTCTAAATTGCAGAAAATGCGCATCTATTTGCGCGTCTAAATTGCAGAAAATGCGTGTGTATACTCACATCTAGAATACAGAGTACAGGCGCCCATAGACGCGCTATATAATTCAAATTTATAAAAAGAAATTAAATATCTTTAAAAAAAGGAGATTTTTGGTTTTGTGATCACGTCTACTAGCGCATGTAAAAGCGCTTCTATGCACGTGTCTATGTGCCCATCTAATCTTCCATATAGACGTGCTTGTAGACGCACAAAAGAAATTAAATAAATAATAATTTTAGTTTTTGTGTGCGCTTTATTGATGCATGTATATGCGTGTCTCTAATGCGCGTCTATTGGTGTGTGTGGATTTCGTTATACATGCGACTATAGACGCGAAATGGTACACACACCAATAGACGGGCTTATAGACGCGCGCGTAAGATTTTCTCTTAATTCAAAAATAAGATATTTGTAAAGCATGAAGGTATACGTGTAGATGTATGTGTGAGGTGTAAGGCTATGTATATGCATGTGCAAGGTATTGTGGAATGTAAGGTTATATAAGGTGCAAGGGATGGTGTAGAATGGTGGTAAGTGTATAAGGCTATAGGCTGCAAAGGATAGTATTGTGGTATGTAAGCTATACATTGTGGTGTAAGCATGTGTAAGAGATAGTGCAAAGTTATGTAACACTATAACGGGGTAAGGTATGATGTAGATGGGTGTAAGGTATACATTGTGATGTATGTACATGTAAGGGATGGTGTACATTCTTTTTACTTATGCAAGGTGTAAGGCTACATGTATGCATGTGTAAGGGATGGTGTAGAGGGGGTGTAGATACTTGTAAGTCTATAAAGGTGTAAGGTATTATATAGAGCTATCTAAGGCATAAAGGTGTAACGTATAGTGTAGAGGTATGTAAGGTTCATATTTGGGTGAAATGTTGGCCGAGAGTTTTGTAAGGTGGTCAAGGTGTAAGCCTAGATGTCAACATAAGGTATCAAGCTATGGTGCAAGTTGTAAGGGAAATATATGGTGTGTGAGGTGTGTGGTATAAGGGATGGTGCATACCAAAGAAAAGTGTTCCAATATTATTCTTTTAGTGTTATTCTTTCCTAAAGTAATAGTAATTGGAAGATCTAAAGATTTATACCACATTACTATTTGGAAATTATAGTGTAAAGCTTTAGGGATATAAGGGAGTGGTAAAGATATGCTTTTGGAAGATTTGGTCTAAACCTATGAGGGTGCAAGGTTATTAAAACTACTAATGTTCAGAAGATATATTCAAATCTATGAATACTTTTAATTTAAGGTCTCCATTCATGTTAACCATACTAGTCAAGGTCATCAGTACTAGGTTCAATAGTGGCAATAATACATCGCTACTACAAAGAAATCTAGGATTAATAGTGAATGTAATTATATTCAAAGAAATCTAGGATTTATAGTGGCAATAATACATTGCAACCACAAAAAAATCTAGGATTAATAGTGAATGTAATTACATTCAAGAGTATAAAATAATATTCGCACGAAATATTAAATAAAAATAATATAAATATTAACATGTTAATTATACAATAACTTTAATATGTATGTTAAACAAAGGGAGGTGAAGCGCCATCACATGCCGACTGGGCCACGTACTGAATTAGGCCGACCACCCTACATATGTACTCTGTCGATCACCCTGCGAACCAAATGCGACCTCTGTGATTCTAAAAGATTGGCGGTAGATCAACCGAGTCATGCGAATGATCTTCCTATCAACACAGTACTGCCAAGCCGCGCCCCCCCCCTAAAAGCACGCAGTCATGATTATCTTTTTCCTCTCAAAGTACGCACAAATCCCTACTTTCTCCACTTCCCTCGTGTCAAGATTGTGGGAGAGAAGGAAGGAGTCTCGCTTGAAGCTTTCTTGCTTGCACAATGGGGGAAGACACACAAGGGTGGAGGCTGAAAACAGTTTTCCTCTTCTTAGTTGTGTAAGCCAAAAGAACTCAAGTACAAAGAAATAGAAGAACCCTATATATGGGTCTCAAACCAAACTCAACTAACTAAGGTGGCATACTAACTGAGCCACGAACTAGAGTAGATAAGGATAGCTATCATGTAGCTATTATTCATGAGCGGTGTACCAACCGCGTCTGCAACTGACAAGTCGGTGACATAAATATACAACGGTCACCCTGGCGTATCACGAGTGGAGCTCGATATCTCAACACTCCCCCTCGAGCTCAATCCCAATTCCTCCACACCAAGCAGGTCTCTGAACTTGCGCAGCTTCTCTGCGCCCAATGCCTTCGTAAATATGTCAGCTACCTGATCCTCTGTACTGACATAAACTAGATCAATAAGACCTAGTAAAACCCTCTCTCGCACATAGTGATAATGCACCTCAATGTGCTTTGTTCTAGCATGATAGACTGGGTTATTTGCGAAGTGTATACTACTCATGTTGTCACAATAAATGACAACTGGCCCATCTGAAGGCTGATGCATATCATAAAGTAGCTTATGCAACCAAGCTACCTCACATGCAGCCATTGCTGCACCCCTGTACTCAGCCTCTGTGCTCGACAAGGCAACTGTAGGTTGTTTCTTGCTGCTCCAAGTGACTGCAGCACTCCCAAAAGAGAACACATATCCACTGGTAGATCTTCTATCAGAAATACTACCAGCCCAATCAGCATCAGTGTATCCATGCAGCTGTATCTGAACCCCAGTCTGATAAAATAGTCCATACTGCAATGTGGACTTCACATACCTGAGTATGCGTCTAGCCGCATCCAAATGCGGTTTCCTTGGAGCCTGCATAAACTGACTTACCAATCCAACAGCATAGCTCAAATCTGGCCTGGTAATAGTCATATAAATCAAACTTCCTACTATGCGTCTGTACATAGTAGGGTCTTCTAGAAGCTCACCTGCATCTGTGCTCAGCTTCACATTTTGCTCCAAAGGAACTGAAATAGGCTTACAGCCTGTCATCCCATATTTGGACAGCATGTCCAATCCATACTGCCTCTGCAAGAGCTGTATCCCACTTGGTGATCTAATCACCTCAATGCCCAAGAAATAACGCAGCTCTCCCAAATCCTTCATCTCAAATTTCTGCTTCAATAGCATTTTCACATGAAGGATATCTTCATCACTGTCACCTGTCATAATCAAATCATCAACATAAATGACAAGCAGCATAATACCTTTCTCTGTTTTTCTCACATAAAGTGAGAAATCTGCCTTGGAAATCTGAAATCCAATAGTGACAAGATACTGTCCTATCTTGTCAGACCATGCTCTAGGTGCTTGCTTCAAGCCATACAAAGCTTTCTTCAACCTGCAAACAAACTCAGGATGAACAGCATGCACATAACCTGGTGGCTGCTCCATATAGACCTCTTCTTGCAAATCACCATGCAAGAAAGCATTCTTTACATCCATCTGATGTAAAGACCATCCCTTTGATGCAGCCATAGCAATGACTGCTCTTACGGTTGCCATCCTTGCAACCGGACTGAATGTTTCTTCATAGTCAATGCCATATGTTTGTGCATACCCCTTGACTACTAATCTTGCCTTGTATCTGTTCACAGAACCATTAGCATTGTGCTTCACCTTATAAACCCACTTACAGCCAATTGCATTCTTACCTTTAGGCAAAGGTACTAACTCCCATGTAGCATTTGCTTCCAAGGCATCCATTTCTTCATCCATGGCTTTCTCCCATTTTTCTTTTCCCATGGCTTCCTCAAAAGAAGTGGGTTCTGGTTCCTGTATCACCTTGACCATATATGCATAGTGAATGGCTGTAAATCCATCATATTTCAGCCTATCCACAGGATACCTAGCTCTCGTAGACCTGCGCAAAGTAGGTTCACTCCCATGTGCTCTCAAAACATCCCTGGTCTTCCTTACTCCAGGTGTAACAATAGAAGGAATACCCAACTCATCATCAATGCTCTGTTCTGAGCCACTGGAATCACCATCCACATAAGAGTGACCTGCATTCACATCAAACATGGGCTGATCAACCTTCTCTTTTCCTTTTCGTGATACCTGCATACCACTATCTGCATTGCTTTGAGAAGATTCTCCTGATCTCAATCTGCCTGTCCATGGCGAAGAATGTGAACCACTGCTAGAGGACGCTCCAGGTCCACTAATATTTTGTGACTGCTGCTGTGAATTCTGTGTAGCATTACCATTTTGTGCATCTTCATCATCAATCACATTTACTGGTTTATACCAGCTACTCATCTCATCAAAAACAACATCTCTGCTCACTGTAAACTTACGAGTAGAAGGGTTATAGCATCTATACCCTTTTTGCTGCAGAGAGTAACCAATAAAGATTCACTTCTCAGCTTTTGGATCCAACTTGGATCTCAACTCATCTGGCACATGTACATAGGCAATGCAACCAAAAATTTTCAAATGAGAAATATCTGGTTTCCTACCAGTATACCTCTCCTCTGGAGTCATTCCATGTATTGCTGCAGTGGGAGTCCTGTTCATTATGTAGACTGCTGTAGCAACTGCTTCAGCCCAATAAAAATCTGGCAGGTCTTTTTCATTGAGCATGGCACGAGACACCTCTCCAATATGCCTGTTCTTCCTTTCTGCAATTCCATTTTGTTGTGGGGTATAACTGCATGAATATTGCTGCTTTATGCCATGCTCCTGCAAGAACTTTGTAAACTCATTTGAGAGGTACTCTCCCCCTCCATCTGACCTCAGGCATTTTATTTGCAGACCTGTTTCTTTTTCAGCCATAGCTTTAAGGGTTTTGAAATGCCCAAAAACTTCACTTTTCTTTTTCATAAAATACACCCAAACTTTTCTGCTATAGTCATCAATAAAAGTGACAAAATAATGACAGCCTCCAAGAGATGCAGCTTTAGTAGTCCACACATCAGAGTGGATTAATTCCAATGGCTTCTCACTCTCTTGAACATGTCTAGGAAATGGTTTCCTTGCCTGTTTTCCAAACTGACAGGCTTCACATACCTTATGCATTTCTGCAACCTTGAATTTGGGCAATCCTGCAACAATATTTTGGGCCTGCATTGATTTAAGTCGCTGTACATTAACATGACCAATGCGTTTATGCCAGATATCAATATCTGCAACTACACCGGTCCCATGTGCAAACATTGCTGCACTCAATTCAGACATGTCTGCATCCGATGTAAACATTCTGCCCTTCTTCTTTCCTTTTGCTATCAAGCGACCTTTATTTTTCATATCCTCAACAAAGCATCCATGAGGATTAAATCTGACCTGCAAGCCCTGTTCAACCATTTGACCAACTGAAACCAGATTCTTGGTGATATTCGGGACATGAAATACATCGGACATGTATTTCTTTTTCCCATCCTGCATAGACAAAGGAATTTTTCCAATCTGCACAATAGGATGTGCAGTATCATCACCAGTCTCCACAAATCCTGGTTTTTCCATTTTTCTTGCATCCTCCATCCATTCTGCATGACCTGTCATGTGGTTTGATGCACCTGAGTCAACATACCATACATCATTGCTTTCTTCTGCACTTGTCACAGAATTATTCATGTGCTGCACCATGAACAAATGCTCATTTCTGTCATCACCCTGTCTGTTAGAAGATGCATAATTCCCTTGTTGCAGTTTTCCATTCATGATGTCATTCTGCTTTTTATAGCAGTCTTTAGCCATATGACCCATTTTACCACAATAGTAGCATTCAACATTACTGTTTGCATTTTGACCTCTTTGCCATCCACCACGACCTCTTTGGCTCCCCCTGCCTCTAGAGTTACCACGTCCTCCTCCATAGGACTGGTTTTCTTGAGTTTGCTGCATATTCTGATTTCTACCACGGCCTCCAAATCGGCCTCCTCTACCTCTGCCTCTACCTCTTCCAGCATTTGAGTAGAAGACAGCTTCTTTTGAAGTTCCTCCTGAAGAAGATGCACCACCATTTCTCTGCTCCTCAGAAATTAGAAGAGCAATCAACTCCTCAAAATCAGGAAATCTTTCACGAACTGAAATGGATGTCCGAAACTGTGCATAATCCTTTCCTAGACCATTCAAGGTCACGGAAACTAAATCATCATCTTCCACTGGCGACCCAATGGAAGCAAGTGCATCTGCAATCTTCTTCACCTTCATGTGGTAGTCGTTGATGCTCATATTTTCTCTTTGCACATTGTGCAACTCTTGCTTGAGCTGCATTTTCCTGGCTTGCGTATTTGTGCTATACATTTTTGACAAAGTATCCCATGCCTCCTTTGGCGTACTTGCATCCTGAATATGCACAATCATAGAGTCTGAAATGCTTATAGACAGCCAATACATAACTTTCCTGGCTCTCTCATGCCATGTTTTAAATGCCTGCATTTGTTGTTGATTGGGAACATCAGGAAGAACTGGTTCTTCTTCATTTCCTGCAACAAATTCCCAATATCCTTTTTCCATAAGGAAATTCGTCATTCTAAACTTCCATGCCTGGAAGTTGTTCTTGTCAAGCTTTTCAGTGACAATCTGTGAAAGAGAATCAGACGCCATTACAGAATACTGCAAGAAATTCTGTCACTGCAAAAAACACAGCTTCACCCTCACAAGGGCAAATCTGCAAAACTGGCGAAAGTGGTATTTGACCACACAGTCACTTCCTAGTGACGATTTTGCATAAACAGGAACCAAGGATGATTCTGAAACTCCCAATGTCTCTGCGCACAAGCATACGATGCAATTTCTACAGTAACTTTTCACCGACCTGTAGAACAGTGGTCGCACAGCATAAAACTGAGCCTTTTCCTGAGTGCGTGCAGAAAACTTCCGTCTGCAAAACAGGCCCCGAAATGGCCTCAAATAAAAAAAACAAGGTCGCCGAGGGCTAAAGCCCTTCTCCCGCAACATATACTGCCCTCTTGCTTCACCGCGAAGGGCGTCTCAACCTGAGACAATGCACTCCTGCAATTTCCGGCTGTGCTACCTGCAGAGATCTGCTCCCAAAACAGAAAATGAAAGCAACACTGCTCCTCTTACCAGAACACCGCGAGCTTGGCTTGCTTTCTTGAGCTCCTTACCACGAACAAGGCTCTGATACCATGTCAAGATTGTGGGAGAGAAGGAAGGAGTCTCGCTTGAAGCTTTCTTGCTTGCACAATGGGGGAAGACACACAAGGGTGGAGGCTGAAAACAGTTTTCCTCTTCTTAGTTGTGTAAGCCAAAAGAACTCAAGTACAAAGAAATAGAAGAACCCTATATATGGGTCTCAAACCAAACTCAACTAACTAAGGTGGCATACTAACTGAGCCACGAACTAGAGTAGATAAGGATAGCTATCATGTAGCTATTATTCATGAGCGGTGTACCAACCGCGTCTGCAACTGACAAGTCGGTGACATAAATATACAACGGTCACCCTGGCGTATCACGAGTGGAGCTCGATATCTCAACACCTCGCTTGTCCAAAAGCATGACTTTTCCCCATCTCTATTGCATCTAGTTCAATGATCACCTTAAGGGATCCTTAGACCTTCTTCACATATTTGGGCGCCCCCGCCCTTTCTCTTACTTCATGTATTTGTTTACATGGATACTTCTAATATTTTAGCTCCAAAGCAAAGATCCATAATATGTCTCATTGTGTTCCAGCCTACCCCTACATAAGCACCTTCATGAGTTACCTCAAATGAAGCAATGTTGGACAAGCAATGACCATGCCCCTTATGTCTTCCAAAGAAGCAAAAAGCATGCGAAAAGCATAACAAAAAGCATATGAAGCCACATTGAATGTGCTTTTTAGTTGTGTAATGTCACCTTCTCCTCTATCAAAAGTATTGCACGCTTTAGGCACCTTTTGGACTCCTTGCCCTAGCTTGCAAGATCCCCATCATGAGTCCTTATTCTCCCTAACTACTAGAAAGTAAAGTAAGCATCAAATATCTATATAAGCTACCTTGCTAGTAGGCAAACCAAAACATTATGATAATGACACTATTATTGACACCACTGTACGACTGTCATACAACCGTTCTCAAAGGTTTTTCGCAAGTGGAATATGCATAGCATCATGACACCTGCCCCCTCTAAACATGCCCATCCCCCAAATGGGATACATCTACCTATCCTCATCGCCTTTAAACTCTACAATCAACTTGAGCTCCTCATCCTTAGCATCGAAAATATCTTCTAAATCTTCCAATTAATCCATTGCCTCCTAGTATTCAATTCCTCTATTCATATCGTCATCCTCTCCCTAAGTTTTCCACTACATATGTATCTTTGTCTCTTCTCTTGAAGACCTTAATCCTCTTGCTTGCAATAGGTATCCTCAAGATTGTCCCATTAAGCTTAGTAAGCACATAAGTAGCATTGCCATAAGTATGCTTCATAACATAAGACCCAAAAATATTATATTAAGAAATTTGGGAATTTCTATGCACTTTGGGAACCCCCAATACCTTTATTATTTGACCACATGGTCAAATCTTGTTGTCTTGCTTAAAGATAGAGTCTAAACTAAATGCTATATAAGCTACTTTTCCAAATCTCTCTTTCAAATATGGATTAAGATTTAGCCACATGATCAAATATTTATCACTTATTTGAAATTGGGACTTGGAAAATTTCCAACTTTTCTAATATGGTATTCAAACCAACTCTTTACCATCTTTCGAATAGTGTTACACTAATTGTCTAGGGTGCTATTATAGACCAATATCCAATCTTCCTCTTCCACTGCTCTAGGCTGTAGCCTATGCTTGCTATCAAACATGTTCTTATTTTGCAACCTAGTATCAAACATATCCTCCTGCCAAGGTATAGCTGCACTTCAAGTAACTGCACAAGTCTTTGTAGTTATTACTAACTTTTTCCCATACATCAACTCCATAGGCATAAATCCACTGATAACATTATGTATAGTGCAATCCACCCGTAGAGCATAAGGCAACGTCATTGGCCAATCGTGATCTTCCCACCACAAAGATTAGCTAAAGTCTTCACTCTAGGTGGATGACTTCTTTCACTCTTCCCATTACCTTTTGGATTACAGGTTGAAGTCAAAGCCAATTTAATGCCATGTCTAGAGAAAAATTCTCTAGCTTCATATGCATCCAACTCACCTCGATCTGCAATAATCTTCTCAACACATCCATACTTGCAAAAGATCTCCTCAAGTAGAAACTTGCATATGACATTGGTAGCCTTTTTCCTCAATGCTCTATCCTCAACCTGATTGGTAAGATCTTTATATCCAAGGACAACATATCTCGTTTTTCACAACATAATCGGAATAGTAACCAAATTAGCCACCCAATTGTAATACATACAAAGTGGATAAGTCGGATGCAGCTCATCTCTACGCCTTACTGAAGAATGCAACTGGCACTCCTTGTATGTCTCTACAAAGTGAGATACATCTTTGTACATTCCTTTCCACCAATAACGTTCTTTGATCTTCTCATAAGTAGCCACCACACCTTTGTGACTAGCCCATAAGCTCTCATGAAACTATCTCATAAACTATTATAGCTATGTAGTCTTGCCATAGACTACTCACAAGGGTAACCCACCTCTCCTTTTAGAAGCTTCCATAGCAACCCCTCTCTTAAGAAATATCCATAGGATTTCTACCTAATCTTCTTGAACTCTACATCTAGCATTCAGCCCTCTTGGTTAGTGTGCTCAAATACTGGACCAAATTGCAAAAATCCACCTTTATAGAGATCCCCTGAAAATGCCTCAAATGAAGAGACATGGCATATGTGATCAACCATAGGTGAAATCTTAGCATCTCCATCCTCTGAAAGAACTAAATCCTCATCCTCAAATCTAGCTTTAGAAAGCATATCATCCATTAGATTCTCCCTCCCTGCAATATGCTTGCATTCTCGATTCATGGACTTTATGTACGCAATCCATCAAAGCATAACAATGTTGGGAATAGAGCAACTAGTGATCATCCCCAACAAAGGAAAACAATTAGTTTCAACCATAATAGAAGCACCGATAAAATATTCCTAATTGCACTTAAGAGTAGTCACAACACCCCAAAGCTCTCTTTTGATCAGTGGATACCTTCATTGCCTCTCATTTAAAACATTTGCTCTAAAAAAAATAGCATACTTGTGACCCTCCCCATGATCCTATCCAATAGCCCAACCAATCCCAATAGGACTAGTATCAACTAAGTATCAACTGTAATCACAATAGGCCTCCCATAAGCATAATTGTCCTTCCTAAGAGTTAGAGCAATCAGCAATAATATTCAACTTTCTCATAGCTCTAATATGCTTCTCTTCCCAAAAGAACTTCTACCCCTGCAAAGCAACTGATACAACTCATATGTAAAATATAGGCAAAGTGTGGGGTCCATATAATGTAAAACATGCATGCTCCAAGAAACCTCCTCATGGCCTGAAACTAAAGTACAAGTCTCTGCAATTTTCTTAATGGCATCCACCTTTGCAAGCGAAGGTTTTCTGCCATAGTAGCCACACATATGCCCAACAATAAGCACTTCGTTCACCTTGAAAACTAATTTTGACCCTCATAAGGTCAAGTTTACCTCTTCCAACCTAGATAAGCTCTTCTTACAATCCATAAGGTCAAGTTTACCTCTTCCAACCTAGATAAGCTCTTCTTACAATCCATAATATGGTTTGGAATAAAGTGTATGCACCCATGAATATCCAATGTCTCATCCTTCTCCTCTTTTGTGCAATCTTTAATAGGCACATAATCTAAGAATAGCAGTGTAAGCTAAGGGATGTAATCATAGACATCCTTGTTCATGGCATTCATCATATGTATTAGGAAATTTTTAGCCCTCTATGGTAAAGTGCACATCTTGAGAGTTTTCATGGTGACCAAATCTCTACTCTCCAAGAAAGGCAAGCTAAATCTAATCATACCCTAAATAAAGATCACCAAGAGAATAGATAGCTCGCCTTGCAAAAGCCTCAACAAACTCATTCATAACTAGATCTACACCAACATTCTTGATAGTCACCTTGTTCATTAGTTGCAAATCGTAAATAAACCTTTAAAGAAATCCATTCTTCTTAGGCATTGTGAACCATCAACTCAAATAGGCCTTGAATATGGCTCAAGTATTACCATCGGAATCCTCTCATTCAATAGCTTAATCAATTTTGGTGGATGCACTCTAGGCACTGGAATAGATCAAAGATTCTAAGGAATGTGAGAAATAGTAACTATCACCATAGGTGGCACAACCTCATGATTTGTACACCCAATCTCATGTGGATCCTTAGATTTTCTTCAACCTTAGTGTTAGGGAAGCCATTACACAATTCAATGTAATTTAGGTGTCCAACCCTTTCTCCTACTTCACGCATTTCTTTACATGGATACTTCTAACATTTTAGCTCCAAAAAAGCAAGATCCATAATATGCCTCATTGTGTTCCAACCTACCCCCATATAAGAACCTTCATAAGTGACTTTCAAGAAAGAAATAGTAGACAACCAATGGTCATGCCCTTATGTCCTCCAAAGAAGCAAAAAGCACATGGAAAGCATAGCCAAAAAGTACCTAAAGCCACATTGAATGCACCTTTTAGTTGTGTAATGTCACCTTGTTCTCCATCAAAAGTATTGTACTCTTTAATCACCTTTTGGACTCCTTGCCCTAGCATTGCAAGATCCAAAGCTCGAGTCCTTATTCTCCCTAATTGACCAAAGGTAAAACAAGGCATCAAATATATGTATAAACTACCTCACTAGGAAAACCAAAATATTCTAATAATGATACTGTCTTTAACACCATTGTATAACTATCATACAATTGTCCTCTAAGGTTTTTTGTGAGTGGATGCACTATCTCACAGTAGTGGGTGCTCTCTCCAAAGCCTCTACCCTCACGTATTTGGCCATTGCGTCTATCAATTTCACATAAGCATCATCTAGTCATAGAAGTATCCAACAACACAATATGTTGTCCCTCACTGGATGTCGGTCTCTTGTAAAGTGCCCTATGCTCCTCGCTTCATTCTCTAGCCTAAGAAAAATCTCCCTTGCTAACTTCAAATCTTTAGAATGCAGTAGCACTCGCATACTACTGTAGTATCTGCCATTATCCTCCCCATGGAAAAGCCCACCGCAATGTTGTTATAGCCATGGGAATTCGTATGCAAGAATTTAAAATGTAATATGGCTGGTTTTCGATGGACAGAGAAATTTTCATGAATGTTGAGCACTATTGAGAAGATGATTAAGGTCATCATGCTTACTCTCAAAAGGAAGCTTGGAGACTAGGATAAAGAATAGAGCACAATTGATAGAGGTAGAGAAGATTGCAAAGGTTGGTTTTGGTACAAGGATGATGAGGTGGTTATAGGGGCACCTTGTTAAAGATGTGCGGGATATAGAGCATGGCTATGGTGTCTTGTAAGCATAGACTAAACTCATGATGACATTGACTGAAGACCACAATTGTTACATAAGTGAATTAGGTTCCAAGATGGAAGCTTGGACTCATAAACACAATTTTGTGTAGGACTGACAAGTACAAGACTGACACTAACTGATAAAGAAAAGCATCACCATGTATTCATTCCATATAAAAAGTGGTAGTCAAGTACAATGCTTTATAGTTGTTGGATGGGTACAGTTTTCCCTTTCTGTGCATACGGGATTCAGTTTGCTTGCATGTCCTAAGCCCATAACTGCCTCATAGAAAGAGGCTACAATATGTGTGATTGCAAATATCTCAACACCCCTCCTCAATCACAACCAGAAATTACAAAGTGTGTAGAGGATTTAGTGAAAGTAACACCTGCAAAGTGTGGGCACACAAAAAACATGGCAAAACACTAGAGGCTGTCAGAAAAGGCTAAGTGTGGGTACCACAAACATGATGGTCATCTAGAAGCTGTAACAGGGGCCTTATAGAGGCTGTAGTACAAGGCTACATGAGGAGTTTACAAGCTTATGATAAAGACATTTGGGCTAGACATTACATGGCTAAAAAAGTCAGTAAAAAGTAGGATCAAGAACTGGCAGGCCCTTGTAGTTTTCAGCATTACTTTTGACATAGATCTTCAATTCATTGTAGGTCTTCTTGTCGGAGTAGTCCAGCTTGCTCTTTTTGATCATGTACTTCCTATTCACTTTGCTTGCCACTTCAAAGTCTTCATGATTTTTTTGCTTCTTCTTCTTATTCTTTTTCTCTTTGATCGTATCTTTATGGTCATCATTTTCATGGACTTTGCTTGCATTAGTCATCTGGTTCTTGTCTTTATGGTCCCCCTCAAGCAAAGGTACAATCTTTGAGGCAGTGGAAATGACTTCAAAATCTTCAAATGGATTCATTAAATTCTCTTTGATGTAAGCAACTTCATGTGTTCCTGTAAGTAGAATATACATTTTTCCAATGTAGTATAAATGAGAAACAATAATCATGTTACTTCCCATGAGTGGCATCCACATAAAAAAATTCATGCTTGGCATTCTTGTGTTAAAGAATGAGCTTCAAATCATAGACAATAACCAGCAATGAGTTGATCTTTGTATATGTCAAAAGATACAAGCAATGGCAATGTAGTATCAAAAGATACTAGCTTGAACTTTGATGTTTGTTGCTTGAGTTTGACTTGATGATCATCAAAAAACTTCCAAGCCTTCAAGATCTTCCAAACCAAATCTTCCCTTCCTTGATTTGATGCTGGTACCTTCAAACCTGAGTGACAGGGCCTTCAGTGTGGTGGAATCAGTGAGTAGATGAAGTAAAAAAGGAGCTTGAGTGAAAGTGAGCTATGGCAGATTAGGGTTTTTAGAACGGGTGACTGGTATTTTGCCTATTGATGCTCATCACAGATGTAGTCATTTGAGAAACCCTCTGAGAGGGAGAGAGTTCAGATGTATAGCTTCAAAAGCCCTATGATAATGATCAACATTGTTGTGTGTATGGAGACTGAACGAACTGTACGATTGGAACCAAGCATAGATCTGTCAACGCCGTTGAATTTTCAAAATGTTGGGCTTATTCTGCATTGATCACATCAATTTCTATGCCACGCTGAAGCGCCTTGAGTAGAGGAACAACTTTATAGAAGATAGCGTGAAGAGTTATGCCCTGTATTGCAAGATCTAGCTCCTCAAAGTTGGCAAGGTCTGTTTGGCTATGGCAGACACACAGGGCAGCAACTGTGTAGAATCACAATGCTGAGCTTGAAATGGCCTAATGTTGAGCTCTGAGGTGATAGAGAGGAGCTTCAGGAGTAGGGCTACAGTTCTCCACGAGAAAGATTATCAAGATCTTGTCTGGTTGAAGAGATCTAAGAGCTTGAAGCAAGATAGGTGCAGGGTGGCTATGGCTGCCACAAGGTCAAATGAAGAAGGAGTAGGAGATGAGCTCCTAGACTTAACCTGAGCTGGACTAAGCTCAAGCTGAGCTAGATGAGAGTAGAATGGAGCTGGAGAAGCAGTGCCATGCGCAACTTGGCTCTGATACCATGTTAAAGATGTGCGGGATCTAGAGCATGGCTATGGCGGCTTGTAAGCATAGACTAAACTCATGATGACATTGACTGAAGACCACAATTGTTACACAAGTGAATTAGGTTCCAAGATGGAAGCTTGGACTCATAAACACAATCTTGTGTAGGATTGACAAGTACAAGACAGACACTAACTGATAAAGAAAAGCATCATCATGTATTCATTCCATATAAAAAGTGGTAGTCAAGTACAATGCTTTATAGTTGTTGGATGGGTACAGTTTTCCTTTCTGTGCATATGGGATTCAGTCTGCCTGCATGTCCTAAGCCCAGAACTGCCTCGTACAAAGAGGCTACAATAGGTGTGATTGCAAATATCTCAACACACCTCACAACATTCACAAAATTAGTGAAACTCTAGAACTCATAACAAGTAGATAAAAATGGACCTGGTCCAATTGATTGTTTTCATCTAGCAAAAAAAGGCATTGAGGGAATCTTTAATATTATGAAAGTGACCCATGAAAGCAACACTCATTGGAGAGAGTTCATGATGTGATGTCGCACGCATTGATGGTATGCTATCATCATGATTCATGACATGATTCTTCTTGAATCACAAATCATCCATTAGTATATGGTGTAGGTAACTGCCATACTGAGGATGGATTCTTCTCTACACTAAAAATTTGATGTAGATATATAATACATGGTGAATTCTTCATTTTTGAACTTAGGGACTCACGCAAACTAGAATTACTTTGCATGTGTTGAATTCACGTATTTTTATTTGGAGACATCAAATAATAGTGATGATCCTTTCATCGCGTCAGCATAGTAAATACGCATTAACATTTCTAAGTTAACCAAAAAGTTCAAGCCAGATATGCCATTGTATGTGAAGCTCGAGCCAATTCATATATGGTTGTTCTAGCCAGTTCAAGTTTGTCTATGCCTTTCACAACCTATCTAGGTATATGTCGTATTCATATATGCTTGTTGTGTCTTCTATTGTTTGCCAACATTGCAATCCACAAGGAACTTTGGGATTTTCAAAATGTGCAAATCATTTTTGAGCTCTCCAAGGTCCTCATGGATTGAAACTCCAAAATAAGCTTGGAGTTTCCCTTATGTAAGCTTAATCAAACAAATGATCAGATACTATGCCTTTCCATTACCAATACAAGAATCTAACACTTCACGCAATACATGATAATTTTTTGATGCATGATTATTCCATAATGCTAAGAAAAAGTATAGTACTTATAAAGTATAATATAGTATAATGCTTGAGTTGGATAGAGAAACAAAAAGAGACAAGGAGAGGAAAAAAGAGAGAAGCACGCACGCACACACGCACGCACATGTGCGCGCGCACATGCACACACACACACACGCACACACACGTGCTCGCACATGCATGCACGCACGCACGCACGCACACACACGCGCGCGCACACACACACAACACACACACACACACACACTCTCTCTCTCTCTCTCTCTCTCTCTCTCTCTCTCTCTACGCACGCATGCACATGCACATGCACACACACAAAGTAAGATCACATTGCTTTATGTTTGCATAGATAGTTTGTCCATAAGGGAAAAGGCTTTTGTAATGCAATAACATGGTTATATTTAGAAAAAAGAGATATAAATAGGGGTGCACCATTTAGGATTAGAGCTCATTAACATGTTTTAATTATGAAAAATGGTATAACAACAATACTTTAGTGTGCCTAGGAGAAAGGATTTATCATTATCCAGTAAATCTAGGTGTTTATCGTTTCGTTGGAGAGAGAGGGGGGGAGGAAGAATAAAAATAAGAAAAAGAAAAAGGGGAGAGAAATATAGACACATAGATACACATGCATATACATAGATATATAGAGAGTGAGAGACAAAGAGAAAGATTAATGTCTTCTAAGGTCCAAATTTACTGATGAGACAAAACTATATACAATGATGATCGTCACTAGACATAAGCGTGATGTGCTAAATGATAATCAATGATATATTGGGAAAATAAGCTAAAGTGATGTATAAGACAAGGAAATTCCCATATAGGGATACAACATAGGGATGATGGGGTGAATGTATGAGACAATGCATGTATAGCTATGTGGATGAGTATGAATGTGATACACTGATAACTAGCTCCACCCAATCAAGAACAATGGTGGCTAGAGCATGTCTTATATCCCTAATGAGATAGATAGTATGGGGCAGCATTTGGACCAATCCCTAGCTCCACCGTATCAAGAAAAATGGTAGCTAGAGCATGTGATACATCCCAATGAGATAGTATGGGGTAGCATTTGGATGGATCCCTCACCTTCGTCAAAATCTCTAGTGTAGTCCATGTTTGGTAGCCTTGTGCCTATGGTTAGCATGTTACTCTAATCTCCTTAGCTCTCTAGACTATTACCCCTCTATATGTAGATACTATGTGTTTGGTCATTGTCTAGAAGAAATTAGTGAGTTATGGCTATTATCCCCCTCTTTGTAGAGGGCCTGCCTCTAGTGATGATGTGTAGAGCCTCTGAATCTCAAGTAGAAACCAATTATGCTAGTCTAGGGATTCCATGACTAGTCAAAGAGAGGTCTCTCCAAAAAATAATGTGGGATGGCATGCTAGGTCTCCTCACTCTTCACCTCCTCCTAGCATAGTCTGTAGGTATGCTCAACTCTAGGAATGTGGGCTGCTCTATTGGTCTCGATCTCAAGCTAATGAGAGAGGACCTTGAGCTAGCCAATGGCTACCCACATCTCATGTGGCATGTATATGTTTAGATATCCAAGTCTCTCAATGAATCCATCTACTATAGTACTCATAAAATGATCCATGTAATATGACATCTTTAGAGGGGGAATTGGGATGAGATCCATGTATGTGGTATGTTCAAACGATGGATGTAAAACATAACCTTGTGGTTGGAAATAAGGTCCTTGAGGCTGAAAATGAGTGTTGCCCATATTGGAAGGTTGTCCATGGTACCCTTGATGTTGTTCATGCATAGGAGTATTAAATGGTGGTACTGCCCATTGTTTTGTTGATGCCAACCATGATTGGATAAAGGGCTTGGCCTGTTAGGCTGAACTTGAGTATGAGGATTGTGTTGTTGTTGTCCATAGGAGTTTGGGACTGAATTCACATGCCCTTGTTCATGCCCACCAATATTTAGTTGAGGATAGAATTGTTTATAAAATGGATTGCAACTGTGGATGTCCTCTTCATGCCTAGAGCTTGCTTGAACCCTATCATGTGGATCTTGCCCATGTGGCTAAGAATAGGCCTTTGATTGATGGGGCTGAGGCTAAAATGAATTGGGCTGAATAAAATCTTTAACCTTTGACGATTCCCCAATCTCAAATTGTCCTACCGGCTTTGGAGTAGAGGGTTTGGGTTGCTCTTCAGTCAAAGGAGGATTTGGAACATTGGGACCAGCTGTAGGCAACATCTTTTCATTAAAGATAGCCACTAACTTGTCAATGCCCATCCTCATACCATCAAAGCCTGATTTCATCTCTTTAATATCATTTGAGAGCTATTGTAGGCTGTTAGAGTTCATAGAAGTATGGGACATCTTAACTCCATTCATTGGTTGATTGATAGGAGAATGAGTGGAGCTTACATCAACCTCTTCATTCTCATAATGCATGTGGCATATAGCTTCTTGAGGGGTTTCATGTTCATGCTCATGTTGGTATTCTCTCAGCTCTTCATTGATGGTCTCCAAAATAGGATCCTTTTTCTTATTCCTTGCCATGAATAACTTCCTGTCCTATATATACAGCAGAAGAAAAACTCAAATATCTTGAGTTTTAGTGCTCCGAATAACAAACTCTTTGGCTCTACTTGAAGCTTGAGAAGTACCCTTTCTAATGAACTATCAAGTGTTGAAAGTAGTTGAGTACAGAAATTTCTGTAAACAGTTTACTGTAGTTGTCTCGAAATTCCTACAACCTATGAATGCTATGTTTTGATTATTTAATGACTTGTACCTTCAATTTTCATGCATGTACCAACCCAAAGCTGAAAATACCCTCTGCAATAACCAAAATGATTGAATAATCCACTATAGACTGCAAGATTAATGGGACCCTATTTGTATACCCTGTCCCAAAACCTCAATGCTGATCCAATGTCAAAAATACCATGTTGAAAACTGAATTCTTGTTCCCTTGAGTGGTATCTACACCTAAACTTTAAATGCATGGGATCCGAGACTTGAGGGGTATGCAAATTTCCCTCTCAAGCCGGTTTGTGCTCCCCTCAGGGTCCTTGTCAGTAGGGGAGGGTCACCTCTCTTTTGTCCTACCAACTCGCTCGGCATCCACTTTTCCTCGTGGGTATATACATGGTAGCTCAATGCTAGGCTCTAAAAATCAGCATGGAATGCATGGAATGAAAAGAATTTGATTGCCCCTTTTATGATATGCAAGAACTTGAATGGAATAGGCTGAAATTGAAATGGGGATATGTAAGGGATAACCTCAGCAGTGACTCACTGCTTAACAATTCTTATTCCACTTACCATTGGGTAGAATTTTACTCATGTCAACGAACAAAAAGAGCAAACAATTCAATATCAAGGTTAGGTAAATGAAATGAGAATTTGAGGCACTTGGAATTGATTATTTCAGTGAATGAGATTGATTATACAATGATCAATCACTAACATAGCTCTATGGATTTCCCATGAAACGCAATTGATAGAATGGATAGTATTCTTTATCATTTTAATCCCTCTTTCATCAATTGGACTTAGCTCAGTAAGAGGATTTAAAGAGAGATTAAAAATGATTAGAGTACCTCTTAAGCTGGTAGGAGAACAGTGTTGTTGTTGATGAAGGAATCTTCCACAAATAGAACTTGGCTTCAGCAAATAGAGCTTGATTTCAGCTTCTATTAATCCTAGAAATCCATATTTTAGCTTTCCAATGCTAATATCCAACTTCTTGATCAAGAATCTTCATGAAGAGTGCTCCCATGAACCGTTGGACCCAAAATTTGATGAAGAATGCTTTAATAGAGATGCCACTTGAGTTGAAGATGCTGATTACTCTTCATTGTATGAAGTAGGCTTCGGAGAAACTTCAAAATTTGAAAGAGAATCCAATAATTCCCTTCCTTCAAATGACATTTGCTGCCCCTTCCATGAATCCTTCAAGAATCCACTCCATTCTTCCACAATGGTGGAAAATCCATGCAATGTTGATACTATCCTTTGTGTAAAGGCTTCAGGAAGTGAAATTGACCAAAAGCCCCATGATCTTGATAAGAAATTTGTGAAAATAAGCTTGTTGTCTAAAACTGTCAATAATAGGGTTCCATGGGAGAGAGAAGAGTCCATAATAGAGAGAAATATTGCCAAAGCTTGAAGGAGATCACTTTTCAAGTGCTACATAGCATGAATCATAAGCAAATTGAGCTCCATAGCTCATCTTTAGCAAGAAATAGGCAAGAATATGTAGCAGCGCAATTCAGCTGCTACCTACTAATGTGCTTCTGGACAGAAATGAAGCATATGGTGCCATTTCACCATTCCATTGAAAGCTTGAGGGATGGAGGACAAGGCTATGAAGTCCCTTTGCATGATAGAAGTCACAGGCAAGAGATCTTGCTCGGCCTTTGGCCATGGATTCTTGAGAGAGGCTTGAAGGAAAAAAGGAAGAAACCCCTGTTCTTAAAAAGTAACTCAAGTTTGAACCAAACTAAGTCTTGTAACCTTCGTTTTGTCCAACTTACCCCAATTTTTGGTCCAAAACTTGGTCACGAGTTGCCAAATTCGTTGGAGCCCGCCGTTGTCCACTAGTTCATGCCAAGAACCTCCATCTTAGTCATGGTTTGTAAGGGTTCTCCATGTCAGGCCATGGTTATGGAAGAACTAACTCTTGTGACTGAATTTAACTGTGGTTTTCACTCCCTAGTCACTGCAATTAAATCTTTTGCATGAAAATGACTTCTGACATGATCTAAACTAATGCTCTGATACCAATGTAATGAAGCATTCAACTAGGAAAATAAATCTAACTAAAACTAAAATAGATATAAAATAACAAAGAACTATTGCACCAAAACATCTTGCCATGTATTAATTATGAGAGTTCCAAGAATACACGACAGCCATGGCTGATGCTTCATCTAGCAAGAAGAAAGCTAACATCAAGAAAGTGAACATTTAAAGTTTCTGAATGAGCCAAAAGATGTCCTCTCTTAGCCTCTTACCTTCTTTATCCTCACTCCTCATTTCCAAAGTTAAAGGTACATTTACATAGGCAAGGGCTGAATTTACAAGGGCTGGAAATTACAAGGTATGGAATTAGCATGATTTCAAAGTACAAAAATATCAAGGTATTTTCTTTTATGACACTGATGTTGTTGGGTATGATGCTGGGCCATGTGGCATTAATGGGGTGGAAGGGGAGACTCAAGTAGGGCCTAAAGAAGGCCTACACAAAGCCTTGTCAAGCCTAATCAAGCAGGAGCCAAGATATGAAATGGGGGAGCTCCAATGGTTGGAGCTACGGCTGCCCCTTCCTGTTGTGCCCTGCAAACTGAAATAAACACTCAAAAGAATGCTTCAATACATCTGAAGGAATGCCCTGAGGGTGCCCAAATGGGCCGGGTAGGTGCTTGGAAAGCCAGGGAGTGATCGAAACTCAAAGGAGTCGGATATGGCTGCCAAGAGTGAGAACCAATGGTTTAGGGATTTGAATGAATGATGAAGGAGTCACGGACCAAGCTCGAATGCTCAAGCAACCATGCTCTAATACTAGTTGAAAGGTGAGAAGGATCGAAGTTTGCACAAGAGAGCTATGGCATGAGAGCAAGAGTAAGAGAGAGAGAGACTCACAATGTGGGAACTCCAACAATCACAATGTGTGACCGGCCTTCCTTTTATTCATCTGTCACTAAAAGAATAAAGAATAAAGTGACTGTGTGACGGGCGCCCGCCGCCTGCAGTGTGCAGGTGCGGATACTGTTGGTGTAGTAATAAAGGGGTGACATATGATTTTTGATGCCGAGAAGTGCTTAAAAATAGCCAAAATTTCCATATTTCATGGGAAAATGGACTTCGTCGAAGGCGGCGCTGGCAATCAGTATGATTTTAAGCGGCAATGATTGGAAAAGGCTTAAAAGACCCACTTGATGACAGTTGATGAATTTTCATAATTATTTAGTATGTCATATGGGACCCTCGGAGATGCCCAGCAGTGGAGGACTTCAAGACAGACGCCGTGGATTTTTCAGACTGCAATTTGGACATCGGACACGAAAGAGGGAGTGCCCGGGAGGCCAAGGATCAAAGGCAAGTGGGAAGGGACTTAATAAGTCCAAAAGTCATGACCCTTGGGGGCTCCCTTTTGGGAGCCTCAATCAAAAAAACGAATTGGGGGGGGGGGGGGGGAGGCACCATTTTTTTCGGGCGATCAGGAAGAAGGCGCCTTCTTGCCAATCATTGAGAGAGGCTATGGGGGCTGTAAGCAACCCCCCCAACCGACTAGATACATGATCTGCACTTGATCTTCGCTCCCCATCGCTCCAAACCATGCATCAAATGGCTGCCCGGTTGTGGAGATCAGATTTCGGTATTTTTCTCTCCTCCCTCTCACTCCTACAAGGGGTAGTTCCTGCGTGCGAAGAAGAATGAAGCCCGGCTGGTGAATGCTCTTCCGGCGCGGTATCGGATTGCTTCCAAACCAAAGGTGGGCTAAAGATAGCAGTGTAGAGGCAGATTGAGTATCAAACGAGGCCTGGTTTGCAGATCCCAACAAGTTTCAAAACCCAAAATAATAAAAAATACACGGTAATGGCATTTTTACAAAGAAAATGACTCTTTTTCCGCATTGGATGGGGATAATAATGTTCTTATGGACTAAAAATTGATGGACATGTTGTTTGCTATTGTTTTTAGTTTTTCATAATAAAAAACTCAAAAAATATACACTTAAAGTGTGGGAAATAAATAGAAAAAACCCGAAAAGCATGGTTTTTAGACGAAAAATGGGATTTTTGGGCTTAAAATAAGAAAAGCATGAAAAAAAACACCAATAAAATCTACATGGTTGCTGTCCAAGGAATCAAGAGCCACGGCTCTGAAATAATGCTAATTTTCTTCCATTTTTATTGATAATAAATAAGAAAAAACAAGGAAAAATAAGAAAAAATGCTTTTTAAAAGGGGAAAAAATAGGTAACGGACGAGGAAAATTATGGATGTGTCTGTGAGTAAATAATGAGGATAAAGCATGAGGGTTTACCTCAAGTTATCCCCATTTATATGTTTTTGTGAGTATTTACTACTTATTTCGTGCGAAATACACATGAAATCACCCCTTTACCTATGCAACGAGGCAAAACCTTAAACGATAGGGGAGGAGGGAAGTTTGAGTGCTGAATTATAATATAAAATCTGATGCATTTGCTGCATTATTCATATAGGATGACGTTAAGTTAAATAAAGGGAAGTACAATACGAATGTAAGGCTTGGTGTCTTCACTCACCGCAGCAATTATGTGTTAGTGTATGGAAACATGAAAATAATGGATTTGCACAATGCACGAGGCTATTTTTTCAATTGTTTGAGCACTTAATCATATACACATTTACATCAAGCATCGTTAAATGGTATCAATTACAAGCTTCTGGATGCATAGCACTTGGTTTGTTTAGGACTTGACCCACGTAGAGAGAGTGAGCAACCCGGCTATAGGTCTAAGGGGATGGATAAGTGAGGATAAGTGCATTCCTGAAATGATAAATATATTGGCACTAAGAGGGGAGTTTGTTTCGAATTTGTCTATGTGTGGAAGCAGTGCATCAAGGGGCTAATCCCCAAGATGTAGGAGAGCTGCAGTAGGGCCACGATAATCAGTCGATGGGGTGCCATGTGTCTGTGATATGTGGCAATTATTGCCGATATATGTATAATCTCCCTCTGAGGAGACGGGAAGGGAACCTTCATTGGATTACAGACTATAAACGCACAATGATTAGTGTTTAGGATAGTGTATCCCTCGACAAATGCTCTTGGCCTGCGAGACTGTGTGGCGGGGTTGTTTGTTGAGGGCATGAGGTCTAGCTAGTGCCTTAGCCAGTGCCGGGCCATTTTAGGTCCCATCAAGGGGTGGCTAGGTAGAGATACCTTTACCCCCAATAGTTGGTACCAAAGATGCATGACATGGTATCCAATCCATTGGATGCACCCAAGATGCAATATACGCAATATGATACTCACTTAATTTCAAAGAAAACTCATGCTAGTTATAGATTGCTCCTCCTTTAGTTTTATGAACGCATTTGTATAGAACATATTAAATAAATTGATATTGTCCTCCTTTAGTAGGAGTATGATAGAATGACATGGGCTTCATAGGCTTGAAGGAGAGGCCTTTCATAGTGTACATAAAGAGGCCAAATAGCTTTCACCATAAACACAAGGCTCCCATTGTGGTCCAATATTTCAAGAGCTCTCGGGGCTTTTGCTAAGTATCCTGAGCACACACTACCTCTCTATAGCCGCCAAATCATTAGGCTCTAGCTCTCCTAATATATCAATTAGTAGCTCACTTCTTAGAACTACTTAGCTTTGTAGCTTCTCAATCCTACTAGGTAGCCACACTCTTGCTTGAGCTTGTGATGATCACTTTTTGAGTTTAATATGGCATGGAGGCTAAATTAGAAAAAAGAAATGTTTAAAGTTTTGACCAAGCAAAGATTTTTACAACTATAGCTTAGCAAGCCTTGTCCATTGACCCATTCATGGATTGCATGGGCATGCATTTTTGGCTCTAACTCTACATTGTTGTCCTTTGCCTCTCATGTTGTTGAATTCAAATAATGACTAGCATTGTCCTCCAAAATTCAAGACACAGAATTCCCCTTCTCAACAACAAGGAGCTTAATGAAGATGATATGCTTATGGAGGAGGCTATCTCTCATCTATTTGATAGCATGGAATTAATTGCATCTAATCTTAAAAAGCTATAGGTGGAGATTCTCATTAGAGACACAACACCACCTACCATTTGGAATTGCAACTAGAAGGAGGAGATGCACACGAGTATGATCAATTCTCACCAAGCATGCTATTGATGGCTACATGCACTAATAGACCACTACATTGAGAGAGCACTAATACACAACTAATGCCCTAATACCCTAGATCTATGAAAATCTACGTCATCTTGTGGTATTTCTTACTCTGAGAAAGGGGCTAATTTGAGAGAGAGAGAGAGAGAGAGAGAGAGAGAGAGAGAGAGAGAGAGAGAGAGAGAGAGAGAGAGAGAGAGAGAGAGAGAGAGAGAGAGAGAGAGAGAGAGAGAGAGAGAGAGAGAGAGAGAGAGAGAGAGAGAGAGAGAGAGAGAGAGAGAGAGAGAGAGAGAGAGGTTATCAAAGGCAAAGGGTCATAGTGTGTATTTAGTTGTAGATGCTTTGGCCCATGTAGTTTATGGAGTAGTCTGAGTTTAGAGAGGCATATGCATTCATCTAGCTACACCCTATCGACTCCAAAGAGGTATTGTAGCACCAAGAAAGTCTTGCCTCCAAGATTGAATTGTATTTCATAAGCCTTCTACTTCTTCTTCTTCTACCACATAGAGGCTAGAGTGGGTCCCTAATTGTACATCCTTGCAAGCCCTCAGTAGCTCCATCAATGTGCCTCCATTTTCATCCAAGCTCCCCTCAACAAAGAATCGAGTGTCTCTGCCATGGATCATTAGTACAACAATCACCCCACCTAGAAAGCTACAAAAGAAATGTTGAAGAGATAGTATCAAGGCAAAGAAGAGGAGGAAGAAGAAGAAATGCAAGATGATGAAGGTTAAGATGATGATGAGGATACCACAATAGTAGAGGAGGAAGACAATGATGATGATGATGATGATGATGATGATGATGATGATGATGATGATGATGATGATGATGATGATGATGGTGATACCATAGTAGCAAAGGACGAAGATGATGTAGAGTCCACAATTGGAAAAGGCAAGGAATCCAAGGACCAAAATGTATGTTGTTTCTAGCACCATCAACTATGTAAAATAATAGCATGTCACACATGAAAAAAAGCCAACTCATGTTGCTGATTAGATTGCCAATATGGTGATGAAGGGGCAGAGAGAGAGTGAGGGGGGATTGCAAAACAATGGGTTTGAGGCATGCCATCACACACACACACACACACAACATTGAAAGCAAGCTGCAAGCTTATGGAGAAAGTGAGAGAAAGAGAGACCATAATGGAAAGCTACAAGCCTTTGGTGTGAGAGAGAAAGATAGAGAGAGAAAGAGAGAAGGGGTGAGGAGACTTGAGAGATTTTCCAATCAATGATTATTTTCATTATACTTTCTTGTATTTGGTTTGGGTTTATCCATCAAATGCCATGTAGGATGGGTACTAAGTTTGCTTAGTTTTATGAGAGGGAAGCAATGGTGGTGGGATGCATAACAGAAGTTGTGAATGCAATAAGATTGTGGGAGAGAAGAACACAAGAGTTACATGGGTAGAAAAATGAACAATACCCTTATTCTTTGGCATCTTCAAGTATATATGATTGTACAATGTGTATATATACAAAGGGGTGCCTACCTCGCTATTGGCCATTGGCCTTGATGATGCCAACAAACTCCCACTTAAAAGCCAATATGCCTATATGGAGCTATAAGAAGGTGAAAATACTATCCAATGCCATTAGCACTTTCAATGTACAAAGTGCTCATAAGGTGAACTCTTTGTGAGAAGGTCTATAAGATCATCGTCTGTATGGATCTTGACAAGTTCAATGGACTTGTCCTTAAGCACCTCCCTAATAAAGTGATAATTTACCTCAACGTGGTTTCTCTTTACATGAAAGTGAGGGTTCCATGCCAACTAAATAGCACTCGGATTATTATATTACAGTGTATGTAGCTTTCCTACAACCATTTTGATTATTGGATGAGAACATCTCATTAAAGTCAATCTCCTTCTCTTAAATGAATCCTTTGGCAACCAATCTTGTCTTGTACTTAGACAATGCATTATATGGAGATACCTTCAACTTGTAGACCCTCTTACATGGCAATACATGTTTATCCTTACGTAAAGAGACTAATCCCATGATGCAGCACTCTTTTCTAAAGAATCCACCCCTGACTACATAACCCTCTTCCACTTATGACTATTGTCCCTATTATAGCATCTACATAACAAAAGGCTCACATCAATCCATTGACCATGACATAGTTTAGAGATGAAATATTTCTATTTGGTAGTCTAGAAACCCTCATAGACTTACAAGAAATTGTCTCAACCGAAGCCGTTGGTTATCTCATCTGTTTATCTCATAAAACATGAGGTTGTCCATCATCTCATGGCACTCCCAGCTTAGCATTTCATGGCTATCCAAGCCCTACATCATGTGAAATAGGTCATACAATCTACTCACGTGTTGGCTACCCATCCTCCTAAAATGCCACTATGTGGATCTCAACCATTTTGATAGGCTGCTTATATATATTATCCTCACTAAACATGACATCATGGTTGCATGTATCACCTTCTTTAATTCAAGATTCCACAAGTGATAGTCCATTTCAACTAGCTCTCCATAGCCAAGAAAAACACATTTCTTAGACTTAGGATCAGGCTTACTCCACTTGTCCCTAAGTATATGCATAAATGCCTCATAGCCAAAAACACACAAGTGATCATTACTAGATCTCTTACTAGACCATAAATCCTCTAGTATTTTACTATCCATTGGCTTGCTAAGAAATCTATTGAGATCAAATGCAGTATTGTAACCCAAAATCCATTAGTGTGACTAGCATTATAGAGCATACTATGAACCCTTTCCTACCTAGTCTTGTTCATCTACTCAACCATACCATTTTGAGTAGGATTCTTAGGAGTTGTCAAATCTTCTTGATACCACAACTTACACAAAGCTTAGCGAATACATGCGAGGTGTACTCTCCCATCATTATCATTCCTCAAGCACTTAAGCTTCTTGCCTGACTAGTTTTTTGCAAAATGTTAAGAACTTTTAAAACGCTTCTTGCAAAAGAGAATAAGCCTGAACTTCCTTGTGGCATGATTGATAAATGTAACAAAGTACCATGCTCCGCCCGATGAAACTGTGGGCATTAGCAAACACAAATCACTATGTATCAAATCAAGGTCTTTTAATCCTCTACTCCCACTATCTCTCTTATGTGATATTTTCACTTTTTTTCCAAAGAGACAATGCGCACAAAAGGCAAGATAATAAAAATTTAGACAAGGAAGATAGTTCAAATGACACAAAGCTTTCATTCCATTGACTAACATAGGCCCCAAATGATGATGCCATAACAAGACTAATGGCTATTCAATGATAGTCACAACATGGTCTTTAACTATACAAAGTACTAGATTTTAGCCATTTGGCCACAACATAGATCCCTTGTAAAATTTTCACATATGATCACCAAAGATCGCTTGATAACCATAATCATCAAGCTGTCATGTACTAATCAAAATTTTTGTTAAGTTTAGAATATGCCTATATTCTACTAGATGAAATAAGAACCATTTGGCAATGACAAGTATATATATCCACAATGTCAACAATGATGCATGTATAGTTGTCTCCAAGACATATGCATCATTGTTTTCTAACATATAAGTAGAGAACCGCTTCCTATGTGGAGTAACATAAAACAATGCTCCAAAATCCATAAGCCAATTCTAAGATGTGCCATTATCCATTGCAACCAAGATTGCATCACCAAAATAGGATACAAATGAGACATCGCCATCATTACTAACACATCCATTAATCTTTCTAATCTTTACTTTGCTTTTCTCTTTGCCATCATCCTTCTCTGTCTTTTTGCCTCTTTTCTAGTTCTTCCACTTTTAGTGATCCTTTTTTATGCATCCCATCTTATTACAGAAGTAGCATTCTATGTCCTTTTTTTTGCTACTTAACTTGCTTCTTGATTTACCTCTCTCATGAGAGTTTCCCCTAGCATTTTACCTTCCTCTCACTATAAGTGCACTAGAGCTCTTTGACCTTGTATTGTTCTTTTTGTTCACCTCCTTAGTGAGCAATCTACTCTCAACATAAGCATTTGTAAGACCACGTATGGGTGTAAAGTTACTAATGGCAATCCTAAAAGTATTATGTTAACCTTAGTTCAAGATGGCAGAAAAATGAAGCAAAAAGTGAAAAAAGAGTAGAAAAAGAGCAAAGGCACAAAGGTGGCCCCTAAAAGCTAAGCTGAGGAAAAAGCGTAATTTTAAATAGAAGGTGCCTCAAAAAACTCTAAAAACTCTTGTAAAAGAGCGCCAGGCTCCCTCCTGTGCCATTTGTAAAAGAATATATAGGTAGGCTTAAGGCATGAGACAAGAAAAGGGAAATAGGAAAAAGGACCTTGCCACAAAGGCCGGTCATGTAAAAAGGGATGGGTGCCCATAGAATTTTAGGGCTTGTATATAAAGTTCAAAAAGTGAATGGAAGCTCATTCTTTGGTGTGTGGCTAACAAGAGACCTCTCTCCTTTTCTTCTTCTCTTCTGTGTGTGTGCTATTGAGAGAGGGAGATGGAGAGGGTGAGGGAGTGAGCACATGGGAGTGAGGGATCAAGAGGGTGAAGCTCTTCACCATTCCTCCTTCTCTTCTTCTCTTCTCTTCTCTTTTCTCGCGCACGCACGGCTATGGTGGATGGAGCTTGAAGGAGGAGGCTTGAGGATGCTTGAACTAGCATCTAGGATCGTGGAGCTACTGGTGTGTGAGAAGGAGGAGGCAACTCATTTTGGCATCGGGGTACGCTCACTACATTCGTAGGTTTGGAGGCATGTCGGCTAGGTGAGAGGTAGCCATTAGAGCTCGCTTGGAATGCTTAAAACAATAAGCGGTTCATGGGTCTTGGTGGTTGAGTGAGAGCTCCCACATTTTGTTTTCGTTTTGCTGCCGGGACAAACAAATTCAATCTTAAGCACTTGCGCGCCTCATATCGAGCATCGAAGTAAGGGATTCATCCCCGAACCGGAGCTTGAGATAGGTAGGACGTTGGGGCTTTTGATCTTCAATACAAGTAAGTATTTTGATTATTTTGGTTGTTTAATGATTGGGAAATAAGGGGAGATCATTTCAGTTATTTGCTTTTGATTCTTGTTGCATTTAGCGTAGGTTAGGATTAAGAAATCAGATTGGAGAGGCGTAGGGTTTACTGCTATAAAACACAATAAAACAGGCACAAATCGGGGTAAATGGGAAAAAAGAGTGGTTGGAATGATTCATGCCAGCAAGGGAGTGATTGGGGATAGCAAGATCTTGCTCGGGAAGGGGTTTAAGGGCTAGGAGACCATAGAAAAGCTCATTTTTCACCCTAAAAGTGAGAGAGAGAGAGAGAGAGAGAGAGAGAGAGAGTTTCCATCATTGATTCAGTTTATCTTGCCATCGGGGAGTTCTTCACACAATTCAGGTGTATCAGAACCTTCCTGCTATGTATTTGTTGATCTGGAAGTGGCGTGCCTCGTGATTGTGTAGATTGTTGGATTCAACAAGATCATCCTCGGCGCAGCTATTGTCACGCGTGACTCGGCCCATATGAGTGGCTTCATTTTAGACCAAGTCCCATAATCAGACCATTCAGCCCTCAGACCACTCAACCCATTCGGCCCTTGGATAACTCAAATCACTCGACTCGGACACATATCGCTCGGCCCGTCCGAGTCAACCATTCAAACCAAACCGATAGTTGACCCTCGGCCAACTTGACTCGGCCCTTTTCAACTCGGCCCACTAATGTGACTTGGCCCTCGGACCATTCGGTCCTCGGCCTAGTCGTCCGAGTCTCTCACTCAACCCCTACAATTCGGATGAGTTGGGCTAAGTTAGATTTTTGCAAATTTTGTGGTATTTTGCACCAAACCCAACTAGATCTCAATGACACCAACCTTTGTGAGCCATCCCGACACCCATAACTCAATTTTGGTGCAAGGAATAGGCAAATTTGTGTTAGATATGATCAATGCCCCACCCTCATTAGGCGCTACCAATGATCCATGGCGCTCAAAGTTGTAAGGCCCCCATTATGAGGAGAAGCCAAATGTGAGCCCGGACATTGGTTCCTGACTTGTATATCAGATGAGGTCTATGTGACCGGATGGCAAAAAGGTGACTGTTGTGGGTCTAATCTTTGGGTTAGATGGAGTGGTTAAGCTGGTAGCAACTCGAGGCACATTGCATTGAGTTGCGTAGTAAGGGAGTTAAAAGGGGCCCCTATTGTGGGGTCCGGGGGCCGACTAGTGGAGGCTCATATGGTAGGTCGGTCAGCAGGCCAACCTAACGACCTTCATGGGCTATAAAAGCTAAACCCCTTCGCAGCCATCTTACACTCATCTTTCACCCAGTCAGAGTTGTTGTTCCAGCTAGCCTTAAGCTCTTCACCTATCTTCTGTCTAGATCGCCATCTAAGCTTCATTTAGTGGAAGCGCACGGGTGGACAGAGCCATCTTTGTATCAGTTGTTTGGAGTTAAAGAATTTTACTGATTCTCCTCTTATCTGTTGTGTACTCTCTATCTCTTTCTCAGATTCTGTTCGCTGCACCGTGTAATATTTTACATGGTATCAGAGCCCAGGGGGCTCTAGAGATCGGAGAGCGTGCAAGAGGCAAAGGCTTCAACAGCAAAGAGAAACGATGTCGACTCCGGGAAGCAGTTCTGGTGCATCAGGAAGCGGTGCAGGAGGTGGTGCTGCTGTACCGGCTATTCAAACACTGAGGATTCGTCCACCAACCTTCAGCGAAGGCAAGTTAGATGGTACAAACTACACCTTGTGGAAGTTCAAAATTACAACTATCCTTGATTCTTATGAGCTTCTGGAGACTGTGCTGGGGACTGACGCAGAACCACAGCCTACCCCCGACCCATCAAATCCTAGTGTGATGATTCCTCCAAATGCAGATCTTCTACGAGCTTGGAAATGAAGGAATGCAGATGCATTGTGTGCCTTAGTTACAAGTTGTTCTGACAGTGTTTTGACTCTGATTCAGCATACAACCAAAGCGTCAGAGGCTTGGAATGTACTAAGGAGTCAGTATGAAACACGAAACCAAACAAGGATTCAAAACTTGGAGAATCAACTAGCAGTGGAGAAGTTTGCTGAAGGAGAGACGGTTGAAGCATTCATCACTCGGATTAAGAATCTGCGCGACCAGATGGCTGGCGCTGGGATACAAAAGACTAGCGAAGAGCTAGCTCGGAGGTGTCTTCGGATTTGTCCACAAAAGTTTGATGGACTAGTAACTGCCCTTAATACTCAGGTGAGACCTCAAGCTTTGACTTTTGAGGAGTTTTGTGCATTATTAATGGAGGAGGAGTTGAGGCTGAAAGCCCGAGAAGGAAGCAACAATGGAGATGCTGCATTCTCTGCCAATGCAAAAGGCAAAGGTGTTTCCTCCACCAAAAATGATGGTGACAAAAAGAAAAAGGGCGGCAAGAAGAAGTTTCAAGGAGAGTGCTTCTACTGTAAGAAGAAAGGACATGCAATTGCAGATTGTCGTGTCAAGAAGGCAGATGAAAAGAATGGTACCCTTAAAAGTAAAGGGAAAGAGACAGCCAATACGGCTGAAGCAGAGTTGGAATTATTCATGGCGACCATTGAGGAAGTGTGCTCCTCGGCGCAAGAAGAATCTACCACTGACTCTTGGGTGTTGGATAGTGGGGCCTCCCGTCACATGACCAACAAGAAAGGTCTATACAGTTCTATGCAGCCTCTACAAGAATCCATCACTGTGACGGTTGGAAATGATGCTAAATGCCCTGCTGCGGGCACATGTACTATTTCTTTTGTTGCTGCAAATGGTGAAGTCAAAAAGCTTTCAAATGTGTTGTATGTTCCCGAAATCAGGAGAAATCTCTTATCAGTTGCTGCCATAACTGATCTTGTTCATGAAGTGAGGTTCAAGAAGACAGGTGCAGAAATTATTGATAGTGATGGCACAATTGTTGGCAAAGGAGAAAGAAGGAACAACCTGTATGAGCTAAGTGCTCTTACAGCCACCGCTAGAGTGGGCACAAGTAAGCTTTGGCATGAAAGGTTTGGACACATCGGATTTGCAGTATTGAAGGAGATGCAAAAGCAAGGTATGGTTGCTCACCTACCTACAATAACTGAATTGAAGGAACCATGTGAAGCTTGTATGATGGGCAAGCAACAGAGAAAGGCATTTCCACAAGAAAGCAAGAATAGAGCACAGGCTCCTCTAGAGTTGGTGCATGCTGACTTGTGTGGTAAGATGCCTACACAGGCCTTGGGGGGATCTTCTTATTTTTTGTTGATTGTCGACGACTACAGTAGGAAGATGTGGGTGTACTTCCTTCGTGATAAGGCTCAAGCTTTTGGTAAGTTTAAAGAATGGCTAATACTTGTTGAGAATGAAACAGGGAAAAGTGTGAAGAAATTTAGAACAGATGGTGGTGGTGAGTTCAACTCAAAGGAGTTTGAAGGCTTTTGCAAGAGCAAAGGGATCAAGCGTCAATTGACGACGCCTCACACACCTCAGCAGAACGGTGTTGTGGAACGCAGGAATCGTACCATTGTGGAGATGGCAAGATGCATGCTAAAGGGCAAGGGATTGCCTAACCATTTTTGGGCTGAAGCTGTTAATACTGCAGTCTACATTCTAAATCGGAGCTACACAAAGGCTCTCAAGGGAAAAACACCTCATGAGGCTTACACTGGTAAGAAACCATCTGTGTCACATTTCAGAATTTTTGGATGTGAATGTTATGCACATGTTCCAGATGAGAAGAGAAACAAGTTACAACCAAAAAGTAGAAAATGTATATTCTTGGGTTATAGTGATGAGCAGAAGGCTTACAAATTATATGACCAAGAGGCAAATAAGATCATCGCGAGCCGTGATGTGGTGTTCAAGGAGGAGCCGCATACAGTGGAGGAGGAGAAGGCAAGGTCTTCCACTTTATCATCAAGCGAAGAAGTAGTCCACTATGAACCTGTCCCGAGAGCTATCCCTATCCTTAAGGAGGAGGAAGCATCATCTTCAGATGATGAGGAAAAAGTTCACCAACCTGACATCACCCCACCGGAAAAGCCATTGCCGCGCTGGGTGAAGCAGCTCTATGACCACAATAATCCTATGCCTGCATCTGTTGAGGAGAAGGCAGACGGACCAAGGAGGTCTCAGAGAATAGAGGAGCAAAGGAGGGCTTCTGCTCACATAGTCAATATGGCCTTGATGATTGAGATTATGAGAGAAGTAAAGGAGCCAACTGACTTAGAAGAAGCACTTGCAGATCCATCATGGAAGGCTGCTATGCAGGCGGAGTATGACAGCATAATGAAGAATGACACTTGGGAGCTAGTGGATCGACCAGCAAAGCGGAAGGTTATTGGCACCAAGTGGATCTGGAAGGTAAAGTACAAGGCTGATGGTACCTTAGAAAAGTACAAAGCTAGACTGGTTGCCCAAGGATTTTCACAAGTTGAAGGGTTTGATTTTCAAGAGTCATTTGCCCCAACTACCAGAATGACCACTATTCGCACAGTACTTGCAATGGCTGCCCACAAGAAGTGGCCAGTGTACCAAATGGATGTTAAGTCAGCGTTCTTAAATGGTGACCTCAAGGAGGAGGTGTACGTGGCTCAGCCACCAGGGTTTGAGGCCCCCCATTCTGAGAACAAAGTGTGTAAACTGAAGAAGGCATTGTATGGGCTGAAACAAGCCCCAAGAGCATGGTACCAGCGGATAGATAGGTTCTTTTTAAACCTAAACTTCAAAAGATGTGCCTCAGATGCTAACTTGTATGTTTACAGGGATGGTAAAAAGTCTGTAGTGATTGTCCTATATGTGGACGACCTTCTTATTACAGGTGACCATGAAGATATGATCAACCAAACTCGAAAGGCTTTGAGTTTTGAGTTTGAAATGACAGACTTGGGCTTGCTGCACTATTGTTTGGGGATTGAAGTCTGGCAAGAGCCAGGAAAGATCTTCATCTCTCAGAAGAAGTATGCATGGGAGATCTTGAAGGCATTTGGCATGACCGAGTGCAAGGAGATAGCTACACCTATGGAGGTGAATGTAAAGTTATCCGTTGAGGATACATCAGCACTAGCAGACATTGGGAGGTATAGGAGGTTGGTCAGCAGTCTAATCTACTTGTGTAACACCAGACCAGATATCAGTTTTGCTGTTGGTGTTTTGAGCAGGTTCTCAAACAAACCTCATGAGAGTCATTGGAAGGCTGGGATGCGGGTGCTCAGATACTTGAGGAAAACTCTTGACTATGGTATCACATACAGTTTCGGAACTTCTCTTGTGGGGAACTGTGACTCAGATTGGGCAGGAGACATTGATTCCAGGAAGTCAGTTTCTGGTTATTGTTTCTCTTTGGGTTCAGGAATTTTCTCTTGGATTAGTAAGAAGCAACCAACAATGGCATTGTCTTCTACCGAATCAGAGTACAAGGCAGCTTGTTTTGCTGCATGTGAGGCCGTATGGTTGAGAAGGATTCTATGGCATATGGGAGTGCAGGATGAAGAACCAACTGTGCTGAGATGTGACAATCAGAGATGTAAAGGGAATATTCCCTGGAATATTCCCTGGCCGACTAGTGGAGGCTCATATGGTAGGTCGGTCAGCAGGCCAACCTAACGACCTTCGCGGGCTATAAAAGCTAAACCCCTTCGCAGCCATCTTACACTCATCTTTCACCCAGTCAGAGTTGTTGTTCCAGCTAGCCTTAAGCTCTTCACCTATCTTCTGTCTAGATCGCCATCTAAGCTTCATTTAGTGGAAGCGCACGGGTGGACAGAGCCATCTTTGTATCAGTTGTTTGGAGTTAAAGAATTTTACTGATTCTCCTCTTATCTGTTGTGTACTCTCTATCTCTTTCTCAGATTCTGTTCGCTGCGCCGTGTAATATTTTACAATTTGCAAGACGCAGCTGTTGAGCAACTTGAGTAGGTTGTTGAGAGAGTCAGCCCCTTAACGATAGCTAGAGGAGACATAGACCCCAAACGAACCTAAATCGAGTAAGATGGTGCAACAAGAAGCCTAAAACCTACCAAGACGGCCAGAATTTGATCAAGCAAGCCTATCATGCCTAAGACAAGACAAGAGTGTGCAAGCCGCTTAGACACTTGCTCTTTGCACTCACCTTGACTTCCAGCACTTAAAGTACACCCAAGAACAGCCGAAAGCCTAATTGAGCACAAGTGCATGAAAAAGAACACACTCATTGAGTGGAGGTAACTTGAGGATTGTATGCAACAATTAAGGAACTCACTCAGATAAAAGAACATGAAGGAACCCACCAATAAGAGGAGATCCCAAGACATAGACGGGCAATTGGAGCCTAGTGTAGGACTAAGCGAATAGCAACAAAGACGTGGATTTACCCAACCTCCTTAACCTTATCGATAGCTTGTTGGGGCAATAGAACACAACCATGTCGGAGGAAAGCTCAGACTGTAGGGAGAACGAGGAATTTGTCTTAGGAGTTTTTCCAGAAGCGATCCATCAGTTGGTGAGTAGCTATGACTCTCACACTCGGTATGAGCACTGCGATAGAGCGGCAGAAGCCATCATAGTTGGCCTAGAGGAAGAAAGGAAACTAGCCCACAAAGCACTACAAGGCATAGTGGAATACAACCGAGACCAACAAACTAGAAGCCTGAGGCAAAACGCAGAGATGCAAGAGATACTTTGAGAACCTAGCAGGCGGGAATAGAGCAGACCATGAGAGAGCACTAGAAGGAGACTTGACACTAAGTGAGCTTCTCATGAAGTAATTGCTAGACAACATGGCAACATAGCAGGGCACTGCAGCATTAGCCACATCACTAATACCGAGGTTAGGGGTGAACCAAGGCTCCAAGAGCCAACCTAAGATACCAGTTATCGCTAAGTAGCTCGATAAGTACCAGCCCCAAGATGATCCATACAGCTTTATAGAGCAGTTCGAGCAAGTTGCGAGGCCAACGATCTCACCGACTTGACTCAACGCTCTCAAGCATTCGGGCTTTGCTTAGGCGACAAGGGTTAAACTTGGTACATAAGTCTAGATGCCGCAGACCGAGTGAACTTCAATGGACTGAAAAAACTCTTCATTAAGAGATTTTTCGAGTCTGAATACTAACAACCTGCTAGTACGACTTATGAACATCAAGCAGAAGGAAAAAGAGGACATCCGTGACTATGTGACCCACGTAAGGAGTCTCTTCAAGAGAATCCTGACACGCAAACGACCAACCAAAAGAGTAGTGTCGATGGTATTCATTAATGGAATACAAAATGAGGAGCTTTATAAAGCCTTGGCATGCAACTCGAGCTTGTAGCGAGACACATAGCAAGGGCATTCGAAGAGGCCATTTGAGTAGACGACCAATTGAAGGAGAGGAGCTCTAGGAACTCGAACCAAGAAGAGACCAACTCAAGAAGTTTGGAGATAGCTTCAACATCCAGTGAGTGATTAGGCACAAGTACCCAAGATAAGGGAAAGGCTGTAGAAACCAACCAGGAATTGGCTGACATGAAAATGGAAATAGCCAAGATGCAAGAAATGCTAAGACGACCAACTCGACCAAATGTCCAATGTGTATACTGTGGCGGGAACCACTTGTTGGCAAAGTATCAAGACCCTAGGTCACAACCTTGTGCTAATTGTGGTAGGTTTGGTCACGATAGTGCACATTGTAGATTGCGTAGAAGACTTATGTACTCACAACCGTACGGTCAATCTTACCTATCGAACAGGCCGCAATAATTCTTCGGAAGGGGAGCGCCATTAGCCCTTCCCGCGCCAAACGATGCTAAGCTGACTATTCCTAGAATGCATATAAATCCTACTAGAATACCTAGACCACCTGGTCCTTATGTGATACATCCATCGAGTGATGCTCCAATCCACTATGTGGAAGAGCCAAATGAGGAAGAGCCTTACATATACCCTTACGTCTCGCATGACGATGAGGGCAATGCAGTCCTTATGGACTATCGACTAGTACATATGATGGTGTTAGGTAGGGGATTAGGTAGAGGCCTAGGAAGGTAGACCCAAGATCCAATCATGTGTTGAACTTGCGATCACCTAGGACACATTTCATCACATTGTCTTGAAAGGGAGCAACAAAATAGAGACAAGGTTGACCTAAGGTGTGATGAGTGTGGAATCACTCATCTCTTCGTTGACTATCCAAAGCGAAAACCATCCTCGAGTTCAGTTAACGTGCCTTCCGTCCCATTGGGATTTTTCGGTCTTGAGAATCTTGATAGGGAGGCTACACCTATCCCAATGCATGTCATGACCTATGCACAAACGAAGTAGGCCAGCATATCATTGCCAGGTCCTAGCAATCTTGACGCAACCTCGATAGGGAAGAAGAGCCATAGGCGAAGGAAGAAGAGACCCGAAGCTAAAGTCATGCTTAAAATTGAGAGTGCCACAAAGCTACCTGCTGGAAAGGAAGTCACTGATGTTGAGGCAGAGACATCAGCTCCAAAGATGGCTGAAAAGGGAAGTGCTAAGGTAGGGGAGTACCCCAACCCAAAGCGCCAACTAGAGGCCATCAAGAAGTGAAGGAGTGGGTAAATGAGGCTTAGGAACACCTAAAAGATGCGGAGCCCATCTTAGATGACGAGATTGAGGATCTCTCCAGCATTGGCATGCCACTCTCACCCCCTCCACCGAAATCGAGAGATGCGACTGTGCCGCAAGCAATACCGCTTAGGCAAAGCCTTAACTCTGTAGGCTAGCAACCCAGTTAGGACCACTGACCAGGACAATCTCGAATAACAAAAATACGAGCAGCCAATGACCTCCTTACCACTCTAATGACCACCTCGGTGATGTTAAGCCTGGGAGATCTGCTTAGGTAGCATCCGATCCCATGGCGGGACTTGAAGCAGTGGGTTGAAGGGTCACAAGAGCAAGCTGTTGCAGGCCTACAAGAACATGATGCAAAGACGCAGATACCGAGTTTGACACTGCACTCGATGCCCAAATCCTTGCATGTTAATGCTTTTGGAAAGGCACCAAGATGCACACGGTCTTACTAGGTGACACAACAAGGAAAGGGATTGTAGACACAGGGCCGGGAGTTAGTGTACTGAGTCATGCAGTGCTCCAGACTTGGGGGAACCCACCTGTCGAGACTGCTAGGTTCAATGTCATAATAGCTAATGGAATGAAAGTGAAGCCATTTGGGATGCTAAAAAACTGGCCGGTGAAAATTGATGGAGTCCAATTCTCAATTGACTTTATAGTCATGAAGGGAGTGGACTACGATATCCTATTGGGCCGACCCTGGATGCACAATGCTAGAGTGATTGAAGATTGGGGGAATGGTTTCATCTTTCTAGGCAATAGAACAGAAGCCATAAGGGTAGAAATGGACCCCTAGAAAACTGCACCAGTTGACCTCGATGCCATCTCCGCGATGCTCAAGGGTGATACCCAAATCAAGAAATCTTGTGGGCCCCTAACTAAGTATATCCCATGTCCTGAAGACGAGCGAGGCAGATGCATGTCCTTGCTACCATCAACTTGTCGTTCTCGAATGATGAGGAATACGAACACTCCATTAAGATGATCAGCAAGCCCAAGGATACACCCTCAGTACCAATCTACATGATGGCTAGAAACCTCCGCACAAGACCTAACCCTATCACCTTCCGAGTGCCAACCAACAGGAGGGAGCTCCAGGGGGTTTTAGAGTATTTGACTGGCAAGCTAGCATGCAATTCAGCAGCAAACTTCAAGCCACTCCAAGATCTCTTAAATGAACCAAGGTGGAAATGGGCCAAGGTGCATGACCTAAACCTCAGGTACAATTAGGCCTTGGTCCTCGATCAAACACACGAAACATACCAAGACCTAGGAGACAACGAGTGGTCAGATGAAGATGCTTCCGATGATGAATACAAGGACTACCGCTGCTTCAGTGATGAGAGTGAGGACAAGATAGAGACCATAGAATACGACGCCTAAGGACGAGTGATAAAACATATACGGGCAGACTCCAGGCCAAAGAGAAAGAACACCTTTTGGATAGAGCAAAGGGTCATGCACGTGGATTGTGACCACGCTTGGTTGGAACATGTAAGAGCGACCACCAGGGGAGACTACCTCATCTAGCAAAGACGGGAAGTTTGATTCTAAGTTAGAAGTGAGTTCAGAAAGCGACCTAAAAATATCGAGGCATCCCAATACTAGACGTACCAAGGGGGACCTGCCCATCCACCTGAGGCGCAGATGCTTAAAAGAAGAAAGGGCAGAACAGTCTAAGGATGCAAGAGCGGACGAACAATGAAAAGCACATGACCTCCCCAAGACATTTACAAAGTTTAAAAAGGGCGATAGGTTAGTGATCCTTCTAGGCATCAAACATCAAGGGCAAACAAGTGAACCCATCGAGGGACCTGCCAAGGTCAAGGAGGTGAACCTGGCCCAAGAAGAGGAGACACCCCGACTTGTCCTTATTGCCGATGACCTAACGGAGGAAGAGGAGACACGTCTCATTGTCCTCTTATGAGAGTATATAGATGTGTTCTCCTAGTCTTTAGAAGAACTCAAGGAGTAAATCCAAGTATAGTGACTCATAACATATCCATGATGCCAGGCGCAACACCGGCCAAGCAGCGATTGTACCCCATAAATCTAAAACACACACATGTGGTCAAGCAAGAGATCAACAAGCTTATGAGAGTGGGATTCATCTAAAAAATTGAGCACACAGACTGGGTGTCACCCATAGTCATTGTAATAAAGAAGAACGGAAAGATTAGGGTGTGCATCAATTACAAGGTGAATGCTGCAACTAAGAGGGACAACTACTCATTGTCATACACCGAGCACATGCTCGAGAGAGTGGTGGGCAAAGAGGCCTACAGTTTTCTAGATAGCTTCTCTGGATACAATCAAGTGCAGGTGCATCCTGACAATAGGCATAAGACTACATTCGCCACTTATGAGCAGGGTTTCTTCGCCTACATAGTCATGTCCTTCAAGTTGACGAACGCTCAATCCACCTTTCAACACCTTATGTGCACTATATTTAAAGACATGCTCAGGAAAGAGTTAGAGGTCTTCGTAGATGACTTGTGTGTTCACTCGACCTAGAGAGAACATTTAGACAGGTCTTTGAACGGTATCACCTATATCGCCTCTCTCTGAATCCCTTAAAGTGCCAATTCTAGGTAAAGCACAGATGTATCCTAGGGCATGTGGTGTTGAAAAATGGAATTGCCACGAACTTTTCAAAAGTCAGGGTCATTGTTGATCTTCCAACCCAACCAACTATAAGGGAGTGCAATGCTTCTTAGGCCATACAAGGTATTATCGGCGGTTTGTGTTGAATTATGCATTGATTGCTAGACTTTTGTAATAGCTATTGATTATATTCGAATGGAGTGAAGAATGCCAACACACATATAAGGAACTAAAAAAATCTCTGACCACAGCACTAATTCTATGAGCCCCAGATTGGACCATTACCTTCCATGTGCATATTGATGCTTTGAAATTCGCAGTAGGGGCAGTGTTGTGCCAACCTGGCGAACACAATCTCAACTATCCAATGACCTTTGCTAGCAGACAACTCACTGAGACCAAGATGAACTACTCGATGCGACAGAAAGAGAAGGTCTGGCCATGGTATTTGCCGTGAAGAAATTTTGGCATTATTTGTTAGCCACTCCTTTCAACTTCTTTGTGGATCATCAAGCCTTGCTATATTCAGTAAACAAACCTTGTACTACACGCTGCATAACTCGATGGCTCCTTGTGCTTTTGGAATTCGATTTCTATGTGGTTGTATGAAAAGGAAAACAACACTACATGACAGACCACATGCCACGCATCTCCACGAGAGAGGCCACTGGACGAGGCATCATGGATGATTTGCCAAACGCACACTTATTTAGCCTGTTTAGCGAGAGAGATTTATTTTGAGCCGACTTGACTCCATATTGGGCTGACAACATAGTCCAAGTGCTTGAGCATGGACTACCTAAACAACGAATAGAACCCATGACCATTGGACCCAATTTGGCAAACCGCAGTTGTAGCCCACTAATGCTAACCTCACCCCTTATGGAGGCCAACCCTACACACTTTTGGGAAAGTGCAAGGTTGTAGTTTCTATCGAGTCTAAAAGTGTGCCGATAATCATCTATGTGTTTTCCAACACTAAGAATGTAGGCACGGAGTCACTATTAGGATGGGAACTTTCAAGAAGCAAGCTCATTGCAATGTCGACTATGAGTTGCAGTGTATCCACCTAGCAGTGGGCAACGTTTGCATTGTTACAACTTTCAGCAAGGGCAACGTGACTCTTTCCAAGTCCCCAAATTCATCAGTAGAGAAACCCACCATCACATCTAAGGAGAGGAGTCGTGACTCGTCACAACCTACCAAGCCTCAATGCCAGCAACCAACTAGAACCAAGGATGAAGCCTATGAACCCTAGTTCAAATGGGTACCTAAACAAAGAGCGCCACCTACTAGGAATAGAAACCCATGGCCTTGCAAGGCTCATGATTCGCACTCGAAACCTAGGAAGCCAAGATGAAACTATAAATATCAATGTACAGTCAAGCCACGATGGGTCCCCAAGGCCTTATTGCAAGCGCAAGGCTACTATGCAGTAACACCTGGATTTGGCTACCTAAAGCCAAAATAACCAAAGGCCCTACTCAAATGCCACCCTCAAGCTTGACCACATGAAACATCATGCCAGAGACACTCAAAATACAAGAGAATCAAGCCACTAAGTCCATAGAACCTCCAATGCCTAGCTCAGCAGGGCTTGAACCAATCTATCACCCAAAACTGTAGCCTGCTACTACTAACAAACCGCCCAAACCTAGCCCCAGTGGTACCCCTCAGATCTCAGACACATGTAGTAGCACCACAATTGCAACTACAACTCAACCCATCAAACATGAGGCCAAGCTACAACCTAAGGAGCAAACCATGCTGCGACCATTAGTTGCTGAACTCTCTAGTTTTGTCAAGCCTCAACCACCCACTGGGCTTAGACCCTCTTAATCTTGGTCACAGATTTAGTTGAAAATACTAGGGATGACTTGGTTGCTTGCCTCCGATGCTTGGGCACTACTTTCATGACATTGGCTAAAAGCTATGATTGACTAGACTTAGGCCTCTTGGAAGAACCTATAGTGATCCAAGAACCTATAGTGACGGAAGTAGGAACACTCCCTTGCTCTTGGGAGCAGTCGAAATTCGTGTTCATTAAGGATTCCGAAGTAATTGAGGAATTAATTGCAACCAAGATATCCAAGGAATAAGCAATCAAACAACATCTCATTACGTCATATAGCAAGCACACGATCATGGCCACAAATAAGGAAATTGAGAAGTCACAATAGCTTGCTGACAACAACTCCTCCTTCTTGCGAAAATGGTATGCTCTATGATTGCAATGGGAACTAGAGGGATGCCAAACAATGACCAATGCTGAAGCGATGTGCAATCAAGGACCCAAGCAATGTCACTCCAACTTCCTATAGGGTGTTGACTAACATTCGTAATCGGCCCCTGGAAGAACACATTAAGGGACATCCTTATTTAGATCGCATCCTCACTAAGGAGGAGTTGCATGTTACTAGAGCCGAGTGGACTCCGGTGACTTCTTGCTTGATGTCCTCACTTACATTATGCATGTAGGCATCTGCCCTTTAGACGTGCATAGCTATGGTACTTTAAAATACAACCCTAATTTCTATACTTGGCTCATGCGATAGTAAAAAACTAAGATTATGTGTTGCAGGCCCTTCAGTGCTGCTAAACATTTAATCCTAGGAAGGATTCTTCTCAATTCAAAAAAGGAGGGGGTTACCGTGAATCAAACCAAACACATAAGGAGAACAATAAAGGAAAAGCACACATGGGGGACCTCAATGGTAGGACGAAGCAACTTGTAATTGAGAATTTGATAATAAATTTGAAAGCAATAGACTTAGACTGATTGGAGGAAAAATTCTAATTCTATACTAAAAACAAGTTAATCTGCCAAGCATGAAGTCTTTTCTTTCAGTAAGTGACTATTTGAAAAAGCACTAATGGCAAACCATGGCTTATGACAGGAGCGGAAGATGTCACAATAAGACCGATCCCATTTTCTACCCTTCACGGAAGAGGAAAGAGCGAAGTACAGCCTCTCCCCTGAGAAGTGCCAACTCAGGTTTAAGAGCATCCACAACATTGAAGGAGTAGTGACCAGCAAGGAAGCCGTCAGGAGGATCATGAACCAATGCAACCTTGCCATGTATATCAAAAATTTTGACCACACTAAGTGTGTGGAATTCCTAAGGATGTATGATCCCGATAAGGAGAGTGGGACAGTGTCATTGGCAAGCAGAGAAGGAATCAAGCAGGTGCAGATCCCGCTCAGTAAGGCCTTAGTGGAAAAGGCACTGGGGTTGGAACCAAAGATGGAGAAGAGGCATAAAAAAGATGTCTATGCCATGCTAGGGATGAGGAAGAAAAGTTTCTTAATGAATGGTGGCATAAGTATCCAGGACATCTCCAACACAGAGGTCATGCTACAAGCCGAGGTGATCCACGCCCCCTTCTCTAGCCTAAGATACAATTCGCTCATGCATAGGATCAGCGTGCCCATACTAGAGAGCATTGCGGCTCACTCATTGCATGAAGTTGGATTAGAATGGCTATGTTAGGAAAATCATAGATAAATTTGTTAGAAGATGGGCATAGGAACCCACTGTAAGTAAGGGTGTATGAGGGCAGATAGGTGTGAATAGCCTAAAGAGCAGGGGAAACCCTAACCTTAGCTAGGAAAAAGCTATATAAATAGCCTATGGGTCACTATCAAAGTAGAGATAGAGTGTACCCAAGTTGTACCTTGAGCAACTTAGTAAACAAGATTTTTTTCTTGTACTTTGAGCTTCTATCTCCTATTGCAACTCTAATTTTCCACATGGTATCAGAGCATCCTCTGATCCCTTCAGCTTCGTCAAACCTCAACTCCACTAAGTGCACAAGACAATCTCCATCTCTCTCATTTTGGACCTTAAAACTCCATAGCTAGCTAGACCCCCTGACCTTAGAGGAGCTGTGTGCAATAGAAGCAGTTTCAACTCCTGGTTTCTTTAAAGTTCTTCTCCTTAGCTCTGGGTGATTCAGCATGGCATGTCAATCCCTGACATTCGACATCATGGTGGGCAAGCATTGTCACAACTGCAGAAAATGGCACAGTTCTAACAGTGTGGTATTTCGTATAATAGCACGGCCTGCACCAGACGTATTAACAACGGCCACCATAGGGCTTTGATAGCCCCCCAAGTGAGCTATCTCCAGCCAAGAGGATTCTCATAAATTCTTCCTCTACTGCTCCCACAAAGTCAAACCCTAACTATGGGTCTTTGGCAGCCATAGCCCGAAAGCTTCAAGCTTCTTCAACATTCAAATTTTTCAATGTTTGGTCATTAACAACGATTTTCAATGTAAGGGACTAGACACTTACATTGAACAAGGGTAAGACCTTCCCAATGGCCATAGCATATGGCTTCAAGTTTGTAAGGGACTAGACACTACCCTTGTTCTAGCAAGTGGTAAGACCTTCCCAATGTCCACAGCATATGTTGATGTCCATCCTTAAATTTGAAAATCTGATGGCAAAGATTTCCACCCATGGCAGGTACTTATCAAGTACAAGATGATGGAGAGAGGGTATTGGCCTCTCATTCAAGGCACTAGAGCTGTAAACTCTGCAAATCTGGTTGATGTAGAGGATGACCAACGTGCCCAGGCAATCATCATGTTACACTTAGATGAGTCCTTGATTCATCATGTTGATCAACTAAATACTACTAAAGAAAAGTGCGATGAGCTTGAAAAGCTCTATGGAGCCACTGGTAAAAATACTAAAATCTTTCTTAAAATTGAATTCTTCATCTTGGAATATAGATCAAGAGAAGACTTGGGCAAATTCATTTCTCACATGAAGGGACTTATGGCACAGCTTGCCTCAGTAGAAGCTCCAATACATGAAGAAGATGCTATTGCTATTCTCTTAAAAGCTATAAAAAATGTGTTTCCTATCCTTGTAACCACTCTTAAGAAAACCTTCAAAACTTGAAGGGTTTTAGCATAAAAAACTTCAAGGATAGTCGTTTAACTTCTTAAAATTCTCATTGAAGGAATTACTATACTAGGCTATGAGAGAAACCTGCTAAAATGGACCCCCCTCGGATAGCTGGGGGACATTCTGTCACCACTGCAACCCACAAAGAAGAATAACGGCCCTGAAATACGAGATCTCATTCCCTTAGGCCAAAGATGGAACACCCTCGATGAGCAGATAAAGGGAAATAAAGGCCTTACTAAAGAAACATTGTTGCTTCAATCCCGCTTGCTTTGTCGGCCACCATTAGATGCTGATAACGAAGAGGATCTATTAAAAATACTAGAGAGGCAAGGAGAAAAATGTGGACTTATCAAGCTAATTGATGAGGAGTGCGTGTAAGGAACTGACCACAAGGCTTCAAAACAAGTGGATATATAGGCTTCACGAAAAGGAGTGGTATAGTTACTTAGACGGCCCCACGAGCGGACTGACTACACCATCCTTATAGAGATACAAAGGGAACTTGTTGAAATAAAAAAGAAGGTATCACTAGAGAATAGAAAGAGAATGGGCACCTTGCAATTTAGAAAGCTTATGGAAGAGTGCCTAAGGATAGAGCTACACAAAGTTGTTCATCTCCTAAGGGGGGTACACTTTACCAATGGTATGTTAGTTGTAAAAAACGGGCATAAGATGTTGCAACCACCAATCCTAGTTTATGGTTATTCCATCGAGGGGGCATAAAGCTGGACATGTGTACACCCTTGTCCGATGTGCACAAGAGGTTTCTCCTTAGTTTGATGGGGGGATCCTCTTAAGCTTAATGTGATCAAGGCTTTTTTGCGATTACTTTTTACAAATGATAACCACGAACAGTTTTATTTATATCTATGGGGTCCAAGGGCAACCGGTAAGTCTACGTTTGTGTACCTCTTGGAACATATGTTAGGGGATGCTACATGTTCCTTAGATTTACTTAGATTGACTAATCACTTTGAAATTAAGATAATACAAGATAAAATATTAATCACGCTTCCAGATATACCTACAAAGGTAAACGACAAGCAGTGTTCCATTATCAAGAAGATGATATCGGGCGATAAGCTTGTAGTTGAAATTAAAACCAGGAGTATTTTGTTGCACTCATGACAGCATTACTACTGCTGGTTACATCCAACACTATATGGATGGCTCATGACCGAACCAACGGCTTTAGACAGTGCATACTATACCTACTTACACCCAGGGAGGCTATACAAAGAGACCCCTATTTACTTACAAAACTAAAAAAGGATGCGAGTGGGCAGGTTAATTGGGCACTTGATATGCCTACCAAATGGTCTCAAATAGGGCAAAGTGTAGAAGCCATTAACGAACTAAGCGGAGGGGGGAAAGACGTATCGAGTGTGTTGGAGTGGTTTAGCAATGTAAAGTATCGCCCCCTAGTGAAATACCACCGAGGACCAGGAAGATACCCATACTTGGAGGGCTGTACAATTCGTATATACATTACATAGAGGCAAATATGAATGAGCCCATCATTTACCTTTCATTTGGAGAAGTTCTCAACGACTCTTTAAGATCCCTAGGATATAGGGATATCATCATAAAAAAGAAGATGAATGGAAGAATGGTAAGAGGCATTAGTCTAGAAGAGGGGGAACCTATCAAAAGAAGCTTGCGGTCAGACACTGTGAAGTATTTGATGGACATGGAGCCTTGGGAAGGGTTCTTTGATGAATTACCATTAGGGGAGGGTAGAAAGGATGACAATGATGACCAAGACAGCAAAAACAACCATGATGACTATGACGACCTTAGGATATCCGACGAGACTCTCTATTAAAAAAAAAATCAAACCACAATAAACAATCCCTTTAAAGGGGTCCAAAAAGGAGGGTCGAAAGAGCGGGAGAATAGGCTATTAGGGCTAGAGGAAAGAACAAGTATTGCAAAGGATGATAGGATTATTAAGAAAAAAAGGGATAGAGGGAGCCTTTCCTTTCTAATTGAAGAAAAAGTGGGATCTTTGACAAGGCTAGAAGCCCAGAAAATCGAAGAATTTCTATCAAATTATCCATGGTTAAAGGCCGCGCTGGTAGACCAGTAGGAGGATTGGACCACAATACGTATAGTAGAGGAAGCCAAAATCATAGTACAAGGGGATACCTCTATCATAGAGGAGGTAGAGAAGGTATACAAGTCCATAGAAAAGGGCCATATCGTGAGCATTCAACTACCATCTACGATGTGTCTCTCAACCACCATGGAGGGGGTAAACTACCCTCTGGCTCCAGCCTTAGAGCAATCTATCAAGCAATTAAAGCTATCTCAAATGAAATTTCAAGACCTTTTCGACCTAATAAGTAGGCCAGCATTCCCAATAAAGGATGCGGTTTATATGCTATTTAGGCTATTTAAGAGGTAGGGCAGCACTTATTTTAACCGTTGATGCCCCATTAGGAGACTCTTTGCCACGTATTACACTCAATTAACAGGTTATCAAAGTCTAATTCCCCATGAAGTGGACGGATCTGGCACTATCTCTTGTCTAAAGAGGGAGTGTAAGAAGGTTCTCAAGGAGCTACTACAAGAGAGAGTCCTTCCACAACATCTAGTTGTTGAGGAACTAGATATGGTGGCCTCTCACACAGTGATATATATGGGTCTCACAGGGAGAGGTTTAGCTCCCAATACATTGGAGGCCTACAAAACAGGCCACTTTTGGTCCTTTATTATGTCCAAGTGGGGAGAGGATATCCCTAAAAGACTGCTAAAAACTCTCCTTTATGCCGGTTTAAATCGCACTAGTCTTACAGGGGTGGGAGCCATATGAGAACAAGTGATGGATTTCTGTATGGATCTAGATGAGTTTGAAAAAGATTGTTATCTACACAAGGTTTTACTGAAAAAGATTCTTATCTACACAGGGTTTTACTGTAATAAAGCATAAATGCCTTAGTCTAGGGTAAGTATAAAAGGTGGAGGTGTAACATGTGTAGCATCTTTTTGCCATTTTACAAACATTACTTGTTTGAGGTCTCAACCTCCCACCATCTAAGAGGGTGAATACCCTTGGCCACCATAGCTTGGGGTGCATACCTTGCTGTAGCCTCTCATCATTTGATTCTCAACCAACATTGGTAATACCATTTCTTGCCAAGCCACCTTGGCTATGGCTTCTTGGCATTTTATGTCTATTTCTTGTATTTTCAGTTTAAAAGCTTAATGTGGGATTTAGCTTTATTACATTGGCTGAACAATTCATGGAATGTGTTTTTAAGCTTCATGGTATGCCATTGAAAATAGTATTGGATCGTGATACTAAGTTCATGGGAAGTTTTTGGAGGATTTTATTCACTTCTATGGAAACAATTTTAACTCCTAGCATGGCCTATCATCCCCAAACTGATGACCAAACGAAGCGTGTCAATAAATGGTTGGAAGTCTATCTTCATCATTTTTGCCATGACACTTAAGCTTTGTGGGATCATTGGTTACATCTTGCTAAATTCTGTTATAATAACACTCATCATATGAGCATTGGCATGTCACCATTTGAAGCACTTTATGGATACAAAGTGCAAATACCTTCCGTTCTTTTTCATGAAGACGTGAATCCACAAGCCAAGGCTTATGCTGATGAATCCACGTGCAAAGGAAAACATTAGGAAGGTACAAGATATTATGAAGGCTTATCCTGATGAAAAGAGGAGACCTTTGGAGTTTGAAGAAGGAGATTGGGTATTCCTCAAAGTGCCTAAATCTAGGTATGCTTCTCTCAAAGGTGGTCATAATAAGTTGGCTCATTGTTACTATGGGCCTTATCAAATCCTCAAACGAGTTGGTGAGCTTGCATACAAGCTTGATTTTCCTTCTTTAATAAGGATTCATTCTACCTTCCATGTTTCCCAACTTAAGAAATATGTGGGTCCAACCATAAAGGTTTTAGAAGAGTTACCTCCCATGGATAAAGACGGTCTTATCATTTATGAACCTGAAAAGCTTATTAGCAAAAGAGAAAAGGTTTTAAGGAACCATTCACTACTGGAATACCTTATTAAATGGCGGGGTTTACCCATGGAGGAGTCTACTTGGAAACCATCATCATACCTTGATTGTTTTCCATGGCTTTTGCACGAAACAGAGTAATATCTGAACAGGACAACTTGTTGTATTAAGTTTCTATCATAAAAATAATTGCTCTATGGTCATCAAAATTGGATTTTTATGGCAGGCTGGATACTAGGGATTGTCCTCTACATTTCTATAGCTCATACATGATGATTGGACATTTCTTCTTCAAGTTATGGCCATTCTTGTGCAATAGCTTGTTTTGGACAGTTTCCATCAGTATATTCAAATTTCATACCTATACTTCATTGATATATGAGATCTTCTTCAGCTTGGAGTTTCATTACAGCATGGATTCATCACTTGCATAGCTATCCTTGTCCTCTTTCTTCATCAATTGTCCCAATTCTAGCTTTGAGGACAAAGCTCTTTTAGGCCGGGATGGCTTGTAATAAAGCATAAATGCCTTAGTCTAGGGTAAGTATAAAATGTGGAGGTGTAAATGACAAAGCTGGAAATCGAAAGGGAAATGTCAAATACCTTCCAACTAGAAAAGACCCACCAAGTGGCCATGCAACAAAAAGAAATCCAGGTGCTAAAAGCAGAGCTGAGGGACAGGGAAGACAAGGAGGAACAATGGCAAAAAGGACTGGAAGAAGAGAACCAAGAGCTAGTCAGAATGCAAAGGGAGTACAAACTCTTGGTTCTTTGGAGCTCAAAATGCAGATGAGAAAACTCCAAGAGGATATGGAAGAGCTCACCGCACTGGAAACAGAGAGAGCAAAAGAACAAGAGGAACAAAAAAAAAGAGAGGGAATAAGTAAAGTGTGGAATGCAAAGACAAAGAGAGAAACAAGCAAGACTAGAAAAAGAGATTGAGCGCCTGACAAAAGAAAAAGAAGAACTTGTGCATAAATGAAAAAGGCAGGAGCCGATGATAGTGGCCCTGTCACAAAGGCAAAGTGAGGGCTTGGAACAAATGAAAAAGAATGCAAGAGAATGGGAGGCCAAGAGCAAGAAGAAAGTTAAGGACCTAGCAAGTCGCTTAGCCCTTGTAGAAGGAAGCAGAATACTAGCAGAGAGTAGGGCAAGGCACCGCTCAGGCTAGTCTAGAAGCCCAACAACATGCCTTCCTCAGCACGATCTTAGGCATCACACTTGTGGAAGCTCTCACTCAATTGCCAAGACCCATGGACCGCTTATTGTTTCAAGTGTTCCAAGCGAGCTCTAATGGCTACCTCTCACATAGCTGACGTGCCTTCGAACCTATGAATGTAGTGATCTTACCTCGATGCTGAAATGAGTTTCCTCCTCCTTTGCACACACCGGTATCTCCATGATCCTAGATGCTAGCACAAGTATCCTCAAGCCTCCTCCATCTAGCTCCATCCACCGTAGTCGTGTGTGCGCAAGAAAAGAGAAGAGAAGAGAAGAAGAGAAGAGGAGATGGTGAAGAGCTTCACCCTCTTGATCCCTCACTCCCTCACTCTCTCACACTCCCTCTCTCAAGAGCACACACACAAACAAAGAGGAGAGAAGAAGAGAAGAATAGAGGTCTCTTGTTAGCCACACACCAAAGAATGAGCTTCCATTCACTTTTTGAACTTTATATATAAGCCCTAGATTTCCATGGGCGCCCATCCCTTTTTACATGATTGGTCTTTGTGGTGAGGTCCTTTTTCCTATTTCCCTTTTCTTACCTCATGCCTTAAGCCTACACCTTTCTATTCCTTTTCAAATGGCACAGGTTGGAGCCTCACATTCTTTTACAAGAGTTGTTAGAGTTTTTTGAGGCGCCTTCTATTTAAAATTGAGCTTTTGCCTCAGCTTAGATTTTAGGAGCCGCCTCTACGCCTTTGCTCTTTTTCTCTTCTTTTTTTGCTTTTTGCTTCATTTTTTTGCCATCTTGAACTGAGGTTAACATTACCCCCCTCCGAGACAGGTTTCGAGGTCTTTGTTGTGGAAGGGTGGAGTCTAGGCTAGGGCTGGGGGACTCGTTTGATTGGGAAGCTTCGATAATGATTTGGATGGAGAATCCAAGGTGTGTCGAGTGGATGATGTCACTCATGTCTTCAAGAATAGTGAGGAAAAAGCAAGGTAGAAGGCTGGCTAGCATCATTAGGCAAGTCATCGTGAAGCTATCAATGGCGTTAGGGTCAAAAAAGAGTGGGGGGAGGCCACGCTCTGTCGGGGTGGGGTCTTGCCTAAGTAGGATTTTTAATAGCCTAAGATAGTTGCATGTGGTAATGAAGGCGGGATTTGGACATGAGGAGAAGTCAGCAATAAAGCAAGTCATGGTGGCATCTAGGTTGTCATAGGTGAAGGTGAGGGCTTTGGCTAAGGTGGTAGTATAGGGGTTATATATGACGGGGAAGTCGTAACGGCCATGGGTGTTTGGATCAAAGTCTACCCCTACCCTATGAGGATAAGCCATGTAAGTGGGGCCGTTTCTCTCAGCAGGGAGGGTATTACAAAAAGCCATCCGTGCGAACACATTGTCATTGCAGATGTGTCTCCGCCACAGTGGTTGGCGCTCATATCCATTCATGGATCAAGGCACTTTGAAAACCTTATTTTGCCAATACTCTACATCCTTGGTGCCCCAGAGGGTGGGATTCTTTGCTCTTTCTTCCAGCCATTGTTGGCTTAGCCGGCTTTCGATACCGATCACCTCATGCACTCTACGCAAGGCATTGTGGATGAGAAAGTTGAAATTGAAGGGTTGCTTCTCATTTTCTTGTCTCTCCTAGATTATGAGCTCTACATGGAAATTGGCCGACATGTCATTTGGGCATGGTGGGAGGGGTACGTGCGGCTGTGCTATAGGGTTAGCCCTCAATATTTGTCTGGCTTCTTCCACTATTTTCCTTCTCTTCTCTGTCAGAGTGGTTTTTCTTTTCGTGGGCACGTTTGTTGGCTGCCCCTGCCCTTCAAAATGGGGTGAAGGGGGTTGTGGGATCACTTCTTCTTCAAATTCATCTAGGTTAAATTGCAGTTCAGCTTTACTTCTCGGGTACTCTTGGTGTTGTACCTCCTCTGCGAGCTCTAGAGCATCAATCTCCTAGGGGTTTAGGCTAGTCGATAACAAGTACCTATGTTGCTCATCAGGGCTCAGTCCAACTACAACAGGTTGGGGGGGCATGTGTAGCCCTGCTCGCAGAGCTCTACACACTATGCTCAACTTCTTCTTTACCGCCTCCAAGGACTCCCCTTCCTCTACGTGAGTGGCATCCATCAGGGTATTCAAGAAGATTCGTTGTTGAGTATTGAAAGCCACTTGGGCTGCCTCAGCTCTGCCTTTTGCTAGGATTTCTCTTTTTCCACGAGAGCCAGATGACACGCTAAGGTCTTCACTCTTCGTTCATTTTGGCCTGCCCGCTCTTCAAATCCCTTTTTCATTTCCTCCATATCCTCTCCTTGTCTTTGCACCATGGCCATGAGCCTCTGCTCCTGGTCTTCCAATTCCTTGCTCATTCTCTCTTGCTCCTCTCTTTCAAGGCTCAGCCTTTCGGTCATGGTTTCCATTTCTCTATGATGTTGTTCCTCTTCTCGCTTCCTTCCTTCTTCCCCTGCAACAAACTCTTTCATGCCCTATTCAATCCAACCAATTTTTACTGCCAGATCCTCATGTTGCATGATTAGAAGCTTATACTCTCTCTGCATTTTCTCTAGCTCTTGATTTTCATCTACGAGTTGTTGCCGCCATCTTTGCTCCTTTTCTTCTTTGGCTTTTTTTCCCTTTTTAGATCAAGGATTTCCTTTTGTTGAGTAGCCATTTGCCTCGTCTTTTCAAGCTGGAAGGCTACTATCGCCTCTTTTTCCGCTTCCAACTCGACCACCACTACCTTTCTTTCCTCCCTTGCCTTCTCTAACTGAGAGAGCAATTCATCAACATATTCGTCATGGTTTGCTGGTGGCATCGTAGTGGTAGGGATTGGCGTGGTCGAAGCTTCCATCTTTTGACGTTTAGGATCTTGCCTAGACTCGGCATCTGTGGCCAATCTTTTTTGCCCAGTGGCCATAGTCTCCCCACTCTTTCCTTGCACTAGTTTCTTATTGATAAAGTACTGCATCCAAGCCGAAAAACTGTTCACATCGGTGCTGGCCAAGATGCTTGGGGTGATAGTGATTGCTTCACTGGTGGGCACCAAGAGGGATGGGATGGGATGGATGGGAGCCTTACCCTTGCCTTCAATGACCATGGGCTGCATGACTTCAGGTACATGAGCGCTTGAGCCGGGTTTTTCCTCCCTAGGTAGACTTAAAGCCCCTAGGCCATCAAGTTGGCTTTGTTGTTCTATGGACCAGCGAGTTGCTTTGGCCATGTCTTCCTCCTCATGTCTCCTCAACTCCACCTCCTTTTCCACAGCTCTTCTTTCTCTCTCTTCTTCTGTTTTCCTTGATTATTCTGCCAGCTTTTTAGCTTCTTCCTTCTCCTTCTTTTTCCTCTCTGCTGGCTCTCTTAGGGATTCCCTTTTGGCTCTCTCTAGATCTTCTTTTTTCTTTTTCCTCCCCTCATTCTGTTTCTTCTTCTGAGCTATCTTTCCAGTGGGCTTCTTTGTTTTTTTTCTTTCGGATTGAGCCTCCTGCTCCTCCTTCTCTGTCTCAGTTTCTATTATGTCACTCGATGGGTCTTTCCCTTGGTGGGTCAACAACTTATTTGGGGTCTCATATGCTCCTTTGTTTCCTTGTTGGGCTTCTTTTATAGCCTCTTGGATGATGGCCATCAACACACTTCCATACCCGATGAAGGAGGATTTCGAGGAAGGTTTCTTTCTTTCTATACTTTTAGAGGCTGGGGATTCTATGCCTACCTATTTGCTGCCTAGGGATAGTGCTTTGGTTGCTTGGTCTATCATCTTGCACATGTAGCCATTCCAATCCACCTCCCAGGGTGTGGGCTACCACATTCTCCAGAACAAGCAGACTGATTCGGTGCATGAGGGAGTTATAGCATTGGCTGGAGAAAAGTGAGTGCACCAACTTTGCTTGCATCCTGTATGTTGATGTTGTCGTTTGTCAAAATATCTTCCCTCTTCATCTTTAGCATAGCATACACATCTCTCTTATGTTTTTTCTCCACCTTAGCCCGTGTGCCTTCTCCACCAAGGGCCTAGTTTAATGGTACATGCACCTGTCGAGCATTGTCCCCTCTTCCCACAGTCACCATTCCGCATTCTTGGTTGGGGTTGTACATTTTCAAAAATTCCACACACTTCATGTGGTCAAGTTCCTACGCAAACTTCTCTAGGTACTTGGAGAGGTTACACTATTCCACTACTCTCCTTGCAATCTCTGCTCCTTGGCTACCACCTTCTCAAGGTTGTGAATGCTGCGGAATTTCAGCTGACTATAAGCACGGTTTTCTAAGCTGATGCCATAATGCATTCTCTCCTCCTCTATGAAAGGGAGTCGTGAGCGTGATCTTACTACAACATCTTTCATTCCTGTCATGAACCATCATTCCCATTAGTGCTTGCGAAAGAGTTATTTGCTGAAAAGAAAGGCTTTGTTTTTGTTGATGACCTCACTCACAAATTAATGTGTTTCTTTTCTTCTTGCGTTTAAATGATGACTGAGGTTTTCACAGTGGTGTGTTTTTTCCTTACATGTTTATTCATTTTCTTGATTTTGATTAGTTTCGATTTGACTCACGCACCTTGCCTTATCCCCTTCCTCTTTCGGATTTGGGGAGAATCCTTCCTAGGATTGAAAGCTAGCAGGCCCAGGGCTGTCAGCTTACGGTCGAGTGTTTTACTTTTGCATGAGCCAAGCATAGAAGTTTGGATTGTACTCCAACTGAGCGTTGTGGTCCAGATCAAAGGGTTGACTACCTATGTGTGTGATGTAAGTAAGGACATCTGTCAGGACGTCACCGGAGTCGATGCGACTAGAAATATGTAACTCTTCCTCTGTTAGGAGGTGGTCAAGGTAAGGGTGTCCTTTGATGTGCTCTTCTAGGGGTCGATTATGAATAGTTGTTAACACCCTATACAAAGTAGGAGCAACGTAAGTTGGGTCATATTCCGATGTCTTGATGGCACGTCGTTGCTTAGTGTTGGTCATTATTTGGCATCCCTTGAGTTCCCATTGCAATCAAAGAGCGTACCAGCTCCGTAAGAATGGGGATTCAATTTCAGCAAGCTTTTTTAACTCCCCTATTTCTTGATAAGTGACAGCAAAAGAGGCTCACTCATCATATGACATGATGAACTAAGTCCAAGCGGTCATAGCTCAGAACCAGTGACATGAATGTGGCATCTAAGCATATGAGGCAAGCAATGATATCATCTCTTGTGTCTTCGGCTAGATCTGCAGCCAATGATAAGAATGATTTCCGCTCATAGGAGGGTCTAAGGCCTGCGGGTGGTTGAGGTTTGACAGAACTAGAGAGTTTGGCAGATAGTTGTGGGCTCGGTTGTTCCTGAGATTACAGTTGGGTCGCTTTCCTAGCGGGCTCAGACAACTGGACTGCGAATGGGGCATCCCTACTTGTGGATGCCACCTCCTGAGTCTTGAATGAGTTGCGTGGGACTGGTTCGAAAATAGCAGGCTGAGGTTTGGGCTGGTAGACCTGGTTGGTCTTCATGTGCATAATCAGTTGCAAGTCAATGTGCTTGGTGTCTCGAGTCTTCTGCGACATTAGGCCTTCACACATTATATGGTGGGGTATGGTTATGTGTGAGGGTGGCACTTGATTGGTGCTCTTGGCTGCTTTAGAATTAGGGATCCATATCCAAGCATTACCCTCATAATAACCTTGTGCTTGCAATAGGGTCTTAGGAACCCATCACGGCTTGGCCACCTGTCACTGTTTGTAGCTTTGTTTTGGCCTCCTAGGTTTTGAGGTGGTGTTGTTAGCCCTACAAGGGTGTGGCCGATTGCTTTTTGGCAGTAGGTTCTGATGTTTAGGCACCCACCTTAACTAGTGTTCATGGGCCTTGACCTTGGTTTTAGCAAGTTGCTAGCATAGAGGTTTGGGAGGGTGTAACAAATCACAACCCTCCTCCTTGGACTTTGCTGAAAGCGTGTTTACCGGTGGCATTGCGGGTCTGATGGGAGTCATGCAGCCCTTGCTAAAAGCTGCCACTATGCGGAAATTGTCAATGGCTAAGTGGATAAGCTGTGACTCATAATTGACATTGCAGTGAGATTTCTTTTTAAAGGTTCGACCCAGTAGCGATTCAGTACCTGCATTTTCAGTGTTTGACAACACATAAAATGTCATTGGTATGCTCTCAAACTCGATAGAAACTGCGGCCCTGCATTTCCCTAGGAGTGCGTATGAGCGACCCCCATATGGGCTCAGTTTGGCGGTAGTGGGCTGTAGTTGTGATTTGCCAATATGGGTCCAATGATCGTGGATTAAGACATTGAATTCTGCTCCCTCATTGACTAAGGCGCTAATAGTGCATGTTTGCTTGGCGGTGATTGTGATGCGAATGGTAGACAGGTTCTATGGTTTCCTCATTCTCATCGTCAATCTCCGTGATTGTGGCTACCCATACTTTGACAGGCGATTCCAACATTGGTGGTTCATGCAAGGGGTGCATGGGGGGATAATACTTCTTGATGAAACTACCATTGAATAAGCCTACGCCCTCGCCTTCCAAAGTCTCGAGTTCGACATTGCTAGTTGGTCAGCTGATTATACGAACCTTGAAGGGCCCTAGACCTTTAAACTTCATTTTCCATTTATGCCCCTTAACGGAGTACAGGAGCACTAAGTTGCCTTCTTCAAAGTTGTGCTGCTTGATGTGCTTGTCAAACCAACTTTTGTGATGTGCTTTCTCCTCACATATGAGGGCTAGCGTATCTAGGAGGCGAGTTTCTGAGAGGCGTTTGAGTTCAATTAGACATTTCATCCATGCTTCCTTCCCTTCCCATCTTTGGTGAAGTGCGATCCTCAAGCTAGGAATGAAGAACTCGACAGATAGAGTTGCTTTAGTTCCATAGGTCAACCTAAAAGGTGTGTGGCCCACAACCATTTTGTAGGCTGTGCAATAAGCCCACAAGGCTACCATCAACTTGTTATCCCACTCACTCTGTGAAGCAAAGACTACCTTGGTCAAAACGTTTACTAGAATTTTATTAGTGGATTCTGCCTGGCCATTTGCCTAAGGGTAGTATGGCAAGGATTTTCAATGGATAATTACAAAGGTGGATAGAAGATGTGCGATCACTTCATTAATGAAGTGTGTGCCTTGGTCGCTAACCAGTTTGATGGGGCAGCCAAATCGTGAGATTACTTGTTCCCATAGGAACTTGGTAGTCGTTCTCGCGTCATTCTTTCTCATAGCCCATGCTTCTGTCCATTTCATTAGATAGTCAGTGGCTACAATGATATACTTGGCTTGAGAGTATTGTGCAGTAGGACTAACAAGTCCTGTGAAGTCAATTCTCCACTTCTCGAAGGGCTGCCTTGCAATTACCGGGGTTACCTCCATTTGATCCTTGCAAATCGGGACCTTTGTCCGTTGACACTCATCACAGTGCTTAACAAACCGTGCTACATCACGAAAAAGCATGGGCCACCATAGTTGAGACTGCCACACCTTGTGGGCTATTGATTCTCTACTAAATTTTCCTCGAGCGATTCCGTTGTGTGCTTCTAAGAGCACTTCGTGCATCTCGTACTCGCATATGCATCTGCGCAACAATTTGTCTTACCCTAGCCTATACAGCTAATCTACTATCAACTGATAGGGTTGGATCTTGAGGATGAGCCGTCTAAGTCAGGCTTTCTCTATTGGTCGTTTAGGTAGTCCATGTTCAAGCACTTGGACTATGTCGTCTACCCAATATGGCATCAAGTCGGCTCAAAATAATTCTCTCTCGCTAGACAGGCTAAACAAATGTGCGTCTGGCAAATCATCTATGATGCCTTGTCTAGTGGCCTCTCCCGTGGGGATCGTGACATGTGATCGGCCATGTAATGATGTTTTCCTTTTCGTACAACCACAGAGAATTTGAATTCTAAAAGTAGAAGGAGCAATCGAGATATGCGACTTGTAGCACAAGGTTTGTTTACTAAATATAGCAAGGCTTGATGATCCACAAGGAAGGTGAAAGGAGTGGCTAACAAATAATGCCAAAATTTCTTCACGGTAAATACCATGGCAGACCTTCTCTTTTTGTTGTCGAGTAGTTCATCTTGGTCTCAGTGAGTTGTCTGCTAGCAAAGCTCACTAAATAGTCAAGATTGTGTTTGCCAAGTTGGCACAACACTGCCCCCACAGTGAATTTCAAAGCATCAATATGCACGTCGAAGGTAATGGTCCAATCTGGGGATCATAGAATCGATGTTGTGGTCAGAGCTTTTTTTATTTCCTCATATGCGTGTTGGTACTATTTAGTCCATTTGAATATACTCAATAACTTGTACAAAGCTCTAGCAATCAATGCATAATTTAGCACAAACCACCCATAATACCCTGTATGGCCTAAGAAGCATTGCACTCCCTTATAGTTGGTCGGGGGTGGAAGATCAACAATAACCTTGACTTTTGAAAAGTCCATGGCAATGCGTTTTTTGACACCACGTGCCCTAGGATACATCCGTGCTTTACCCAGAACTAGCACTTTAAGGGGTTCAGAGAGAGGCGATATAGGTGGCACCGTTCAAAGACCACTTGGAGTCTGTCTAAATGTTCTCTTCAAGTCAAGTGAACACAAAAGTTGTCTATCAAGACCTCCAACTCTTTCCTGAGCATGCCTTTAAATGTAGTGCACATAAGGCGTTGAAAGGTGGCTGGAGCATTCGTCAACTCGAAGGGCATGACTATGTAGGCAAAGACACCCCACTCAGTAGTGAATGCAGCCTTATGCCTATCATCAGGATGCACCTACACCTAATTGCATCCAGAGAAGACATTCGGAAAAGTGTAGGCCTCTTTGCCTGCCACTCTCTTGAGCATGTGCTTGGTATACGGCAATGGGTAGTTGTCCCTCTTAGTTGCAGCATTCACCTTCTTGTAATTGACGCACACCCTAATCTTACTGTTCTTCTTCATTACAATGACTACGGGTGATACCCAGTATGTGTGCTCACTTTCGCAGATGAATCCTGCTCTCATTAGCTTGTCGATCTCTTCCTTGACCGCATGAGCATGTTTTGGATTCATGGGATATGGTTGCTGCTTGGCCAGCATTGCGTCTAGCCTCATGGGTATGTTATGAGTCACTACACTTGGGTCTACCCCCTTGAGTTCTTCTAAGGACTAGACGAATATGTCTATATATTCTTGTAAGAGGAAAATGAGACGTGTCTCCTCTTCCTCCGTCAATTCATCGGCAATAAAGATAGGTTGAGGTGTCTCCCCTTCCTGGGCTAGGTTCACCTCCTTGACCTTGGCGGGTCCCTCAATGGGTTCACTTGTTTGCCCTTAACATTTGGCACTCAGCAAGATCGCTACCATATCACCCTTTTTAAACTTCGTGAATCTCTTAGGGAGGTCATGTGGTTTTCGTTGTTCATCCGCTCTTGCATCCTTAGACTGTTCTTCCCTTTCTTCTTTTAAGCTTTTGCGCCTCAGGTGGACGGGCAAGTCCCCCTTGGTACGTCTAGTCTTGGGATGCCTTGGTATTTCTCGGTGTTGGTTTCTAAGCTCACTTCCAACTCCGAATGGAACTCCCTGTCTTCGCTAGATGAGGTAGTCTCCCCCGGTGGTTGCAGCTCAGAGGGTTACTTTGTGCTAAGCATTGGTGTGTTACCTGGTTGGGTTAGGTCTGCTTGTCCCAGATCTATGGCTCTTACACGTTCCAACCAAGCACGGTCACAATCCACATGCATGACCCCTTGCTCTATCCTGAAGGTGTTCTTTCTCTTCGGCCTGGAGTCTGCCCGTATATGTTCTATCACTCATCCTTCACTGTCATATTCTATGGTATCTATCCCATCCTCACTCTCATCACTGAAGCAACGGCAGTCCTTGTATTCGTCATTGGAAGCATCTTCATCTGACTACTCATCATCTCCTAGGTCTTGGTATGTCTCGTGTGTTTGATTGGGAACCAGCGCCCAATTATACCTAAGGTTTAGGTCATGCACCCTGGCCCATTGCCACCTCGTTTCATTTAAGAGATCTTGGAGTGGCTTGAAGTTTGCTACTGGATTGCCTACTAGCTTTTTGGTCAAATACTCTAAAACCCCCTGGAGCTCCCTTCAGTTGTTGGTTGGCACTTGGAAGGTGACACGGTTGGGTCTTCTGCGAAGGTTTCCTTCCATCATGCAGATTAGTACTGAGGGTGCACCCTTGGGCTCGCCGATCATCTTAATGGCCTGTTCTTACTCCTCCTCGTCCAAGAACTGCAGGTCGATGGTAGCAACGACATGCATCCAGTCTCACTCGTCTTCAAGACATGGGATATACTTAGTTATTAAGAGCCCATATGATTTCTTGATTTGGGTATCACCTTTGAGGATCACGAAGATGGCGTCAAGGTCAACTGGTGCAGTTTTCCAGGAGTCCATTTCTACCCTCATGGCTTCTGTTCTATTACCTAGGAAGATGAGACCACTCCTCTTTTACCCTTTCCAATTGAGTGTAAAGCTCCATGACATGCTCGTCTTGGTCAACAGGCTGTGGCTCCATGGTAGTGGCAACCATTCTTGGTCACTTGGGCCCCGAGTGAGATTCGGTGTCTGCAATTGCGAGTCTTTTTATTCCTGACTTTGGGGTTCCTACACTAGAGGCGTGCATTGGGGTATGTGCCTTATCAACCAATAACTGCACCCATACCATGAGGTTATTGGCGTCTACTATGGTTGGAGTGCACGGCGTTGTTGCGATGGTCGAGGTGTCCGGCAAGGTGGTAGGTGCAATTAGGTGGAGTGCGGCCTTGCCCTTTCCCTCTAGGACGGGTGGATGTAGGTCTTCTGATGCTTGGCCACTGGTTCTCGACCATCAACTATCTTGCCTTGGCGGTCTTATTGCTGCTAACTTCTCATGCTTGCACTGCTGCTCAATGGACATGTGCACAGCTTGTGCCAAGTCCTGTTCTTTTCTTCTCAACTCCTCCTCTTGTTCGGTGACTTTTCTCCTCCTCCATTTTTGACTCATTATTGACTTTTTGCATGTCCGCTTCCTCCTTTTTCTTCCTATCTTCCTCTTGTTTTTTCTGTGTCATTTTTTTGTTAGGCGTTCTTGCCTTCCTCTTGCTAGATTGAGCTTCTTGCTCTCCCTTCTCTTCACTAATCGTCCTCTCACTTGATTGTTCTTTGTCCCGATGAGGAGGTGACCTATCAGGTGTTTCATTTGCTCCCTCTTCTTCGTCTTGTGCCTCTTCTATTGCCTCTTGGATAAGGGGCTTCTTGCTCTCCCTCCTCTTCACTAATCGTCCTTTCACTTGATTGTTCTTTGTCCTGATGAGGAGGTGACCTATCAGGTGTTTCATCTGCTCCCTCTTCTCCATCTTGTGCCTCTTCTATTGCCTCTTGGATAAGGGTGGCCAAGACTCCTCCATACCCTATAAACAAGGCTTTGGCTAAAGGCTTCTTCATGTTGGCTCCTTTTGATGCTCGGGACTCTCCACCTGCTAGTCTACTTCCAAGGGCTAGTGCTTTAGCGGATTAGTCTATGGTATTCCACACATAGCCATTCCAATCTACCTCATCCAGTGAATGAGCCCCATGCTCTCCAGCACTGGCATGCTAATCCTATGCATGAGTGAGTTGTACCTTTGGTTGGAGAAGAGGGAGTGGATCACCTTGGCCTGCAATCTAACTTCCACATCAAGAATGTCCTAGATGCTTATGCCATCGTTTGTCATAAGAAAATCTCCTTTATCATCCTTAGCATGGCATAGATGTCTCTTCTCCACCTTCGGTTCCAATCCTAATGGCTTTTCCAACAAGGCCTTGCTGATGAGCGGGACCTACACCTGCTTGATTCCTTCCATGGTCCCCATAGATACTGTCCCACACTCCTTGTCGGGGTTATATGTCCTCAAGAATTCCATGCACTTAGTGTGGTCATGCTATTTCCTAAATTTTTTGATGTACTTGGCAAGGTTACACTGGTCTACGATCCTCCTAACGGTCTCCTCACTGGTCACCACCTCTTCGATGTTGTGAATGCCCCTAAATCCGAGCTGGCTGTATGCCCAGCTTTCAAGGGAGAGGCCGTACTTTTCTCTTTCCTCTTCAGTGAAGGGAAGGCGGTGGGCTCAATCTTGCTGCGATATCTTTAGTTTCTGTCACAAGCCATGGTTTGTCATTAGAGCTTTTCAAAACAATCAAGTGCTGGAGGATAAAATTTTATGCTTGTTGAATTGCAATGTTTTTAGCACAGAAATAAACTTCCCTTTTAAGCTTTATTTCAAAGGTTGTGACATTTTCCTCAATCACTATTTAATTTTTTCCTTCCTTTTTTATTCTTAGATGTGGGTTGAGGCTTTTAAAAAGTGTTTTTCCTTTTCTTATTTCCTTATGTGTTTGATTTGATTTTGATTCTCCTTATGATTCACCTTACCCCCCTTACCCCCCCCCCCTCGAAAGTGAGAAGAATCCTTTCTAGGATTGAAGGTTAGAGTGTAGAGGGTGTTCTGTGAATGGGTATAATGCTTTACTTTTGCATGAGCCAAGCATAGAAGTTTGGATTATATTCCATATGAGCGTACACGTCCATGTCGAAAGGTCGGATGCCGACCTGAGTGATGTAAGTAAGGACATTGAGCAAGAAGTCACCAAAGTCTATGCAACTAGCAATGTACAATTCCTCCTCGGTGAGGATGTGATCTAAGTAGGGGTGTCCCTACATATGTTCTTCCATGGGTCGGTCACAAATGGCTGTTAATACCCTATAAGAGGTTGGAGTACGTTGGGTCATACTCCGATGTTTTGATTGCGCATCATTGCTTAGCATTTGTCATGATCTGACATTCCTCGAGCTCCCATTGAAGGCGAAGAGTGTACCATTTTTTCAAGAAAGGGAAGTTGCTGGTTGCAAGTTGTTTAAAGTATTCTATCTCTTGATCATTGGCATAAGCTGTGTGGTTGTCATATGAGGTAATGAGGTGTTGTTTCTATGCTTGTTCGTGGGAAACCTCGGTGGCAATCAACTCCTTAACTGTGTCAAAAGCCTTGACAAACACAAATTCTGATTCTTCCCAAGAACAAGAGAGTGTCCGTACTTCCGTCGCTATAGGCTTACCCAAGAGTCCCAAGTCTATGCGGTCATGACTTTTAGCAAGTGACATGAAGGTGGCATCTAAGCATCTAAGACAGGCAACAAAGTCATCCCCCATGTTTTCTACTAAGTCCAAGGCCACAGTGAGAATCGATCGCCACTCATAGGAGGGTGTAAGGCCGGCATGTGGTTGTGAACTAGAGGGTTCAACAACTAATGGTTGTTGCTTGGTTTACTCCTGAGGTTGTAGCTTGGCCTCATGTTCAATGGGTTTGGTTGTAGCTATGGTTTCCACGCTACTAGATGCTTTTGAGGTTTGAGGGGAACCATCGATGCTAGATTTGGGCAGTTTATAAGTAGCAGGATGTGGATTTGGATGATAGATTGGTTTAGGCCCTGTTGATCTAGGCTTTGGAGGTTCTATGGACTTAGCGGCCTGATTCTCTTGTGACCTGAGTGTCTCTGGCTTAATGTTTTGTGTGGTCAAGATTGAGGGGGGCATTTGAGTAGGGCCTTTGATTGTTTTGGCTTTAGGTAGCCAAATCCAGGTGTTATCCTCATAGTAGCCTTGTGCTTACAATAAGGTCTTCGGGACCCATCATGGCTTGACCATACGTCGATGTTTATAGTTTTGTCTTTGCCTCCTAGGTTTTGAGTGTGGGTCATTAGCCTTGTGTGGTCATGGGTTTTTGTTTCTAGGTGGCAGTCCTTGATGTTTAGGTACCCATTTGAACTGGGGTTCATGGGCTTCGGTATTGGGTTCAGCGGTTTGCTAGCATTGAGGCTTGGCGGGTTGTGACGAGTCACGACCCCCCTCCTTAGACTTGATGGTGGGTTTCTCTACCGGTGGCTTTGTGGACTTAGAAGGAGTTACACCGCCCTTGTTGAAAGCTATAACTATGCGGATGTCTCCCATAGCTAGGTGAATACGCTGCGACTTGTAGTCGACATTGCAAGGAGCTTTCTTCTTAAAGGTTCGTCCTAACATTGACTCTTTTCCTACATCTTTAGTGTTAGGCAACACATAGAATATCATTGGCATGCTTCCAGACTTAATAGAAACTACAGCCTTGCACTTTTCCCCAAGAGTGCGTATGATCAGCCCCCATACGGGCTAAGCTTAGTGCTAGTGGGTTGTAACTGCTGATTGCCAATTTGGGTCCAATGATCATGAGTTAAGAAAGTAAAGTCATCTCCCTCATTGATCAATGCATTGATGGTGCATGTATTCTTGGCAGTGACCGTTATGCTTAGGTAAACTAGTTCTACAGCATCCTCATCCTCATCGTCCATCTCAGTGATAGTGGCCACTCATACTTTGATAGGGGGTGCTAGCATTGGAGGCTTGTGCAGTGGGTGCATGGAATGAAAGCATGTCTTTATGTGGCTGCTATTGAAGAAACCTATACCCTCACCTTCTAGGGTTTCGAGTTCTACCTTACCAGTTTGGCTAATGGTTCGAACTTTGAAAGGACCTAGCCCTCGAAACTTCATTTTTTGTTTATGCCCCTTGACTGAGTACAACAGTACTAAGTCGCCCTGTTCAAAGTCTTGCTGCTTGACATGCTTGTCAAACTAGCTTTGCATCTTGCCTTTTCGCATATTAGCATGTGGGTGGAAAGAAGATGAGTTTCTGATAAGCGTTCAAGCTCAACCAGGCATTCCATCCATGCCTCCTTCCCATCCCATCTCTCTTGAAGGGCTATCCTCAGGCTAGGAACGAATAACTTTAAGGGTAGAATTGCCTCAGTTCCATAGGTCAACCTAAAGGGAGTCTGACCCATAGCCATTTTATAAGTCATGCAGTAGGCCCACAAGGCCGCCATCAATTTGTTATCCTAGTCACTACACGAAGTAGAGACTACCTTGGTCAGGACGTTCACCAAGATTTTATTTGTGGATTCAGCTTGGCTGTTTGCTTGAGGGTAATAAGGCAAAGATTTTTGATGGGATAATTAGGAAGGTGGATAAGAGATAAGCTATCACTTTGTTGATGAAGTGTGTGCCTTGGTTGCTAACAAGTTCGATAGGGGCAGCCGAATCATGAGATCACTTGCTCCCATAAGAACTTGGCAGTAGTTCTAGTGTCATTTTTTCTCGTATCTCGTGCTTTTACCCATTTCATTAGATAGTTGGTGGTGACAATGATGTATTTAGCTTGTGAATATTGTGTTGCAGGACTAATGGGTCCGATGAAGTCAATTTTTCATTTCTCGAAGGATTTTCGTGCAATGATGGGGGTCAGCTCCATGTGATTCTTACGAATAGGGACCTTAGTCCATTTTTTGATAGCAAAGCTCATCAAGTAGTCCACGTCGTGTTCACCAAGCTGGCACAACACAACCCCTGCTACAAATTTCAAAGTGTCAATGTGCGCATGGAACGTGAGTGTCCAGTCTAGGCCTCGTAGAATTGGTGCCGTTGTCAGATCCTTTTTCAGTTCCTTATATGTGTGTTGGCATTCCTCGGTCCATTCAAATATGATTAGTAGCTTGTATAGAGGTAGCAATCTATGCATAGTTCAACTCAAAACCGCCAATAATACCATGTATGGCCTAAGAAGAACTGAGTGCCCTTGCAATTAGTTGGGGGTGGAAGATCAACAATGACCCTGATCTTTGAGAAAACTGTGGCAGTGCCATTCTTCGACCCTAGATGTCCTAAGATGCATCCATGCTTTACCCAAAACTAGCGCTTCAAAGGGTTCAATGAGAGACGATATAGTCAATACCATTCAAAGACCGTCCAAGTGTTCTTATCCAAGTAGAGTGAATATATAGGTCATCTACAAAGACCTCTAACTCCTTTCTAAGTATGTCTTTGAATATAGTGCATATAGTGTTCTATCCAAGTAGAGTGAATATATAGGTCATCTACAAAGACCTCTAACTCCTTTCTAAGTATGTCTTTGAATATAGTGCATATAAGTCATTGGAAAGTAGCTTATGTGTTAGTCAACCCGAAGGGCATGACTATGTAGGCAAAGACGCCCCACTCAATGGCAAATGTGATCTTATGCCTATCCTTAGGATGCACTTGCACCTGATTGTTTCCAGAGAAGCCATTTAGGAAATTGTAGGCCTATTTTCCAGTCGCTCTTTTGAGCATGTGCTCGGTGTACATCAATGGATAGTTATCTTTCTCCGTAGCAATGTTTACCTTCTTATAATTAACGCACACTCTAATCTTTCCATTCTTCTTCAACATGATGACTATGGGCGAAACCCAGTCTGTGTGCTTAATTTCATAGATGAATCATGCTATCATTAGCTTGTCAATTTCTTCCTTGATGGTGTGGGCATGCCTTGGATTCATGGGATATGGTCGTTGCTTGACTGACATTGTGTTAGGTGTCATGGGTATGTTGTGAGTCATCACACTTAGGTCTACCCCTTTGAGCTCTTCTAGGGACTAAGCAAAGATGTCTATATACTCTTGTAAGAGAGTAGTGAGACTTGCTTCCTCTTCCTCAGCCAAGTCATTGACTATAAAGACAGACCGAGGTGTCTCCCCTTTTTTGCCTAATTTGACCTCCTTGACCTTGGTGGGTCCTTCAATTGGTTCACTTTCTTGCACCTGTCATTTGGTTCCCAACAAGATCACTACCCTATCTCCCTTTTTGAATTTTGTGAATCACTTTGGTAGGTCTTGTGATTTCTGTAGAATATTACACGGCGCAGCGAACAGAATCTGAGAAAGAGATAGAGAGTACACAACAGATAAGAGGAGAATCAGTAAATTCTTTAACTTCAAACAACTAATACAAAGATGGCTCTGTCCACCCGTGCGCTTCCACTGAGTGAAGCTTAGATGGCGATCTAGACAGAAGATAGGCGAAGAGCTTAAGGCTAGCTGGAACAACAACTCTGACTGGGTGAAAGATGAGTGTATGATGGCCGCAAAGGGGTTTAGCTTTTATAGCCCGCGAAGGTCATTAGGTCGGCCTGCTGACCGACCTACCATATGAGCCTCCACTAGTCGGCCAGGGAATATTCCCTTTACCATCGGGCCGGGGGCGCTGCCCCCGGACCCCCACCAGGGGGGCCGCTGGCCCCCCTGGGACCCCCCAGCCAGGGGCCGCTTCTGCGGCCCCCGGACCCCACAATAGGGGCCCCTTTTAACTCCCTTACTACGCAACTCAATGCAATGTGCCTCGAGTTGCTACCAGCTTAACCACTCTGTCTAACCCAAAGATTAGACCCACAATGGTCACCTTTTTGCCATCCGGTCACATAGACCTCATCTGATATACAAGTCAGGACTCCACCAATGTCCGGGCTCACACTTGGCTTCTCCTCATAATGGGGGCCTTACAACTTTGAGCACCATGGATCATTGGTAGTACCTAATGAGGGTGGGGCATTGATCATATCTAACACCCCCCCTCAATGTCCACCCATAGGTGAACTATCTCCTCGGCCCAATGCCGAGTCTCTGAAGATGAACTTGAAGCAGATCCTTCGTAAGTGCTTTGGTGAAGATATCTGCTCCATTCTCCTCTGTTGGACAGTAGACCAATTCCACTATCCCATCCTCCATCAAATCACGCACATAGTGATACTGGATCTCTATATGTTTGGTGCGTGCATGAAACACTGGATTTTTGGCAATGGCGATGCAACTTTGATTGTCACATCTCAGCACAGTTGGTTCTTCATCCTGCACTCCCATATGCCATAGAATCCTTCTCAACCATACGGCCTCACATGCAGCAAAACAAGCTGCCTTGTACTCTGCTTCGGTAGAAGACAATGCCACTGTTGGTTGCTTCTTACTAATCCAAGAGAAAATTCCTAAACCCAAAGAGAAACAATAACCAGAAACTGACTTCCTGGAATCAATGTCTCCTTCCCAATCTGAGTCACAGTTCCCCACAAGAGAAGTTCCGAAACTGTATGTGATACCATAGTCAAGAGTTTTCTTCAAGTATCTGAGCACCCGCATCCCAGCCTTCCAATGACTCTCATGAGGTTTGTTTGAGAACCTGCTCAAAACACCAACAGCAAAACTGATATCTGGTCTGGTGTTACACAAGTAGATCAGACTGCCAACCAACCTCCTATACCTCCCAATGTCTGCTAATGCTGATGTATCCTCGACGGATAACTTTGCATTCACCTCCATAGGTGTAGCTATCTCCTTGCACTCGGTCATGCCAAATGCCTTCAAGATCTCCCATGCATACTTCTTCTGAGAGATGAAGATCTTTCCTGGCTCTTGCCAGACTTCAATCCCCAAACAATAGTGCAGCAAGCCCAAGTCTGTCATTTCAAACTCAGAACTCAAAGCCTTTCGAGTTTGGTTGATCATATCTTCATAGTCACCTGTAATAAGAAGGTCGTCCACATATAGAACAATCACTACAGACTTTTTACCATCCCTGTAAACATACAAGTTAGCATCTGAGGCACATCTTTTGAAGTTTAGGTTTAAAAAGAACCTATCTATCCGCTGGTACCATGCTCTGGGGGCTTGTTTCAGACCATACAATGCCTTCTTCAGTTTACACACTTTGTTCTCAGAATGGGGGGCCTCAAACCCTGGTGGCTGAGCCACGTACACCTCCTCCTTGAGGTCACCATTTAAGAACGCTGACTTAACATCCATTTGGTACACTGGCCACTTCTTGTGGGCAGCCACTGCAAGCACTGTGCGAATAGTGGTCATTCTGGCAGTTGGGGCAAATGACTCTTGAAAATCAAACCCTTCAACTTGTGAAAATCCTTGGGCAACCAGTCTAGCTTTGTACTTTTCTAAGGTACCATCAGCCTTGTACTTTACCTTCCAGATCCACTTGGTGTCAATAACCTTCCGCTTTGCTGGTCGATCCACTAGCTCCCAAGTGTCATTCTTCATTATGCTGTCATACTCTGCCTGCATAGCATCCTTCCATGATGGATCTGAAAGTGCTTCTTCTAAGTCAGTTGGCTCCTTTACTTCTCTCATAATCTCAACCATCAAGGCCATATTGACTATGTGAGCAGAAGTCCTCCTTTGCTCCTCTATTCTCTGAGACCTCCTTGGTCCGTCTGCCTTCTCCTCAACAGATACAGGCATAGGATTATTGTGGTCATAGAGCTGCTTCACCCAGCGCGGCAATGGCTTTTCCGGTGGGGTGATGTCAGGTTGGTGAACTTTTTCCTCATCATCTGAAGATGATGCTTCCTCCTCCTTAAGGATAGGGATAGCTCTCGGGACAGGTTCATAGTGGACTACTTCTTCGCTTGATGATAAAGTGGAAGAACTTGCCTTCTCCTCCTCCACTGTACGCGGCTCCTCCTTGAACACCACATCACGGCTCGCGATGATCTTCTTTGCCTCTTGGTCATATAACTTGTAAGCCTTCTGCTCATCACTATAACCCAAGAAGATACATTTTCTGCTTTTTGGTTGTAACTTGTTTCTCTTCTCATCTGGAACATGTGCATAACATTCACATCCAAAAATTCTGAAATGTGAAACAGATGGTTTCTTACCAGTGTAAGCCTCATGAGGTGTTTTTCCCTTGAGAGCCTTTGTGTAGCTCCGATTTAGAATGTAGACTGCAGTATTAACAGCTTCAGCCCAAAAATGGTTAGGCAATCCCTTGCCCTTTAGCATGGATCTTGCCATCTCCACAATGGTACGATTCCTGCGTTCCACAACACCATTCTGCTGAGGTGTGTGAGGCGTCGTCAATTGACGCTTGATCCCTTTGCTCTTGCAAAAGCCTTCAAACTCCTTTGAGTTGAACTCACCACCACCATCTGTTCTAAATTTCTTCACACTTTTCCCTATTTCATTCTCAACAAGTATTAGCCATTCTTTAAACTTACCAAAAGCTTGAGCCTTATCACGAAGGAAGTACACCCACATCTTCCTACTGTAGTCGTCGACAATCAACATAAAATAAGAAGATCCCCCCAAGGCCTGTGTAGGCATCTTACCACACAAGTCAGCATGCACCAACTCTAGAGGAGCATGTGCTCTATTCTTGCTTTCTTGTGGAAATGCCTTTCTCTGTTGCTTGCCCATCATACAAGCTTCACATGGTTCCTTCAATTCAGTTATTGTAGGTAGGTGAGCAACCATACCTTGCTTTTGCATCTCCTTCAATACTGCAAATCCGATGTGTCCAAACCTTTCATGCCAAAGCTTACTTGTGCCCACTCCAGCGGTGGCTGTAAGAGCACTTAGCTCATACAGGTTGTTCCTTCTTTCTCCTTTGCCAACAATTGTGCCAGCACTATCAATAATTTCTGCACCTGTCTTCTTGAACCTCACTTCATGACCAAGATCAGTTATGGCAGCAACTGATAAGAGATTTCTCCTGATTTCGGGAACATACAACACATTTGAAAGCTTTTTGACTTCACCATTTGCAGCAACAAAAGAAATAGTACATGTGCCCGCAGCAGGGCATTTAGCATCATTTCCAACCGTCACAGTGATGGATTCTTGTAGAGGCTGCATAGAACTGTATAGACCTTTCTTGTTGGTCATGTGACGGGAGGCCCCACTATCCAACACCCAAGAGTGAGTGGTAGATTCTTCTTGCACCGAGGAGCACACTTCCTCAATGGTCGCCATGAATAATTCCAACTCTGCTTCAGCCGTATTGGCTGTCTCTTTCCCTTTAGTTTTAAGGGTACCATTCTTTTCATCTGCCTTCTTGACAGGACAATCTGCAATTGCATGTCCTTTCTTCTTACAGTAGAAGCACTCTCCTTGAAACTTCTTCTTGCCGCCCTTTTTCTTTTTGTCACCATCATTTTTGGTGGAGGAAACACCTTTGCCTTTTGCATTGGCAGAGAATGCAGCATCTCCATTGTTGCTTCCTTCTCGAGCTTTCAGCCTCAACTTCTCCTCCATTAATAATGCACAAAACTCCTCAAAAGTCAAAGCTTGAGGTCTCACCTGAGTATTAAGGGCAGTTACTAGTCCATCAAACTTTTGTGGACAAATCCGAAGACACCTCCGAGCTAGCTCTTTGCTAGTCTTTTGTATCCCAGCGCCAGCCATCTGGTCGCGCAGATTCTTAATCCGAGTGATGAATGCTTCAACCATCTCTCCTTCAGCAAACTTCTCCGCTGCTAGTTGATTCTCCAAGTTTTGAATCCTTGTTTGGTTTCGTGTTTCATACTGACTCCTTAGTACATTCCAAGCCTCTGACGCTTTGGTTGTATGCTAAATCAGAGTCAAAACACTGTCAGAACAGCTTGTAACTAAGGCACACAATGCATCTGCATTCCTTCGTTTCCAGGCTCGTAGAAGATCTGCATTCGGAGGAATCATCACACTAGGATTTGATGGGTCAGGGATAGGCTGTGGTTCTGCGTCAGTCCCCAGCACAGTCTCCAGAAGCTCATAAGAATCAAGGATAGTTGTAATTTTGAACTTCCACAAGGTGTAGTTTGTACCATCTAACTTGCCTTCGCTGAAGGTTGGTGGACGAATCCTGAGTGTTTGAATAGCCGGTACAGCAGCACCACCTCCTGCACCGCTTCCTGATGCGCCAGAACTGCTTCCCGGAGTCGACATCGTTTCTCTTTGCTGTTGAAGCCTTTGCCTCTTGCACGCTCTCCGATCTCTAGAGCCCCCTGGGCTCTGATACCATGTAGAATATTACACGGCGCAGCGAACAGAATCTGAGAAAGAGATAGAGAGTACACAACAGATAAGAGGAGAATCAGTAAATTCTTTAACTTCAAACAACTAATACAAAGATGGCTCTGTCCACCCGTGCGCTTCCACTGAGTGAAGCTTAGATGGCGATCTAGACAGAAGATAGGTGAAGAGCTTAAGGCTAGCTGGAACAACAACTCTGACTGGGTGAAAGATGAGTGTATGATGGCCGCGAAGGGGTTTAGCTTTTATAGCCCGCGAAGGTCGTTAGGTCGGCCTGCTGACCGACCTACCATATGAGCCTCCACTAGTCGGCCAGGGAATATTCCCTTTACCATCGGGCCGGGGGCGCTGCCCCCAGACCCCCGCCAGGGGAGCCGCTAGCCCCCCTGGGACCCCCCAGCCAGGGGCCGCTTCCGCGGCCCCCGGACCCCACAATAGGGGCCCCTTTTAACTCCCTTACTACGCAACTCAATGCAATGTGCCTCGAGTTGCTACCAGCTTAACCACTCTGTCTAACCCAAAGATTAGACCCACAATGGTCACCTTTTTGCCATCCGGTCACATAGACCTCATCTGATATACAAGTCAGGACTCCACCAATGTCCGGGCTCACACTTGGCTTCTCCTCATAATGGGGGCCTTACAACTTTGAGCACCATGGATCATTGGTAGTACCTAATGAGGGTGGGGCATTGATCATATCTAACAATTTCCACTGCTCTTCTTCCTGCGAATCCTTAGGTAGCTTTTGTTGTTCCTCCCTTAACCATCGGTTCCTTAAGTGGATGGGTAGGTCTCCCTTGGTATGTCTAGTCTTGGGAGGTCGAGGTATCTCAGGATCACTCTCTGAACTAAATTCTGACTCAAAATCGAACTCCCCATCTTGTGACTAGAAGAGGGAGTCTCTCCTAGTGGTTGTAGCTTGGAAGGTGAGTCTGTTCTTAGCAATGGCATGTCACTTGGTTGGGCTAGGCCTGCCTGCTCATAGTCCATTGTGCCTATGTGTGCCAACCAGGTTTGGCCACAGTCTATGCGCATGACTCCTCTCCCTTCCCTCAAGGCATTCTGCTTGCATGGTCTAGATTCAACTCGTATTTATTCAATTACACATCCCCCAGTGTCGTATTCTATAGTGTCTATTTCCCCTTTGCTCTCCTCACTAAAGGAACAACAATCTTCATATTCATCATCATAGCTATTTTTATCCGATTGCTCATCAATCTCCAGGATCTTGTACGTCTCTTCTTGTTGGTCGAGGACTAAAGCCCAATTGTACCTTAAGTTTAAATCGTGCACGTTAGACCATCGCCATTCAGGCTCATCCAAGAGATCTAGGAGTGGCTTGAGATTCCATTGGCCAGTGTAACGTTAAACCTAGCAGTCTCGACTAGTGGGTTACCCCAAGTTTGGAGTACTGCATGGCTTAGCACACTACCTCCCGCTCTCGTGTCTACGATTCCCTTTCTTGTGACATCTCCAAGAGCTAAGACTGGTAGGATTGCATGCATCTCTATACCTTCCTACAAGGCATTCACGTGCAAGGACTTAGGTACGGAGTGCAGCGTTAGACTAGGTATTTGTGTTTTAATGTCGTTTGATCATTTGATCCTTCAACCCACTATTTGATCCTTCACTAGAAGAGGGAGTCTCTCCTAGTGGTCATAGCTTGGAAGGTGAGTCTGCGGCGGCTTGCTCATTTGATCCTTCGACCCACTGTTTCAGCTCTTGCCAAAGAATTGGATGCTACATAAGCAACTTGCCTAAGCTTAGAGTCATATGAGTGGTCACCAATGTATTAAGGAGGTTGCTAGCTACTTGCCTTTCTCCTAACTCTATGGTGACTGGTTTGTTAGCCAGTAGTATTTAGGCTTTGTCTAGGTGGCACTGCTTGTGGTACTATCACATCCCTCGATTTTGGTCATGGGGGTGAGACTAGAGTGCTTATGCTTGAGAGATCATCGATGTCATTTTCTAGTATGGGCTTAGCATCTTTTAGGTGCTCTTGGGCTTTCTTTACCCACTCTTTTTCCTTCTTGATGGCTTTGAGTTGGCACTTCAAGTTGGGGTACTCCTTGACCCTAGCACTTCCTATCGCAACCATCTTTGGAGGAGCTGACATTTTTGCCTTTGCATCAATGACCTTTTGTCCAGGCAGTGTCATGGCACTTTCAGTTTTGATCATAACCTTAGCATTTGGTCTCCTCTTCCTCCGTCTCTGACTCTTCTTTCCAATTGCGGTTGTGTCGAGGTTGCTAGGCCCTGCAATGATATGCCGGCCTGCTTTGTCTGCACGCGGGTCATGACATGCAATGGGATAGGCATGGCCTCCCCATCAAGCGTCTTGACACCGAAAACCCCAATGGAACTGATAGCTTGTTTGCCGAACTAAAGGATGGTTTCCATCTAGGGCAATCAACAAAGAGATGAGTGATTCTACACTCAATGCATCTTAGGTTAGCCTTGTCTATATTAGCTTGCTCCCTCTCGAGGCAATGTGAAGAAACATGTCCTGGATGACTGCAAGTCCAACACACAATTGGCTCTTGTGTTTGCCCTCTTAGGCATGTTCCTCTCCCTCTACCTAGCACCATCACCAGTACTAGTCAGTAGTCCATAAGGATTGCATTGCCTTCTTCATCGTACGATACATAAGGGTTTACATAAGAATCATTGATGTTTGGCTCCTCCACATAGTGGACTGGAGTATCACTTGGTGGATGGGTTACGTAGGGTCCAGGTGGTCTTAGAATTCCTATAGGGTTTATCTCCATCCTAGGAATGGTTGGCTTAGCGTCATTCGGTGTTGAGAGGGCCAATGGGACTCCCCTTCTTCCAAAGAAGTTTGGTGGTCTATTTGCAAGGTAGGGTCGACTATAAGGCTACATGTATGGGAGTCTCTGAGGTAGTCGGCAATGCATGGTGTCATGGTCGAACCTATCGCAATTAGTGCAATGCCGTGACCTAGGGTCCTGACACTCGGCTTGTAGGTGGTTTCTGCCACAATGCACACATTGGACGTGTGGGCACATTGGTCGTCTCATCATCTCTTGCAATTTGGCTATGTCCATCTTAATCTTTGCTAGCTCTTGTCTTGAATTAGTGCCCTTCCCTTTATCCTGAGTGCTTGGGCGCCTGGTCTCTCACTTGGCATTGAGGCCCTCTCGAAATTCCTGGCACTAGACTCTTCTTGAGTCGAGATACTGGAGCTTCTCTCCTTGAGCTGGTCATCCACTCTAATAGCTTCTTCAAAGATCCATGTCAGTGTGTCTCACTGCAAGCTCGAGTTGCCGGGACCAAGGCTCTGTAGAGCTCTTCACTTCGGATTCCGTTAATGAATACCGTGGACACTGCTTTTTCGGTTGATCTCTCACCCATGGGGATTCTCTTGAAGAGGCTCCTCACATGGGTCATATAATCTTGGATGTCCTCTTTCTCTTTCTGCTTGATGCTCATAAGTTGCACTATTAGGTTATCGGAGTATCCAGGTTCAAAAAATCTCTTAATGAATAGATTTTTCAGGCCATTGAAATTGGCATGCTCTTCAGCATCCATATTAGGGGAGTTTTGAGGTCTCAAAAATGCCCTGTAAGTGATCCTAGAGAGAGAAAATATTTTAGAAAATAAAATCATTTTTTAGATTTTTAAAAACTTTTATATTTTGGTAAGTAAATATATAAAAATTATTAATAAATCATGGTCGTGATATTCTTGTGGTCACATCAAACCCAAAAATCTAGGTTGCCAGAAAGGTGACTAAGATTGTCATAATGAAGATCTTACTCATCCTCATTAAAGTGAAAACTAATATTCAATTTGAATTTTTTTGGACGTTTGATTACTTCCCTCTATTCTCACTCTCTTCTTTCTTTCCCATCCTTACTAGTTTCTTTTGTGTTTTTCTTATTGTTTCTAATTCACATACTTTTTCAATCCAATCTTCTAATCACATTCTTAGCTATGGATAAATCATCCAATGATCTCTGTAGCTCTAGTAAAAGCATCTCTATCATATTCATATTAAGTTGGATAGTGAGTATGAACCAATAAGGAAGAGAACAAAACCCATTACTATTATAGAGTCTATGAAACATATACTCAGGTTTTAAGGAAAGAAGAATCCCGATCTTTGGTTAGATGGCAGGCTATATACCAAAGATCCTAGCAAAAATAGCACTCCGCCTTTCTATAATAGCCATTCATTGTTGATGTTCATTGGTGATGGTTATAATGGGTTTCTAGGCTATACACTTAACTTGGTTGCAGAAAAGGATGTCCTCAAATTGGAGAACTGTCTTTTATCAAAGCATAACAACGAGTTATTGCAAAAGCTAGAAGGCTATCAAAAGAGGATTCATTTATTGGAGAAATGCATGAAATATTATCAATAAAAGCAAACTATTTTAGGACTTTGAAATCAAAAAAATGCTCTTAGAAATATTGAGAGTCTCAGATGAGGAGGAGGTGGTTATAGTAAAAGAATCCAAGCAACAAGGTACATTTTTTTCACTTTAAAAATATGAAATATGACTTTGTTTATAATTAATTATATTGATTTGTGATGTTGATTTTGTTTAGGTCTCTTCTTCAACCGAATGCAAGTGAAAGAGATTCTTTGAAAGCATCTCAGTTTTATTATCGTCTTCTTCCTTCAGTAGTTTTAAAAGATATTTTGGAGAAGAAGAAATTTAAAAAGTCAAAGAATAAATGCTTGGAGTCATTTAAAAAGGATCTCTCTTTGGATAGTGAGTAAGTGTAGAAGATACTAGATAATATTGGTATCAGTCAAGATGATTATATACAACTTTTACAGTCAAAGATGAAGCAAGGATAAGTACGTAATTGCATGCTTCCAAGGCCATCTGTGATTAGAACTATTAGACAAAGAGTGAATAACAAGGGAATGGAGATTTTGGGTGAGCCTTTCCATATCAAGGTTAGCTTCAAGGGTAAGAAAAAGGAAGTTGTATTCAATGAATTTAACAATATTTTTCTTGACTTTCCCATCATACAATGCTTAATGATTAGATTCTATGACTTGTCACTAGAAGAGGCACAAGGAGTGGCTAGATTTGTGGTTAAACTTGATGAAAGTGAGATTCTAAAATGTACAAAACTAGAGAGGGTCTCTATTACCTTGATGAATAGAGCACTTTTATCATATCATTACAATCACTCAATGTCATTTAGTGTTCAATTGGAACACAACATCTGGTGGCTAGGAGCATTTGAAGTAGATACAGAGAATTTTGATATATTGTATTGGGCTTTTCATTGGATACCAATACCTAATGTTATTAAGAGACAACAAGCAAGAGGAGCTATTTGTTGAAGGATTTGGGAACTATAAGATTGAGTGGCACATAGCTGGTGACTTAAATACACTTAAATGTATGTACAATGTATCAAAGGGAGCCAACTCTAGATCTCATTGCCTATATTGCATGTCCCCAACCATAGAGTGGAACTCAAGCAATTGGAATAGAGATGCCTCTAAGCACAACAAGGATTTATAGTTTAAGCCATTCCTAGATATCCCTTTAGTGAATGCCCATATCTGTACACTTCATGCGCTTTGTAGGATAATTGGAAAGCTTATTCATCTTTATATAGGATTTCATGGAAGCTAAAGCCATTATCAGCTAGAACAGATGATATAACAAAGATTGAAAAAGTCTTATCTACAATGGGTTTGCATAGTGGTAATGTTATTATTTAACCAGATCTTCAAAAGTCTAAGGATGGAAATTGTGTCTCCAAAAAGCCATCTATTAGTGGAGTGAAGGCTAGAAGGTTCCTAGACTTTCATGGGAGACTTGGTAAGATAAACTCTAGGAATGGTGGCTCAACTATTAGATACAATCAATGGAAGTGCCTACATGATGCAGTTAAGGATCATGCTGATAATGGACAAGCTCGGAATAGAAAAGCCAATGTTTGGAAAAAACTAGACAAAGTATTCTTTTATTGTGATAAAACAAAGTGGAATGATGATGATCTCAAAGACTTCAAAAACCAATTGAACCTTTTTAAAAAGGCAATAACAAAAGCTTGGGGTAATCAACGCTTCACTCACTATATGATAAGAACTTTGCATATGTATGTCTCTTTATTGTTTGACTCATATAGGGTTTTCTAATTGAATTTCTTTATTTGTTAACTATGCAGCATATTTTATACAACAATGCTTTGTATTTTATCAAGAAATATGGATCTGGATCTCTATGTATTTGGTTAGCCCAAGGCATGGAAAAATCACATTATCAAGCAAGAAAAAAATACTTTAGACACATAAGACATGGAGGTGGAAGATACAAAGCAAACAGTTTATTAGAGGCCTTTCAATGGTTCTACATACAAATTTGGCACAAATTCAAGCTCAAAGTCACAATCGCATCATGTAATACATAATCTTTGGCAAGGACTATATCCACTATTACCCAAAGAAGAAAAGAGGGATATTTAAACTCTTGTGCAAAGCAAAGATATTTTGAATGGTTACAAACTAGACAAAGAGATGGAAAAAGATGGGTTTCAAGAAACCCTTAACATCTTTTATTCCTGACTCTGTTATAGAAGAGTCTTTAGTTTTAGGGAATTCACTAGGTCCTCTAAGGGAATCTTTTGTTTCATCCCACTCGATGAGACCTCTACATTTCAGGAACTCTTGTTTCCTATAGCCTAGAAGGAGCTTCAAATTCTTGGCATCTCCTACATGGGAGAGCAAATAAGAGGCAAGAACTTCAAAGTATCCTGCCCTAGATCCACTGTATCCAGGCATGAAGCCAAAAACTCTTACAACTTCTTCCTTCTCCACCAAAATTATCTTGTCTGAACCTCTATTGAAAGCTTGGGATCCAATTACCTTGGAGATAGCTTTCAAATCCATTATTGGTAAGATTGGAGAGCTTGACAACCTGCTATGATAAATTGCAACTATTTGATTATTTAAGCTTCCAATATAATGGCCAAGGCCTTGGCTTCAATGGCCTTGAGCCCTTGGCTCTTCCAAGAAAGTTGTATGCATCTTCAATTTCTATCTGCACAATAAACCACAATAGTATAAGATGTCAGTAGATAAATATCCAAAACTATTTATCTATAATGCATAACATACTCTAATATAAATCACAATGGATATCTTAGAATTATCTTTCATACCTTAAGGTTTTCATCTTCTTCAAGAAGACTATCATCATATAGATTTATTGAACTTTTTGGTTTCTCCTCCAATGGAGACTTCAATTTCTCTTTATACCCACATTATCAATATCAAGTCTCTGTTGAATTTGTAAGTACTCTTCCTATGTAGGTATCCCCTCCTTTTCATATTCCACGATTTGATTAATGCAAGAATGCAAGGCTATAGAACTGTCTTGAAAATTCTCTCCCTCAACATCAAGAGTTGCTAGCAATTCCTCTTCATAACCTATAAAATTCTTATCATTTTGACCCCATGCAACAAGGATTGCCAAGCAATAATCTTCTCTAAGATCAAAAAGGTGTTAAATATCATTTAGCAATACATATATCTTTTTGTTGTGATGAGATAATTGGGAAATGTTGGTACACATTCAAGAGAACCTGTTTCAATCTCTGCACTCAACTCTATCTCCTTTTCTTGCACTTTTGTAATGTTATCACTTTTAAACAAAGCAACATCAAATCTCTGCACTAACTGGTTCTCAATATCCTCCTAAAACATTTCACCCTTCTCTTCAACTTTGTCTTTTCATGCAATATCCTCCATCTTCTCCTCTTGTATTGAATTTGAAGAAACTATCCATATATTAAAGATATACAAGAAATCCAACATCCTTCTATACAAGAAGACATTGTTGTTGATTTTGATAAAAAGGGCAATTTGCTTTCCACTTCTTGAATCCTTCATCAATAAGGCTAAACCTTATTTCCAAAGTTTTTCTAGCAGCATTGGAAGCTTCCATTACATCGCTATAATGGACAAATCCCTCAATCTCTAAGCCTTCCACATGTCTATCATAAAACTCCCTGAAATCCTTCAGTTTATCTTCAAGATCCTTCAAAAGCTCTTGCAAATCAAAGGGAACATTGAGCATATCTCTAATGTAAATAAATCTAGATGAATTTCCAATTGCATTAAGAAAATCAAACAGCTTTTCATCACAGGTATCCTCTAGATTCTCCTTCTCCATTCCCTCTAAAGACAACTTCCTTTTAGTCATCCTGATTAACAAAAGAAAAACCAAAAAACAAAAATAAAAATAAGGAGCATAATATAAATCCACATTTGCTCATATCCAGTAGACTAAAGAAAGATTGCTAAATTTTTTTAAGAAATACAAGATGAATGAATTGAATTAAATCTTTACGTAGCAGAGAAAGCATGAAATTCCAGGTCTCATCAATCAAACTTTGTTTAACATTTACGACTCATGAAATGCGAAAAACAATGATTCAAATCACCTCACAGTTCACAAAATCACATTTCACATGTCACTTATAAAAAAAACTTGACGAATTTACATTTTATACATCCAAAAATTTTGAACAAAACAATCCGTCAAGAACATCAAAACCCCATAATTTAACATGTGTACCGGACCAATATTGATAGAAATACAAATAAAACTATTACATAATTTCTAAGTCCCTGATGTATCTTTCTCCCCTTAAACCAACTAACAAGATGGATCTCTTTTCTCTTAAACCAACTAACACCTTCAATGACTTGAAATTCAAGATTACAGAGAAAAATATTAAGAAAAGTGTGATACCTGATATTTGCAAGCCTTGCTCCTGAGAATAAATGGTTTCTTGTAACAATATGCTTGGTTTGGCTTGTGATGCTTACACGATAAATAGCTAATCAAAGACAATATAAGATACGTGAAAGAAATAGTAACTAAAACCCGAACCTAAGTGTTCATATGTATATGCCAACAGTCACTGCACGTTTGATCAAAAAGTACGTTGCACTAATTCAGAGGAGGTGCGCTTAAAATGAAAAAGAAAATTTAAAAATTTTAAAAATCGGAGCCATAAAAGCACTATCATGCCAAAAATGTAAGTGACACGTGGCACAACTTCCCAAGCAAAAACTACGCATTACAGTAGTCACACGTGTAAACCAACATCCTTATAAACCCAATTTCTGAATTGGAAAAGAGTTTTTCGACAACAAAGCTCTCTCTATGCTCAACCAAACCAACATAATCCTAATTTGATCGCAGTGCAAAATTATTTTTCAGTGCAAGGCTACTAAAGAAGGCTTCATCGCCCAACATACACACCGAACCCTCGAGAATGTAAGTTTTTTGCTAAAATATAAGTAAGCTCTGAATCACTTGACAATTCCTACCAAATCATCCCAAAAAATGCCAAACATATGAAACACGATGGTGTTAGGTTTCTCTTGTCCATGTGAGGCCTCCTTGTGTTTCATACAACTAAGGCCTGCATTGTTTCTGTTGTGACATGGGTGTAAGATTTGTCTTTTCCATTTAAGCCATCCTCACGTTTCATATGTCATGCACATACACATGCAGGTTATAGAACTTATAAATATTCTCTATTACATTTAATTTCAAGCTTCAAGTAAATAAATAAGTTGAAGTGAAAGAATCTCTTTGAATCTTCCAAATGCATGTGTGTCTATTGGAACAACATATATTACAAAGTCGAAATGTTTAGGGTAAATAATGTTGCCCAAAAAGTAGTCTAAAAGCTGTGTCGAACAATAAAACTTCAAATATAAATTCCTTGAAATATAAATTTTACTACTTGATAGTGAGATGGAAAATGTTGCTAGAAGGTACTAGGTGAAGGTTCTAAGTAATTGGATACCACATATTGTTCTTTGAATGTTATAGCAAGAATATGCACGTATGAAACGCGATGGATGTTAGGTTTCTCTTGTCCATGTGAGGCCTCTTCGCGTTTCATACGACTAAGGCCTACCATTATTCTGTTGTGACGTATGAAACACGATTGATGTTATGTTCACTTTTCCGAGTGAGGCCTCCTTGCGTTTCATGCGACTTGAACCTGCATTGTTTCCCTTGTGTCGTATGAAACACAATATGGTGTTAAGTTCCGTGGTCTAAAAGGCCACTTTGCATTTCATACGTCTTGTGCATTGTTTTATTGAAATTGGATTTAGACTACATGATTAGTATTTGCTTGCTACTTAGTGATTGTAGATAAATTGATATGAGAGATTAGGAGATCTTTCCTAATTTGTTTGTATTATTTGTTTTTTTGGATGTTTCAGATGGCTAGAACTAAGGCCACTGCAAGGAGGCAGAAAGTTGATCCTAGAGGTCTTGCATCAAAGATCCATCAGTCCTCCAAGCCTTTCAAACTTACAAGGAAATCAAAGCTAAGAAGAAGGTTCTCACATCTTGTGAGGTGCCTTAAGGAGATTAGAAGTGCAATGAAGGCTCTGAATAATGCAGTTCCAAAACTGTCTTTCCATAGGCTTGTCAAAGAAATTTGTGACAAGCATAGTCTACATAGTTTTAGATGGACTAGGGCAGGTTTCAACTGTATTCAGGAGGCTATGGAGGATTTTTTGATTGAGTTTTTTCAAGATTCTTATATTTGTGCTGCTCATGCAGATAGGCTTATGCTTATGGATAAAGACATGATAATTCTCAGGAGATTGAGATACAAGTTTTCAAAGGTCCTTGACCTAATATCTCTTTTTGATGTGAAGGCTTTCAATATTTTAAATGTGCCTCCATATAGAAAGAAGAAAAATGATCCTAGTGAAGGTTGAAGATGTTACGCATGTAAAGGACACAAGACAACATGAGAAAGAGGAAAAGGCCATAGTAGACTAGGGAGATAAATGGAGGGAATATAAAAGAAAAAAGGAAGCAAAACAACTCCCATCTTTTGAAGATGAATTATCTACCCTTCTTAAAAGGGCTGACCCTAAGGGCTTCAATGTTTGTTGCTTTTTACTTGGTGATATTAACAAAATATCTGATCTGGTATTTTTGGACTCTTATTGTGTTCAAATTCTCAAGAATAAAGTGAGAGAAGTAAATGACTCAATTCTTCTTGCTGGGATAAGGTATAGTTTACCAAAATTTGTTTTTACTCACCATATTTTTCTAGCAATAGACTTTCATGTTGATGCTTACTATCTCCATTCCTTTGTTAGGTGTGTAATGCATGAGCTCCCCTTCGATATACAACAAAAGATTGAGGTTCTTGATCCATCTATCTCATACTATATGAGGAGTGAGCTTGATGCAAGCGCTTTTAACCATTGGTTCAATTCAATTGACTTTGAATCTTTGGAGCTTTTTCTAATTCCATACAATGAAAAGTAAGTAATTTGATATTTTTGTTAGATTTTGTTTTGCTAGATTATTGAAATATTTTTGTTTTCAGTTCTCATTGGAGCCTAATTGGAATAGATTGTGTGGAGAGGCAATGTTTCTTGGAAATGCTAAGTTGTAAGTTATATAATCTAGGGTCTCCTTGATATTTTGATCTTTTTGTTGCATGTACTCTAAATATTTTGATATTTCTTTTGTAATAACTCTAAATTTTATTGCCTTTTTGGTACAAAGTTGTAAAAAGATTGATTGAAGTGCTAGAGAAAATGCCTCCCATGCCTTCTGACTTGCAACAATGGAATATGGACAAGTTGCGGTAAGGTCTTGATTAAAATGGTTGGAACATACAAAGAAAATTTATTCTAAAAACTACCATAAACAAGTTTCTTAGTTTTACTTTATATTATTGATTACAGTGTCCTCATCAGGATGATAGTTACTCTTGTGGTTAGAGAGTAATTGTAAATGCCAAAAGATTGGTTCTGTTTATTTATCTCAATGATGATAAACTTATAAAGATAATGTGAAACATACTAAACTTTAAGATAGAGTTTTATTACAAAATAGTCCATTGTAATTTTAAAAAAACAATGAACTAAAATTATTTTCTTACAAATATATGACAGTTTACAAGGGATTGCTATACAAGTGAGCACATTTGGTATATAAGAGCAAAGCTCATGAAGTATATAACGGCCAATTATATACAACCGACAAGAATGGACAATAGTGGGGGCTTGGACATTGAAGGAGAGGAGGTGCATGTAACTACAGCAGGTGAAGGTATGCCTTCAACACCCAAGGCAACCAAAGCATCAAAGATAGGCAAAAGGACTCCTAGAAAGGATATCCCTTCTCCTAAGAAAAGTTCTTAAAAAAAGTAGCTTTGCCTCAAATTGTAAGCCCTTGTGTATAAGTCATGGAGATGGCTAACAAAAATTTGTACATGTATTTTATATTGATAGTAAAGAGATCTTTTCTTCAATATCCTTGCATTGTATATTCTTCTCTCTCCTCGTTGACATTTGTTTAAAAAAAGTTACAAATATTTATTAATCAAGAAGAAATCAAATATACACCTAACTGGATATAACATAAAATAAAAAATTACTCGTTTGTTATTAAGTTGGAACACAAATGAGTATGGTAGTTCAATATCTTCATTCTATAAATCCATCCTCCCTTGATGTAGCGTACATGATGATCTAACCTTTAGGATTGCAATAACGTCCTCATTGTACCAAACATCAAGATCCACTATAGGATCTTTGCTAAAATTATCAAGATTTTGGTCTAAAGTGACCAGACTACCGCCAACATAATGCCATCTACTATAATAAAAGCTAAGGATGAAATTTTAAGTAGCAATCATATATTTACAAGTGATAGAGTCTTGATCTATCTTACATGTAATTTTCCCTTCTGTCCTAGTGTCCCATCCCTCATCAACAAATTGTATAACATGATCATATGTTAGTTTCTTCACTGAAAGCATAGCCTTTGATTTTCTTATCTCAGCATTAGAAAAGAAGTCAACAAATATATTGATAGGCATGAACAAAGTAAATTTTCTTAGCCTACTTGAGATATTAGATTTTAATGCTCTCTGTATCTCTGAAAATTTTTTACATCTATAGCCCTCACTAGTAGCTAGACTTGGCAAAGGCCACTCAAAGCTTGAAAAATCTGGCATAATAAGGGGGGATATTGATCCCCATTGGCTACGCTACATGGGGACAATATAAGAATGGTCATAGAAGAATATTCCATTCTCTACAAGCTCTGTCTGCTTTCTACCTTTGTACATCTCTTCTCTAATCAAGCCATGCATCACATCAATCACATCGACAATAGAATCGATCGATTATTATTCCTCAAGATTAGAGGGATAGACATCTACAAGATAAATGAACAAATATTATAATGGAAAAACTTAAACCAAGTTCAAGAAAAGAAAGATTTTAAGAATCAAATCCTAACAATTTGGTTAATGCATTGGAAGATTTGAACTTCTAGGTTCCAAATATAGCTTTATATGCATAAACACATGTTGTACCAGAACCTCTTTTATGCTATTCTTATTTACTCCAAGCTTGAAATCTTGGATTCTACCCTTCCAAGCAGAGATGAACGAGCTCTCATACCTTCACCTTTTTCCACGTTTTGCATGTTGCATGGTGATCCAAACTGCCTTTGCTAATGATTGTAGGAATCCATCTTCCATCTTTTTGGAATGAGTTAAACACTGATACGGATGTGATTTGGGAGCTTGGACGCCTTGTTGAATATCAAATTTATGTATCCATAGCACACACACACACACACACACACACAGAAAGAAAGAAAGAAAGAAAGTTATATTAGCATCTTCTAAAGACCAAAACTGGCCTATGAGACAAACTGTGATACAATTGATGAGGTCCAGCTATCCAAAATAAAAGTGTTGAATGAAAAGCTAAAAACTGGAAACTGAAAATACGGTGCTGTGAGTGTGATAAGTGTCGTGTATGTGTATGTGTGTATGTAGCTCTGGTACTCCAGATAATGGCTACAAAAGGGGAGCAAATGTCGGCTGTGATAGGGGAACAACTGTCGGCTGTGATAAAGTGGTGTGATGTGTATATGTAACGGATGCAGGGAGATATACTATCCTGGGATGTAGTAGTAGTCGTTGAAGTTGCTAATAGCAGGTGATCCCTCCTGGATGCAGGATGTGGTACATTGGCGGTGGAGAAAGAGCAAACTGGAGATCTGAGATCCAATGTGTCGAGTGTCGTCGGATCTCAGTCTGCTGTCAATGTAGATCAAGAATCCTCCAGATCTCCTGTCGGTGTGGCTGTGGGGTCCGAAACCCACGGATCCTCGTGCGGCGTCGGGTACGCTGGTCCTCAGCCTGCTGTAGTGTGAGCCTGGATGTCTAGCTGGAGGCTAGTACAGTAGCTCTCACTCTGTCTGTCTGAAAGAACTGTGTAATAGTCGTCTGGGTGGGCCCCTCTCTGACTGGGACCCGCTGTGTGCTCTGCTCTCTGATGTGCCATGCCTCTCTCAGAAAACGGCCAAATGATCTCTGATCCATATCAGTCATACGTCCCTAAAGTGAGCTGCTCAATGTGTATCTAGATCTCAACTCTGAGTATGCCGGGCATCTGAGAACAAAATGCTCCTCACTCTCCACCTCTGATCTGCAAAGGGGGCATATCCTCTCCTCCCGTGGAATGCCACTGGCTCTGCCACTCTCAATCATAAGCTGATGTGATGATACCCTGAGTTGTCCAATAAGAACTCTCAATCGATGTGGGATATAGATCTGCATATATCTCGGAATCTCTATGAATCCCCGCTCTGATATGCTTAAGAACTGTGTATAATAATGTGCCATCTTCGATGGCAGTGGCTGTGCAGTGCTGACCCATGTCCTCTGTATATAAATATGCCATATCTCCTATTTGATGACTCTGTTCCTCTCAGAGAGAGAGAGGGTGTAAGTGGGAGCCTGAGTATCATATAGAAGAGGTGGGAGTCTATCAATGTCCAGCCCATGTCTGTCAAACCAAGCTCTAGTCTGTGCATACCATGATGTGGTATCCCCCGCTCGAGCCATCTCCTGAGATGCCATATATGCTCTGTATGCAATGCGATCTCTGTCCATATCCTGAAATCTGTGTAGGAAGCAGACTGTCTGAAATAATGCCTCGACTAGCATGGGCGGTGTGGCAAGCTCTGCTCGCACAATGTCATGTGGGACTGAGGCTACCACAAAGGAGGGAAAAACACGAGAGGGACAAAAGAAAGGAGGGAAAAAAATATGTGCCAAGCTTTTTACTCATTTGAATTTCGAGTAAACCTATCATTATCATTAATTCAAACATATCATTAAATAAAAGTGGCCGAGACGGTATATCATTAATGCAAAGAATGTCATAATCACGAATATAAGAGGCTAAAAATAGATATTGATAATACAAATTCGTAATATTATTATATATATATCTTTTAGTAAAATAGTTTTTGTCTTTTTTTAAATAGAAGTTTCATTACGGAGTCTTTACTCCTATTGGTTTAGAGCACTCTCTTTCTATCTCCTAAAAGGCATTTTCAAGACCTCAAAACTCCCCTAATGGACTTGTGTACGGCCCTTATCCCCCAAGCACAGACCAAAATCTTGTGAGCATTGAGTGGGATCAGTGAGGCCATTGGCCTTGCAGACCTGCTCGAACTACTCCACAAAGCTGTACACGTCGTCATTTACTTCTAGCTGCTTTGCTACCACTGAAAATTTTTATTGGCTCTTGGAGCCTTGGTTGACTCCTAACCCTGCTAGTAGCGATGTTGCTAATGCTACAACGCTCTGCTCCATTGTCGTGTTATCTAGCAGCCACTTCGTCAAAAGCTCACTCAACGTGAGATCTCCTTCTAGCACTCTCTCGCTCTCTGTCCGATTTCTGCCTGCTAAGGCTAGCACTCTCCGGATCTCTCGCATTTCCATGCTTTGGCATAAGCTCCTAGTTTGCTAATCTTGGTTGTACGTGACTATGCCTTGCAGAGCCTTACGTGCTAGCTTCCTCTCCTCCTCAAGATTTGCTATGATGTCCTCTACAGGTCTGCCATGGTGTTCCAATCGGGTTTGGAGCATCACATTTTCTCACTAATTGTTGGATCGCCTTAGGAAAGTCTACCAAGTCAAGTTCTTTGTTGCTTCTATGACCTGAACTGCCCTCTTCCATGTCTAAGACTTCCTCTTTTGCTAAGTTGTCAATCAGGTTGATGAGGTCAAGTAGGTCCACTTTCTCGATAGTGTCGGTCCCTCTGCATCCAACTTTTCAATTGTGTCCTTCTCTTGGTCCTACTTTTTGGGGATCAAAAGCAATAAGAATCAAAAGCAAAGTACTGAACTGATTTCTCCTACTCTCCTATTCATCCAACCATCAAAATAACCAAAATACTTACTTGTTATGAAGATAAAAAACCCCAAACTTCCTACCTATCTTAAGCTCTGGTTTGGGGATGAAACCCTTACTTTGGTGCTCGATTTGAAGCGTGCAAGTGCTCAAGCTTGAATCTATTGGTCCCGGCAATGAAACCAAAATGTTGGGAGTTCACGCTTAACTGCTAAGACCCACGGACCACTTATTTGTTCAAGCATTTCAAGTGAGCACCAATGGCTACCTCTCACATAATCGACACGCTGTCTCTTACTACAAGTGTAGTAAGTGTACCTCGATGCCCAAACGAGTTGTCTCCTCCCTCAAGCACACCGATAGCTCCACGACTCTTGATGTGAGCTCAAGTATCCTCAAGCCTCCACCTCCAAGCTCCATCTTCCATAGCCGCACACGAGACAACAAAAGAGAAGAGAAGAGAAGGATAAGAGAGGAGATGGTGGAGGGCTTCACCTCCTTGATCCCTCACCCTCACACACTCACTCCCTCACACTCTCACACTCCCTCTCTCAAGCACACACAAGCAAGCAAGAGGAGAGGAGAAGAGAATAAGAAGAGTCTCTTGTTGCCACACACCAAAGAATGAGCTCTCATTCACTTTTTGAACTTTATATACATGCCCTAAAATCCCATGGGCACCCATCCCCTTTTTTACATGACTGACCATTGTGGCAAGGTCCTTTTTCCCATTCCCTTTTTACATGACTGACCATTGTGGCAAGGTCATTTTTCCCATTCCCTTCTACTTGGCCTATTTCTTTACTTTATGCCCTTCTATCCTTTTACAATTTGCATAGGAAGGAGCTTGGTGCTCTTTTACAAAAATTTTGGGGTGCCTTTCACTTAAAAATGTGATTTTGCCTTTAGCTTGAGTTTAGAGGCCATCCTTGCACCTTTGCTTGTTCTCCGTCCTACTTCTTCCCTTACATCCTTATTTACTTCTTCTTCTTCTGTTTTGAGATGGGGTTAACAGTTGCTCTAGCATTACCAGGCCTTTCCCACAACCTTGAAACTATCAAATCTAGTTTGAAAATCTTAGATATCAGTGCTTGATATGCACATCTTAGATGGCCTTCCTACTAGAGAGGTTCCTAATAGTGTGTGGCATAGTAGTCACAAACTTGCCACAAACTTGCATAGTATGCTACTATTCTATCACTGGAGCAAGCATCTGTACATTTGGTGAAATTGAACACGTTTGCTAAACAAAAATTACATGTAGAAAAGTTTGTGAATAAAGAAGCATTGGTTCAAGGAGTTGTAACAATAAGTTGCATACACTGAACTTCTACGAATTGCTCCATAACTACAAATACTAGTCTGACAATGGCTTCTAAAAGATATCATATAAGTCACGTAGTCGGAAAGGTTCCCAAAGCTACAAGAAGCATGAAATCCTAGCAAGAAACTAGTGAGAAAGCTTGTCAAGGAAGCTACAAGAACATGAAGCTTAAGGGAATATGGCAAATCTAGAGTTTGGCATCAAATGGTTCAATAGGGAAAATATGACAGGTATCTGCCACTATCCACGGATTTTTTTGGTGTACAGATCCCACTAAAGAGGTCTCCTTCTTCTTAGCCAACTGTTGTGTTTGTGTTCTTACAACATATGTTCTTGAGGTGTTTTTCTATTATACTTGCAAATGTGGAATGTATTTCTTCTATCTACAAATCCTAGAGTACATGCACTTTAAAACTTTAAGAAATAAGCTCCATCAAATGCGTATGTTCTTGGGCTTTATTTCTTCATATAGTAGTGAGGGTCCAATCCCAAGCAAGGTTGGAGAGGGTAGGTCAACAAGAGTGGTGACAAGGTGATAAATTAACAGACACCTCATATAAAAGCATATCAATCAAAAGGTTTAGGTCTTCCTAACATGTTTTACAAGAGGATCCAAGCTTCACTTGATGCAGTTTTATCCATCTACGTGATAGATAGGAGAATCTCATAAAGGCCTGCTTCATTAAACCGTGCAAGCTCTATTTAAGCATGGGCAACTACTACTTCTAATGGTCCTTCAGAGTAGCAAGTCAAGTGGTAGAGTCTATACAGTAACACCATCAAGTAACCCAGAATTTGAACAAGATGACAAGCACATTGTCACTTTGGAGCCAAGAAGATGCATACAAAGCACAAATCTGCCACATCAATCAGGATAGGATGAAGAAGCCTCGAGAGTGTGTTGTAGGCAAGTCAATAGTAGGTTTTTCTTCTTAGACTTTGGCTTCAACAGATTACTACCTTCTTGATAGGAGCCAACTGTCAGGATCTTGGCATCATCATGGGTTTGGGCTAGTGCCACAACCTCAATACTCCTATGAAGCCACAGAAAACCCGTCAGCACAAGAGGCTTCTCTATTGCCTAGTAGCTTCATGTCTTCATCAAATCCAGACACAAGCTATTTTAGCCCTTTTTTTTTTGCCAACATCTGATGCAAATACCCATTATTAGTTTCTCCTTACAACTGTAGCTCACTTTTGCAAAGATCAATATTGCTAAGTATGGCAAGCAATCAGTGTTGTGACGGATATAATTTTCCCTTTCTCAAGTAGTTCTTTGGCCATTGTAGGAGACATTTCTTCCAAAATGATTGTAAGGCTCCAGAGCCTGAGTTGGTAGGCTCTCGGGCAGAAACTTGCTTGTATGCTAGAAGAATGTACATAATATGCTGCCTCCATTAGGCACACAAGCCCCTGGTTCACAAAATGATGGATATTCATCTTCATTGAGGATCATTATGTCACCAGCAGGACATTTATTTATTCTTCTCAAAGCTCTAGCTTATGCACTCCCTAATCAGATCTGCATCTGGATGGATTCTTGATCTAAGGCAAAAGCTTAGACCTATAGCATAAAACAGGTTTTTCATTCAGATCTCCTCCTACACTTCTTTGCTCTTGATACGATCTGGCCTTTAGTCAACAGAGGAGGTTTAGCAGGGGGTTTTGGCACCCAAATCCATCGGTTACCTGTGTAATATCCTTTAGCACGTAGCAATGCTTTGGATATCCATCGCGGCGTTGTGCTGACCCTCCATCGATGCCTTCGTCTATAAGGCTTGGGCTTCTTTTGGGGTCTTCTATGATATTTGAAAGTCCAAAGCCCGTCCTTGGCATTGTCTCTTGACCTTCTTGTTTCAGGCATGGCCTCACTCACTAGTTCTCATTGTTCGACCTATGCTTGTATCAATTCTTCCAATAAGTCCTTGCTCTCGTTAGTAGGCTTGACCATTATGTTAGCACCTTCCTTGCCTTTCCCTCGGGGTTCGATGAGGTCACCCTTACTAAAGGTTGTGACTATCCTCACACCCGATAGTGTCAGGTGTATTCTCTGTGCTACATAGTCGGCCTCACACTTGGTCGCCCTTTTGAAGGGTCTTCCTATCCAAGAATTAGCACTATTTGGAGGAACATGAAATAGGATAGGCAAGATTTCAGTTTCAATTGTCGCAAGGATTTTGCACTTCCCTATGAGCGCTTGTGGGTGTCCCCCGTGGCTAAGAGTTGCATTAGTCAGTGTGAGATCTGGTTGGCCTAGTAGGGTCCATGCTTCATAGGTCAAGTTATTAAAATCTGATCCTTCATCAATCAGAGCATCGATAGTGTGCTCTCTTTCCGCGGTGAGTTTGACCCTTAGATAAGCAGGTGGTACTATGTCTTCATCTTCCGGGTCTTGGCTTGTAAATTTAAGCCTTCTGACAAATGCCCTTGAGTCCCCAACTGCACGACCAGATGTGGATTCTCCACTGATGTCTTGGATAGTCTGTGCAGTGCTATTCAAGGAGCATCTATCATCAAGACTGCCATATCTAGTCATTCTCGCCGTTGTAGCTTAGTGTTGTTGCTTTCCGTTTTGGCTAGATGAAGTCCGAATGCAACACGTATGTATTTTTGCAGTGTGGCCTTTTGGCCCTTGCTGGCTAGATTGGACCAATGAGGTTCTAGGGTCTCTGTTTGTCTCTGTTCGGGTATGGGCTTTTGGTTGCTCTTTTGCAAGTGAGAATCCATGCTCGTGTAGAGCCATTACTACGCTAGGGTCTAATTCGGAGGACCTGTCACGGCACGTGTTTTCTCTCCAACCTACTTGGGGGAGGTGCAGAGGGGGCAGAGCCCTCTCTGCGAGGGTCCGGGGGGGTAGTCCCCCCCAGCTTGCAAGGCCGTTACAGTAAACACCATGTGTGATTTGAAGGACTATTTTTGACCAAGTTTTGAACTGCTTGCTCTAGATTTCAGCCCAGTGATAGATCTATGATGTGGTTTTGGCTCTATATGGTCTCTCGGTCAGTTTTAGGTCTACGGGTTAAAATTTGAAAAAATCCAAATTTGGCCCAACAAGTTTGAGTTGCAGGGGCCGAATCCCCAATTCAGCCAAGTAGAAAGGGCCGAATGTAACTAGTCCGAATGTCAAATTCGGCCAGTCTGAGTCTGGTTGTCTGAGGGCCGAGGGCCCAGTCAAGTGGGTTGAGTCAAGTGGGCCGAGTCGGCAGGGCCGAGGGCCGAATTTCAAAGTTGGTCCAAGTGCTTTGTTGAGATATCGAGCTCCACTCATGATATGCCAGGGTGACCGTTGTGCATTTATGTCACCGACTTGTTAGCTACAGATGCGGTTGGTACACCGCCCATGAATAATAGGTAGATGACAGCTATCCTTATCTACTCTAGTTCGTGGCTCAATTAGTATGCTACCTTAGTTAGTTGAGTTTGGTTTGAGACCCATATATAGGGTTCTTCTATTTCTTTGTACTAGAGTTCTTTTTGTCTTACACAACTAAGAAGAGGAAAACTGTTTTCAGCCTCCACCTTTGTGTGTATTCCCCCATTGTGTAAGTGAGAAAGTTACAAGTGAGACTCCTTCCTTCTCTCCCACAATCTTGACATGCTTCACTCGAACGGGTTGAGTGAAAGGTGTCCGAGTAGTGTAGTGGGCCGAATGGTCGGATGGTCCGAGGGTCGAATGGCCGAGCGGTTCAAGGGCCGATTCTGGGACTCGGTCCAGAATCGCCGTCACTCGGACAGGCCGAGCACGATGCATTTTTTCACCAGACTTCAAAAAATTCGTCGTGCCGAGAAATGGAGGCCTTCCTACTGGTCGAGCAGCTCTAGATCCAACCTACTCATGCAATGAAAGGTGTGGAATTACCTGGGCTAGGCAAATAACTCTTGGATGGCCAGATTGAAGAGCGGATCCACTGAATGAAGCTTTCTCCCTCTCTCCTGCTCTCCTGAAACCCTGTAATGCACAATGTAGCCTTTCTCCCTCTCTCCTGCTCTCTTGAAACCCTGCAATGCACAATGTAGCCTTTCTTGCCACTCTTGGCCCCTTATCACCCTGTCCAGGCCTACAGTCACCTTAATCTTGCTTCCCTTACTAACATTTAACCCAAATTTTTATTTTTTGCCCTTCTTTTCCTTGTTTCAGCCTATTTTACATCAACAGAAAACCCTACTATTTGCTCCAATGTTTTGCTCCTATCCTTTCTAAATGCAAGAAAAAATCATAAGGAAAATACCTACACTACTCCATCATACTTTTCCAAGTCCAAAACAAAAAAAACCTACTTGCTAAGGAGATTGAATACCTCTTCAAACTCCCTCGCTTCCTACCTATCTACCTCAAGCACCGGTTCGGGAAAAACTCTACTTTAATGCTCGATTCGAAGCGCGCAAGCGCTCAAGGCTTGAATTAGTTGGTCCTGGCAAAACGGAACCAAAATGTGGGAGCTTTCGCTCAACCGCCAAGACCCACGGACTGCTTATTGTTTCAAGCGTTCCAAGCTGAGTACTAATGGCTACCTCTCACATAGCCGATGCACCATCCATATCTACGGGTGTAGTGAGCTTACCTCCATGCCAACAGAGTTACCTCCTCTCCCGCGCACTTTGGTAGCTCCATGATCCAAGTGCAAGCTTCAAGCAAGCTCCACGCTCCAAGCTCCATTGCCGCAAGCAAGAGAAGAGAAGAGAAGAGAAGAGAAGAAGAGATGAGAATATGGAGAGCTTCTCCTCCCCGGTCCCTCACCCTCACACACTCACTCCCTCACACTCTCACACTCCCTCTCTCAAGCACAAGCTCAAGCAAGCAAGAACAAGAAGAAGAAGAAGAAGAGGAGAGCCACTTTTGGCCACACACAAGAATGAGCTTCTCATTCACTTTTCAACTCTATATACAAAACCCTAAATCCCTTTTGGGCGGTTATCCCCTTTTTTACATGGCCGGCCGTGGCCTAGGCCCTTTTTCCGATTGTCCTTCTATCTTCCTAGCTTCCTTTCCACCACCTGTCTACATTTACAAATTGCACGGGTGAGAGCATGGCGCTTCTTAAATTAAATCATGATGCGCTTGCACTCTCTTACAAAAGTATTGACTTGCACTTTTCCTTGTGTGCCTTTTTCCCTTATTTAGGACTTTTCTGCACTTCTTGTGTTTCTAGATTTTTCTTGGCCCGCCTTCGTCTTCCGTTTCACTTTGCCTCAGCCTTTGTCTTCTACTTTAGCTTTTCCAGATTTTCCACCTTGTTTGTGTGACGGTTAACACCAATGCTCTGATACCACTTGCCAATAAGTGAACTACAGAGAGAAAAATATAAGAGAGAATACTACAAAAGAGAGATAAGAATAAGTGTAGAAGAGAGTGACGAGGAGATAGAAAGACTGGGAAGAAGGAGAGAGATGGCTGGAAGCCATGAAAAGACAGGAAGACCTAGAGAGAGATGAATGATAAATATGTATTATTATATAATAATTGATTACATGTACATGTGTCCTTTGCCTATTTATATGCCCCTATTTTAGTTGTTTACATACTATAGTTGTTAGTTAAAGGAAATGGGTGAATACATAGGGTTACGCCTACTTGACTTCATTAGAGTCCTATGTTCTTTCTAGTATATCTTCTTCTTAATTAAAATAAGAGGATTTGTGTTAGTATTAAATATGCACTAAAGCATAGATTTATCTAAGGGGTTTAAGTACACATGTGTAGCTTGCACAAAGAATCAAAACCCTTGTTAGAGAAAGGGGATTATGCCTAAGAAGGTAACAAACCTAGATAGAGACAAAAGTTTCATTGACTTTTACCTTCTAGTCCTACAAGTATGCTATCACTAAACCTAAAGGTCACAAAGTGTTATTCCTAGAGGTAATTGAAGCAAGATCATATGATATCTTCTTGAAAAGTACTTGGTCTTATGCAAATATGTTATTAGTAAGGATAAGAATTGTGCAATGGTAGCATAGTTGAGACAATGAGAAGTATTTAAGTGTAATTCTCTCAATGCCATACCTAACATCCTTGAAGTGCATTGTTGACATCAAAGATAGAAATGGATAAAGAAGGTGTATGCATGCATGTGCAAATGTGGAAGGTAGAGATCTTGTAAATGATGTAACAATTTTGGTATCATCTTAGACATGTTGTCCTTAAGTAAGCACGGACATGTCATCAAGAAGACACTGAATTTTTATAATATATTTACTACTATGAAAAATGTTATTAGAAATTAGTTAATGAGTTGGTTGTGATAGATGACATGTAATATTGTAACATACCTAGTGTTTGAGTGGAGTGTTGTTGAGGAAAGACCATACAAAAGGTAGCATATGAGGAGTTACAACAAGAAGATGTACCACCAAATTGATATGCACTTGGTGTTCATACAAATATAATGTTTTCAAATAATAGGCAAATTCTTGTATGGTAAAAATCATGCAATGGGTTGATAAATAAGAGTCATGCAACCCAAGATAGAGCAAGATGTGAATATACATTGTGCTTGCCTAGGTGTATCACTATCTAAATTCGGGATCATCCAATGTGGCAGTGAAAAATAGATGGGACAAAAAGAGGTGTTATGTTTTTTGAGTTGTCCCTTGTGACTGTAAATGAGGTTATTGAAAATAAAGATAATGGAGAATCAAAAATCGTATTAAGAATCTTTTCATAAGGAGAGACAAGACAGGAAAGAGGGATTATAAATGTAACATTATCCTGAGATTTCACATCACACCTATGTGTGTCATGTGGAAGATCATGGGAGCATTGTTAAAATACTATGAATAAGTGGTTCTTAATGGTGGAAATATTACTTGATGGAAATGCTGGTTATGATTATTTGTAGAAAATGCTTATGGAAAAATACTAAGATGGTATTACTATTTGATAGAAAGTGTTTTTATATGTTTCACAATGTGATAGGACTTAATTAGATAATTAACTATGCCAGGGTGCACACATGGAAAGTGGGTGGAAGATTGTCACACAATGATATTGTTCAATGGATGGCTAGACCCGATTAGGCAGGTGCTTTCTAAAAGGATGGAATAGAAATAGATCTAAATGTTGATTGCCTAGGGGTTTGTATCTTAGGGGTCTAGAGCTTGAAATGAACCCTAATAAGAAAATTGAGTGTGCCTAGCTCTAGGGATATCTCATAGTATTTGTAGATGCTTATCAAATCTTGTCCCAATTGGAGGTGATGAAATAGAAGGTGCTAAATATGTTTGAGAAACCAAAGCATGCTCTAATACTAACTATTGGTTTTAGGACTCTAGGAATGCATGCACATAGATTGGAGAAGAAGAAGTCTATGAGCTCACAAATAAATTATTTGGAAGTACCAAGGAAAAAGATTTACAAGTCTAAGTTTATTGGATTGAGGATTCCAAGAATGCACACACATAACTTGAGAAGAAGATGGTTAAGAGCTCAAAAAACTTTCAAGTCTACCTTAAGATATAATTACCTACTTATGTGTCTTAGCATGCATACCAAGTTACTTGGATTCCTTGGCAGAACACTCATAAGGCTAGGAAGTACTATACATTTCTTGTGTGGGGGGAAGTATACAAATGATAGTATGGAAAGGAGGTTGAACTTACAGTCATTTTTTTCATATTTTTCGAGCATGCTTTCAAATTTATGTTCTTTTTTAGAAGAGAATGGCTTGAATTATACTATTTTTGTTATGTGTAGATGGCAATACACGGACCCATGACATGCACCACAGATGATAAGGGCAAAGGTATTATTGTCTTTACATCAAAGCAATAAACACAAATCAACATGAAGCCTGAAAATTGATGCTTCAAGGAGCTCAAATATTAATAAAGAGGGAACCTCAACATGGTGATTCCCATCAATGGTAAAGTAAAAAAACAATGGAACAATGTGGCCTCACTACTTATGCAAAGGTGTTGGGAGGCCTAGTTAACCACATACCTTGCCATGAATTCATACTACGTAGCACATAGAAAATAAGAGAGAGAAAAGGTTTTTTAATGCAAAAATGTGTGGTTAGAACTGTAAAATAGAGAGTTGCATGCATGCTTTTTTGAGCATATGTCCAAAACTAACCACCAAATTTAAATTTGGTATGTCCATGAATCACACATGTTATTTAGCATCATAGTCTTCTAGGCATCAAAAGGAGGTGGAACTTTGCAAAAAGAGACTCTATCCCACTCTACGCCTCCCCGCAAGAAGATTGGTGCGAAAATCCCTATTACAATATCCCCTCTATATAATGACCTAGTATAGTAATGAATCTACACATGCATCAATGTCGGGCTAGTAATGTGCTAACACTCATGAGGGTTTATCTCTAGCTATGTGGCCATAATTGGCCACCAATTGATGTTGAAACAAAAGCCTAATAGGTAAATTTGTTGTTTATATATGCATTCTCTTCATATAGAAGTCTCAAAAAAGGTAGAGCAATCTATGTAGTTACATGAGGGTTGGATCATTGATCTCCAACACACATGCAAGAAATAGCCAATGCATAACTATTTGATTCACGAGACTCAAGAGAAGTAAAAGAATTGTGCTACAAAGTAATTTTAGTGATACCTTTTCCAAAGTACAACGCATCTACATTCAAATTATATGTGCAATAATCATGTAGAAAAGAGCCATAATTGCATTACATACTAGACCTCCATTTGTTATTCTACATATTACTTGTAGCTTCTAAATTACAAGGAGAGCTATTTGCAACAACAATACCAACCTCTTTCATAGCTAGTTTAGAAAAGTCATGATATAATCTCTTGCCATATAATACATATGAAAGCATTTACTCCTAGTTCTTTTCTCCCTCCTTATTAATGTTCTTTATCTAAAAAGTATTTGCCATTTCTACTTACTAGTAGAAATTGTAGTGTTTCCTTCATCTCTTTGACCAGTCACAAAAGCTTGATCTATAACAAGCTAGATAATGGACTTGTTTGGCTGAGATTAATCTTCTTGTAGCAAAATACATACCAACTCCTCAATGAGAAAGCATTGGGATAGCCTTTATCATCAAACTAAAGAGAAGATGCAAAATGATGATTTGTTACATAAAAGGGAAATATAGCTTACACAATATTAATAGTTGTGGGAGCTTTCGTTCAAAAGCCAAGACCCACCGACCACTTATTGTTTCAAGTGTTCCAAGCCGAGCACTAATGGCTATCTCTCACCTAGCCGACGCGCCGTCGATCCTTCAAGTGTAGTGAGCTTACCTTGATGCCGATATGAGTTGCCTCCTCTCTCTCACACACCGGTAGCTCCACGATCCTAGATGCTAGCTAAAGCATCCTCAAGCCTCCTCCATCTCCAAGCTACATCCACCATAGCCACGCGCGCAAGAGAAGAGAAGAGACGAAGAGAAGAGGAGATGGTGAAGAGCTTCACCCTCTTGATCCCTCACTCCCACACACTCACTCTCTCACACTCTCACACTCCATCTCTCAAGAGCACACACAAGAAAGGAGAAGAGAAGAAGAGAAGAAGAAGAGAACTCTTGTTAGCCACACACCAAAGAATGAGCTTCCATTCACTTTTTGAACTTTATATACAAGCCCTAAAATCCCATGGGCACCCATCTCTTTTTTTACATGACCAGCCGTTGTGGCAAGGTCCTTTCTCTATTTCCTCTTCTAGTCTTATGCCTCTAGTCTACACCCGTCTAATATTTTACACTTGACACAGAGGGAGCTTGGCGCTCTTTTACACTAGTTTTTGGAGTTTTTTAAGGTACCTTTCATTTAAAATTGCGCTTTTGGCCCCAGCTTAGCTTTAGAGGTTTCGCTTTTTCATTCATTTTTCTACCTTCTTGACTTGGGGTTAACATTACCCCCCTCTGAGACAGGTGCCAGACCCATGGCACTTTTGGCTACTGTTGGGGTTTAATAGGCAGTTGGCAAAGTAGTCATGTGAGGGTAGGGCCACGTGTAAACTCGGGTGCTTGTGGAAGCTTGGTAATGAGGTTTGTTGGAGAAGCCAAATGGATAGCAAGTGGATGAAGGGGACCTCCGAAGTCGATGGTTTGTTGCCTTTATGATGCCTGAAAGGAAAAGGTGCGGTGCTCTACCTAAGGGGGGTGTCTACCTTATTGTGTAGTGCATTGTGCTCATGCTGGTGGAATGGGGAGTTGGGTCTAACCAAGGCAAGCCTGGGTGATGTCCCACACTTGAAGACCCCATTTGTGCAAAGGGAGGTGCGGTGCAAGTAGCTTAGGGTGACATGTCTAACCAGAGGTGAGTGTTACCTCCCTAGGTATGTCCTGCCCTTGATGGGCCCTAAGCATGAAGTGGGGGAGCAAAAAGGGCTGGGGGGTTAGGAGTGAAGCCAATCCCGGGCATGCCTAACTTGAGGACCCCTAGGTGCAATGATCGTGGTTTATGTGGTGCTAAGTGCTTCTACAAGTGAGTTGTTTTGTCCAGTCCGTGTGTAATGTTCTTTTTAAAAAAATATATAAATAGTATTACACTAGTATAATGACAGCCTGTGCCTAATTCTTCTCGTCTGAATTAGGTAGAGAAGGGGGTCGGATGGATTTGCTCAAAAATTGATAGCTTTGCATGTATCCTTTCAGATTCATGCGGATGTGGAGGGAGGTGGTGGAGAGGAAAGGATGATTGCATCTAGTGAACTAGCTGTCATTCATATCTTTTAGGAGAGCTAGGCAAAAACAGGGGAGGAGGCTAGCCCTCATCATCAGATGCGCCATGGCACAGCTGTGGATGGCATCAAGCTCAAAGAAGAGGGGAGGTAGGCCATGTTCTTGTGGAGTCACGTCCTATTTAAGTAATAACTTAAGTAACCTAAGATAATTGCATGTAGTTACAAAAGCTGGATCGGGGCATGAAGAGAAATCTGCAAGAAAACATGTCATGGAGTCATCCAAGCTTCCCGAGTTGAAGAGGAGGGCATATTTGAAGGAGGGAGCATTAGAGTTGTAGATGATAGGAAAATCATAATGCCCATGGAGGGTGGCAACAAAATCCACACCTACCCTACGAGGGTATGCCATGAACGTGGGGTTGTTCCTCTCATAGGGCAGGGTGTTGCAAAAAGCCATCCAGGCGAGCATGTTGATGTCATACACCTGCCTCCTCCATAGGGGTTGACAATTATATCCATGTATAGTATGTGGTACTTCAAACAACTTGTTTTGCCAAAACTGAGCTTCTTCATTTCCCCAAAGAGTGGGGGTCTTGTCCCTTCCTTCCAGCCACTTCTGTCCTAGTCGGCTGCCAGTCGTGATCACCTCCTCCATCACCTTGAGCGGTAAGACCCTCTGCAGGCTATTGGGCATGAGGAAGCTGAAGGTTAATGGGTCTTTTTTCCTTTCCTGCCACTCCCAAATTACTAGCTCTACGTGGAATCTAGCGGGAATGTCATCAGGGCACGATGGGAGGGGTGCGGATGGCTACATGATTGGTTTGACCCTTAGTTGCTTCCTAGTTTCTTCGACTAACTTTCTCCATCTGTCCTTGAGTGCGGCTTGTCTCTCCACAGATAGATCAACCTATTGTTGCTCTTCGGACTATGGCGAGCTCTTCTCTGAATGGGCTCAATGGGCTCAGCCTAACCTCCGCAAGTCGGGGTGGCATTTGCAACCCTGCGTGTAGAGCTCTGCGTGCGATACTGAGTTTTTTCTATACCACCCCCAATGACTCTCCTTCTTCTGGGGGTGGGTGGTGTCCATTAGTGTGTTAATGAAGGCCTTTTGCTGGGTACTGAAGGCTGTCTGGGCAACTTCTGCTTTGCTCTTTGCGAGGATCTTTTCTTTCTCTACCACCAGAGCGAGGCACCGTGCCAGTGTCTTCACCCTCTTTTCGTTCTGCACTGCCCATTCCTCTGCTCCCTTGTTCATCTCTTCCATGCTCTCTCCCTGCTTCTGTACCAGGGTTACGAGGTTCTGCTCTTGGTCTTTCAGTTCCATGCTCATGTTCTCTTGCTCTTTATTTCCCAAGTATAGCTGATCGGCGGTCATAGACTTGATCTCCTTTTGCTGCTACTCCATCTCCTACTTTCTCTCTTCTTCTTTGGCATTCAATTCCTCCAACATTTGCTCGATCTTGGCAATTTTCGCCTCCAATTCCCTATGTTGCATCAGGAGGAGCTTATACTCTCTCTGCATTTGCACCAATTCCTGATTTTCATCCTCTAGTCACTGCTTATAGCTCTCCTCCATGTCCTCCTTGGCCTTCAATTCCTGTTTGAGATCAGAGATCTCTCTTTGCTGCATGGCTATTGTGAGGGTTTTTTACAGCTAGAATGCAGCTACCGACTCCTTTTTTGCCACCAACTCAGCCACAACTATCTTCTTTTCCTCCTTAGCCTTCTCCAGTTGGGAGAGCAACTCGGCAACGTACTCGTTGTAATTGGCTGATGCTGTCACTGTTATGTGGATTGGAGTGGTGGAGGCCTCCACTTTCTGACGTTTCTGGTCCTGTCTCAACTCAGCATCTGTGGGTGGCTGGTCTCTTTTGCCCCATGGCCATGATCTCCGTGCTCTTTCCCTATGCCATTTCTTTATTAATAAAATATTGTATCCATGCTACAAAGTTGGAGACCTCTGTGCTGGTGGGGATGCTAGGGGTGAGGGTGGTTGGTTCGGTGGGAGGAACCATGAGGGTAGGGATAGGGTGGATAAGGGCCTTGCCTTTACCTTCAAGGACAGCGGATGGTGTGATTTCTAGTACCTGCATGGTGGAACCAGGCCCTTCTTCCCTCAGCAGGCTGCTCAAGGCTCCCAGATCGTCGGCCTTGCTCTACTGCTCGATTGACCGGCATGTAGCTTTGGCCAAGTCCTCCTCCTCCTTCCTTCTCAGTTCCTCTTCTTCCTCAACAGCTCTTCTTTGCCTTTCTTCTCCAATTTTCCTGCACTCTTCCTCCAATTTGTCTTTGTCTTCCTTTTCTTTCCTTTTCCTCTTCTCGACCTCCTGTTTCGACACCTTTTTAGCCTTGTTGACTTCTTCCTTTGCCTTTTCTTCTTCCTGTTTCTTCTTCTTCTCCCTCTCCTCGGCCTCCTTGAGGGATTCTATTTTTGCCTTCTCCAAATCCTCTTTCTCCTTCTTGTGGTCATCATTTTGTTTCTTTTTCTTTTGTGCCGTCTTCTTCTTGGGTTTCTTGGCCTGCTTTTTGCCTGATTGTTCTTCTTGTTCCTTCCCTTCCTTATCACTCTCGATCCTGTCACTGGACCTCTCTTGGTCCTGGTGAGGGGGTGACCTATCAGTCGTTTCTCCTTCTCCTTCTTCTGCACCTTGTGTCTCCTTCACTGCTTCTTGGATGAGCGCAGTCAAAATGCTTCCATAGCCAATGAATGAGGCCTTGGACAAGGCCTTCTTTCTTTCTGTGGCCTTGGAAGCTGGGGATTCCCCACCTGCTAGTGTATTTCCTAAAGCTAGTGCTTTAACCACTTGGTCAATGGTTTTGCGTACATATTCTCCAGCACATGCACATTGATTTGATGCATTAAGGAGTTGTAGCGCTAGCTGGAGAAGAGCGCATACACTAGCTTCACTTATAGTCTGGCTTCCGCATTAGGAATGTCTTGGATGCTAATGCCGTAATTAGTTGGCACATCCTCCCTTTTCATTTTCAACATGGCATACACATCCCTCTTCTGCTTTTTCTCTATCTTCAGCTCCAATCCCAACGCCTTCTCCACCAAGGCTGGATTCAGGTGAACCTGCACCTATTTAGCATTTTCTTCCCTTCCCACTGTCATGGTGCCGCACTCATGGTCAGGGTCGTATGTCCTGAGAAACTCCACACACTTCGTGTGGTCAGGCTCTTGCGCAAATTTCTCAAAGTACTTGGTGAGATTTCACTACTCAATGACTCTCTTGGCCGCTTCCTCCTTGGCCACCACACCCTCTATGTTATGAATGGTTCGGAACTTGAGCCGATTGTAGGTGTGGCTTTCAAGGGTGATGCGGTATTGCGTTCTTTCCTCCTCCGTGAACGAAAGTCGGTGGGCGCGGTCTTGCTGCGACATCTTTTGTTCTTGTCATGATCCCAAGTTTCCATTAGTGCTTCCAAAATAATAATTTACTGGAAAAGCCATAATTAAAAAGAAAGACTCTATATGTTTATTGAATGAAAGCATTAAAATCCAATCCAATGTAGAATCTTCTCTTCAGACTTTAACTTTTTGCCCTTTATTTCAAAGTTCTCGTGCCATTTTTCCTACCTCACTCATTGTTTACATGTTTATGCATTTTGCTTGATTTTCTTTGGTTTTGATTTGATTCACCTCTCCCCCTCCCCTTCCAGCTCAAGAAGAATCCTTCCTAGGATTGAAGGTTAGGAGGTCGAGGGCATTCTGCAATGGGTTTAGGAGTTACTGGTGTAGGAACCAAGTGTAGAAATCAGGGTTGTACTCTAATTGAGCTTCGCAGTCTAGGTCAAAAGGTTGAATGCCCACGTGTGTGATGTAAGTGAGAACATCTGTTAGAAAGTCACCGAAAGCGACGCGGCTAGCAATATGTAACTCTTTCTCAGTCAATAGGCGATCGAGGTAGGGGTGTCCTTTGATGTGCTCTTCCATGGGTCGGCCGCCATGAAGAGTGGTTAACACTCTATACGAGGTTGGCACGACGTAAGTGGGGTCGTACTCTGTTGTTTTGATTGCACAGTGCTGCTCAGTGTTTGTCATGACTTGGCACCCTTCAACTACCCATTGCAACCTAAGAGTGTACTAGTGCCTCAAGAACGGGGATTCAATATCAGCAAGTTTTGATAATTCTGCGATTTCTTGGTCAGTGATGGCAAAAGTGTTTCGTTGATCATATGACGTGATAAGGCACTATTTGAGAGCTTGCTCTTTAGAGATCTCGCTGTTGAGCAATTCAGCAGCGGAGTTAGCTACTTTTGTGAATGCAAGTTCAAGCGTCTCCCAAGAACAAGGCATCGTATGAACTTCGGTTGCAAAAGGTTCGAACAACAGGCCTAAGTCCAAGTAGTCATAGCTCAGAGCTAGCTCTCTGAAAGTGGCATCTAGTCATCTAATGCAATCAACCACGTCATCCCCCATATCTTTGGCTAGATCTGAGGCCAGTGTCAAAAATGATTTTCGCTCATAGGAGGGTTTAAGACATGCTGGTGGTTAGGGTTTGATAGCACTAGAGCCTTTGACAATGAATAGTTCCGGTTGCAGGTGTTCTTGAGATTGCGATTGGACCTCCTGGATTAGGGCTGGGGAAGTAGCAGCTACATCCGATGGACTGCTGCCTTCAGAATGGATCATTGTAGTCGCATTGGCTCTAGCAGGTGATGGCTCATGTGAGATGTCTGTCGTTTGGGCCGATAGGCTTGTTCAACTCTCTTGGGTATGTGCGTGGATGAGCTTGATGGATGTGGGTCTGGAAAGCACTGCAGCTTATGGTTTTGAGGTTCTATGGGACTTGGGGTGATCAAGCTTGAGGGCGGCGTACGAGTGGTGCCTTTGGTCGCGTGGGCTTTAGGGATCCATATCCAAGCATTTCCCTCATAATAGCCTTGTGTGTGCAAGAGGGCTATAGGGACCCATCTTTGCTTGATCATGCATCGATTTCTGTGACTATGCCTTGGTTTCCTAGGTTTAGAGTTTCGGGTCTTATGAGGATGTGTACATCGACCCCTAGGCGGCGGTTGCAATTGTTTAGGCATCCATTGAAACCTAAACTATTGGGCATTAGCTTTTGCTGCTGTGAGTAGCGGTTCTTGAGAATTGGTGGGTGGTGGGGCTGAGCACTACCCCCTCCTTAGATTTGGCTGCTAATACTTCTATCGGTGGCCTTGCGGACTGTGATGAGGTCACACAATTCTTGCTGAAAGCTGTAACAATGCGAATGTTGCCTATGGTGAGGTGGATGCGCTACAACTCATAATCAACGTTGCAATGAGTTTTCTTTTTGAAGGTTCGCCCTAGCATCGACTCCATGCCTGTGTCTTTGGCATTTGGCAACACGTAGAAGATCATTGGTACAATCTTAGACTTGATAGAATCGGTGGCTCTACACTTGCGGAGAAGTGCATATGAGTGGCCCCCATATGGGCTTAATTTGGCATTAGTGGGTTGTAATGGTGGTTTGCCAAGTTGGGTCCAATGATCGTGAGTCAAGACATTGAAGTTTGCTCCCTTGTCGATCAAGGCATTGAAGGCGCATGTTCGCTTGGCAGTGACTGTGATGTGCAAGTATGTGGACTCTATGGCTTCCTCATCCTCATCATCGATTTCAGTGATTGTGGCTACTCATACTTTGACAGGCAGTTCCAACATTGGTGGCTCATGCAAAGGATGTGTGGGAGGCTAGTACTTCTTGACATGACTGCCATTAAAGAAGCCTATTCCCTCGCCGTCTAGAGTCTGGAGCTCAACGTTGCCCATTTGGCTGATTGCACGAACTTTGAAAGGTCCAAGACCTCTAAACTTCATTTTTTTCTTATGCCCCTTAACTGAGTATAGGAGCACTATGTCGCCCCATTCAAAGTCGCACTACTTGACGCACTTGTCAAACCAGCTCTTGCGTCATGCTTTCTCACATATGAGCGCATGAGTGGCTAAAAGGCGAGTCTCCGAGAGGTATTCGAGTTCAACTAGGCATTGCGTCCATACCTCCTTTCCTTCTCATCGTTCTTGAAGTGTGATTCTCAGGCTAGGCACAAAGAATTCTACAGGGAGAATTGCTTCGGTTTCGTAGGTCAACCTAAAGGGAGTTTGGCTGATAGCCATTTTATAAGCTGTGCGGTAAGCCCACAAGGATGCCATCAGCTTGTTATCCCAGTCTCGCTGTGTGAGGTAGAGACTACCTTGGTTAGGACGTTGACAAGAATCTTATTCATGGATTCTGCCTGGTCGTTTGCTTGAGGGTAGTATGGAGAGGATTTCTGATGGATAAATAGGAAGGTGGATAGGAGATGCGCTATCACTTCATTGATGAAGTGTGCGCCCTGGTGACTAGTTCAATGGGGGAGCTGAATCGTGAGATTACCTACTCTCACAAGAACTTGGCAGTCATTTGAGCATCATTCTTTTGTGTTGCTCTCACCTCTGCCCATTTCGTTAGGTAGTCTGTGGCCACAATGATATATTTGGCCTGTGAAAACTATGCAGCGGGGCTGATGGGTCCTATCAAGTCAATTTTCCATTTTTCGAAGGGTTGTCGTGCAATGATTGGGGTCAACTCCATTTGATCCTTGTGAATCGGGACCTTTGTTCGCTGACACTCATCACAATTCTTAATAAATCGTGCTGCATCACGAAACAGTGTTGGCCACCATAGTTGAGACTGCAGCACCTTGCGGGCCGTCGTGTTTCCGCTAACGTGTCCACCAGCAATTCCGCTGTGTGCCTCTGAGAGCACGTCATGCATCTCATGCTCACACATGCATCTACGTAGCAATCCATCTTGCCCTAGGCGATACAGCTGGCCTGCTATCAACTGGTAGGGTTGGATCTTGAGAATGAGTTGCCTAAGTCTTGCCTTCTCTATGGGTCACTCAGGTAGTCCGTGCTCAAGCACTTGGACTATGTCATCTGCCCAATATGGCGTTAGATCGACCTTGAATAAATCTCTCATTAGAAAGGTTAAAGAGATGGGCGTCTAGCAATTCTTCGGCAATGCCTTCTCCAGTGGCTTCTCTTGTGGGGATGCGTGACATATGGTCAGCCATGTAGTACTATTTTCCCTTCCATACAACCACGGAGAAGTCACACTCCAAAAGCAGAAGAAGCCACCGAGTGATGCATCCTGTAGCACAAGGTTTATTCACTAGATATAGCAAGGCTTGATGGTCCACAAAAAAGGTAAAGGGTGTAGCCAATAGATAATGCCGAAACTTCTTCACAGCAAACACCATGGCCAAGCCCTCTCTTTCTGTCATCGAGTAGTTCATTTCCATCTTAGTGAGTTGTCTGCTAGTAAAGCTCAATGGATAGTCTAGGTTGTGCTTGCCTGGTTGGCACAACACTGCCTTCAGAGCAAATTTAGAAGCATCGATATGCACGTGGAAGGTAATGGTCCAATCTGGGGCTCATAGAATTGGTGTTGTGGTTAGAGCCTTCTTCAACTCTTCATATGCTCGTTGGCATGCTTCAGTCCATTCAAAGACAATCAACAGCTTGTATAAAGGTCTGGCCATCAATGCGTAATTCAGCACAAATTGCCAATAGTATCCCGTATGGCCTAAGAAGCATTGGACTCCCTTATAGTTGCTTGGGGGTGGAAGGTCAACAATAACCCTGACTTTCGAGTAGCCAATGGCAATGCCGTTCTTCAACACCACGTGGCCTAGGATGCATCCATGCTTCATCCAAAACTAGCATTTGAAGGGGTTCAAGGAGAGACTATATAGGTGACACCTCTCAAAGACTGCTTGGAGTTTGTCTAAGTGTTCCATCTAGGTCGAGTGAACGCAGAGGTCATCAACAAAGACTTCCAACTCTTTGTGAAGCATGTCCTTAAATATGGTGCACATGAGCCATTGGAAAGTGGCAGGGGCATTAGTCAACCCGAAAGGCATGACTATGTAAGCAAAGACACCCCACTCAGTGGCAAAGGTAGTCTTATGCCTGTCGACAGGATCCACTTGCACCTTATTGTATCCTGAGAAGCCATCCAGAAAACTATAGGCCTCCTTGCCTGCCACTCATTTTTCTTCATCACGATGACTATGGGTGATACCCAGTCAGTGTACTCAATTTCATAAATCAATCCCTCTCTCATCATGTTTTGGATTCATAGGGTATGGTCGCTGCTTCACCGGCGTTGCGTCTGGTGTCATGGGTATATTATGAGTCACTAAGCTCGGATCTACCCCTTTGAGCTCTTCCAAGGACCAAGCAAATACGTCTACGTACTCTCGCAATAGAGCGACAAGACTCGTTTCTTCTTCCTCAATCAAGTCATCGGCAATGAAGGCTGGTCGGGGTGTCTCCCCTTCCTGGGCTAGGTTCACCTCCTTGACCTTGGCTGGTCCCTTGATTGGTTCGCTCGTTTGCCCTTGCCATTTGGCACCCAACAAGATCACTATCCTATCTCTTTTCTTGAATTTCGTAAATCTTTTAGGGAGGTCCCGCGGTTTTCGTTGTTCGTCTATTCATGTGTCCTTGGATTGTTTCGCCCTTTCCTGCTTCAATCGTCTGCGCCTCAGACGGGTAGGTCCCCCTTGGTGCGTTGGGTCTTGGGCGGCCTAGGTATTTCTGGGTCGCTATTCGAACTTACCTCTGACTTAGAGTCAAACTTGCCATCTTTGCTAGAAGAGGTGGTCTCCCCTGGTGGTCGCAGTTCAGACGGTGATTCTGTCCTAAGCATTGGTGTCGTTCCCGGTTGGGCTAGGCCTACTTGCTCAAAGTCTATGGCTCCTACGTGTTCTAACCATGTGCGATCACAATCCATGCACATGATCCCTCACTCTATCTTGAAGACACTCTTTTTCTGTGGCTTGGAGTTTGCCCGTATTTGTTCTATTTCATGTCCCTCAGTGTCGTATTCTACGCTATCTATCTCGCCCTCAGTGTCGTATTTGTTCTATTTCATGTCCCTCAGTGTCGTATTCTATGGTATCTTCTCACCCTCACTTTCGTGGCAGTCTTCATACTCATCATTAAAGTCCCCTGTGTCAAACCGCTTGTCGTCTCCTAGGGCTTGCTATATCTCTTGTCGTTGATCGGAGACTAGGGCCCAGTTGTACATGAGGTTTAAGCCATGCACCCTAGTCCATTACCACTTGGATTCATCTAAGAGATCCTGGAGTGGTTTGAAGTTTGTTGCTAAATTGTCAACTAGCTTGTCCGTTAAGTATTCCAGAATCTCCTAGAGTTCTCTTTTGTTGTTTGGCACTTGGAAGGTGACGAGCTTAGGTCTCCCACGAAGGGTTCCTTTCATCATGCAAACTGGTATGGAGGGTGTGCCGTTAGACCTACCCATCATCTTGACGGCTTGCTCATATGCCTCCTGATCCGAGAACAGCAGGTCGATTGTAGCAAGGACATGCATCCAATCTCGCTCATCCTCTGGGCATGGGATATACTTGGTCAAGGGCCCATAAGACTTCTTGACTTGAGCATTACCTTTGAGCATCGTGGAGATGGCATCCAAGTCGACTGGTGAGGTCTTCCAAGTGTCCATCTCTACCCTCACAGCTTCCATTCTGTCTCCTAGGAAGATCAATCCGTTACCCCAATCTTCGATAACTCTGGCATTGCACATCCAGGGTCGGTCTAATAGGATATTGTAGTCCACTCCCTTCATGACTATAAAGTCGACAGAGAACTGTACACCCGCAATTTTCACTAGCCAGTTTTTAAGTACCCCGAATGGCTTCACTCTCATGCCATTTGCTAATGTGACATTAAACCGAATGGTCTTGAAAGGTGGGTTTCCCCAAGTCTAAAGTATTGCGTGGCTCAGCACACTAACCCGAGCTCTCGTGTCTATGATCCCCTTTCTCGTCGTGTCGCCGAGGGCTAGGACTAGTAATACTGCATGCATCTCGGTGCCTTCCCAGAAAGTATTAACATGCAAGGATTTTGGCACAAAGTGCAGCGTTAGGCTCGGTATTTGTGTTTCTGCATCATGGTCGTGCAGATTAGTAGCTTGTTCTCATGACCCCTCAACCCATGCTTCAGGTCTTATCATAGGGTGGGATGCTACTTAAGCAGGTCTCCCAGGCTTAACATCACATGGGTGGTCACTAGCATGGTAAGAAGGTCATTGGTTGCTTGTCTCTCTCCTAAACCGGAGTGCCCTGGCCAATGGCCATGACTGATTTGCGTGCAGCATCAAGGCTTGGCCTAAGCGGTGCTGCTTGTGGTGCGGTTGCATCTCCTGACTTTGGTCGAGGGGGTGAAACTGGCGTGCTTGTGCTGGGGAGATCATCAATCTCGTCCTCTAGGATGGGCTCAGTGTTCCTTAAGTGCTCTTGGGCCTCTTTCACCCAGTCCTTCACTTTCTCTATGGCCTCTAGCTGGCGCTTTGGATGCGCATATTCCCCTACCTTGGCACTTTCCTTTTCGGCCGTCTTAGGGGCTAAAGTTTCTGCCTCTGCGTCTGTGACCTTCTTTCCAACAGGCAAAGTTGTAGCACTCTCAGTTTTCAGTGCAATCTTAGCTTTTGACCTCTTCTTTCTCCGCATGCGGCTCTTCTTCCCTATCGAGGCTGCATCGAGGTTGCTAGGTCCTGGCAGTGATATGCTAGCATGCTTCATCTAGGCACGGGTCATGACCCGCAATGGGATAGGTGTGGCCTCCCCATCGAGGTTCTCGACACCAAACAACCCCAATGGGACAGATGGTATGTTGACTGAACTTGAAGAAGGTTTTCGCTTTGGGCAATCGATGGAAGAGATAGGTGATTCCGCACTCAACACACCTTAGGTCAAATTTGTCTCTATTCTGCTGCTCCCTCTCAGGGCAACGTGATGAGACATGACCTAGGTGACCACAAATCCAACAGATGATTTGATCATGTGTATGCCCTCCTAGGCCTCTACCTCATCCTCTCCTTAATGCCATCACCGGTACTGATCGATAGTCCATATGGACTGCATTTCCCTCGTCATCATGAGAGACGTAAGGGTATAAGTAAGTCTCTTCCTCATTTGGCTCTTCCATGTAGTGGACTGGAGCATCACTCGATGGATGGGTCACGTAGGGACCAGGCGGTCTAGGTATGCCTATAGGGTTTATGTCCATCCTAGGAACAGCCAACTTAATGTCATTAGGCGCAGGAAGGGCCAATGGGGCTCCCCTTTTGAAGAGTGGTTGCGGCCTGTTTGCTAGGTAAGGTTGGCCGTATGGTTGCGAGTATGGAAGTCTTCTTGGCAATCTGCAATGCGTGACGTCGTGACCAAAACTGCTGCAGTTAGCGCAAAGTCTCAACCTAGGGTCTTGACACTCGACTGGCAAGTGGTTTTTGCCACAATACACGCATTGGATGTGTGGGTGTGTTGGTCGTCTCAACATGTCTTGCAGCTTGGCTATCTCCATCTTGACATCAGCCAAGTCTTGGTTTGTCTCGGTGGCTTTTCCCTTATCTTGGGATGATGGGACTGATCGTTCACCAGAGGGCTGAGACTCTCTCTGAACTTCACGAGTTGGTTCCTTCTCAGTTTGAGCTCCTCCAATCCCCGCTCTTTCAGCTGATCATCAACTCTGATGGCTTCCTCAAAACCCTAGCTAGCACGTCTCGCTGCAAGCTCGAGCTGCCTGCCAAAGCCTTATACAGTTCCTCGTTTCAAATTTCGCTGATGAATACAATTGAAACTGCTCTTTCAATCGGTCATTCTCCAGTAGGGATTCTCTTGAAGAGACTCCTCGCGTGGGTTAGTAATCGCGAATGTCCTCCTTCTCTTTCTACTTAACATTCATCAGTCGTACTAGTAGATTGTCGAAGTATCTAGGCTCAGCAAATCTCTTGATGAAGAGATTCTTGAGGCCATTGAAATTGGCTCGCTCTGTTGCATCTAAGCTTGTATACCAAGTCCTACCCTTGTCACCTACTACAAAGCTGTATGGATCGTCGTGGGGTTGGTACTTGTCGAGCTACTTTGCGACTATTGGGATTTTAGACTGGCTGAGCCTTGGCTTGCTCCTAATCCTACCAGCAGTGATGTCACCAATGTTGTGGCACTTTGCTCTGCTGCGGTGTTGTCTAGCAATTGCTTCATGAGAAGCTCGCTCAATGTTAAGTCTCCTTCTAGGGCTCTCTCATGATCCATTCGGTTTCTACTAGCTAAGTTCAGCACCCGCCGCTGCACCTCACGCAACTTTGTGCTTTGCCTTTGGCTCCTAGCTTTCCTGCCGCGGTGCTCATACCGGGCGTGCGTATCGTAGCTACTGACCAGCTACTACTGAATAGCCTCTAGGAAGACGCCTAAGTCGAGTTCCTGGTTAGACCTACGATGTGAGCTTTCTTCTGCCATAGTCGAGTTCTCGTGCTCCACCAAGCTATCGATGAAGTTGAGTAGGTTTGTTAAATCCACTTCGTTGGTGCCGCTTGCTTGGTCCTGCTTCGCATGTTGATGGTTTATCTACGTCTTTGGGTTCTCTCCTATTGGTGGGTTCCTTGAGTGGTTTATCTAAGTGAGTTCCTTGACTTATTAAATACAATCCTCAATTTATCTCCACTCAGTGTGTGTGTTCTTTCCAGTGCACTTGTGCTCAATCAGGCTTTGAGTTTTCCTTAAGTGTACTTCAAGTGCGGGAATTCAAGGTGAGTGCGGCAAACAATCTCTAAGCGTCTTATGCACTCTCGCTTTGTTTTGGGCCTGATAGGCTTTGTCGATCAATTCTCTGGCCGTCTTGACAGGGTTTAGGGTTTTTCTGTTACATTGCCTTGCTCATTTTTTGGTCCAATCAGGGTTTTATGGCTTAACGGGTTGTCTCTAGGTCTCTAGGTCTTGCGACCGCCTACTCAAGCTGCTAAGCGACTACGCATTACAATTTTATCTATTCCATGCGCCAGAATCAAGTTCTGAGCATTAGGAGGACTTGCAACAGTTTGCGCTATTGAGCTCTAGCCGAGTCAGGTCAGATTTCTGAAAATTTGAGACAAATTCACACTTAGCCCAACTGGTCCGAATTGCAGGGGCCGAGTGGGTGACTTGAACGGGCTGAGACACATGGGCTGAAGGTCAAACCACACTGGTCCGAGGGCCGAACTTTTCGAGGGCCGAGGGCCGAGTTCCGTCACTCAGACAGGCCAAGGCACATGGGCCGAGGGCCGAATTGGTCAATGGGGCTGAAATGAGTGGACTTTGGACAATAAAAGGGAAATATAGCTTACACAATATTAATAGTTGTGGAAGCTTTCGCTCAACCGCCAAGACCCATGGACCGCTTATTGTTTCAAGCATTCCAAGCCGAGCACTAATGGCTATCTCTCATCTAGCCGACGTGCCGTCGATCCTACGAGTGTAGTGATCTTACCTTGATGCTGATATGAGTTGCCTCCTCTCTCGCACACACCGGTAGCTCCATGATCCTAGATGCTAGCTCAAGCATCCTCAAGCCTCCTCCATCTCCAAGCTCCTTCCACCATAGCCGCCGCGCAAGAGAAGAGAAGAGAAGAGAAGAGACGAAGAGAAGAGGAGATGGTGAAGAGCTTCACCCTCTTGATCCCTCACTCCCACACACTTACTCTCTCACACTCTCACACTCCCTCTCTCAAGAGCACACACAAGCAAGGAGAAGAGAAAAAGAGAAGAAGAAGAGAACTCTTGTTAGACACACACCAAAGAATGAGCTTCCATTCACTTTTTGAACTTTATATACAAGCCCTAAAATCCCATGGGCACCCGTCTCTTTTTTTACATGACCAGCCGTTGTGGCAAGGTCCTTTCTCTATTTCCTCTTCTAGCCTTATGCCTCTAGTCTACACCCATCTAATATTTTACACTTGACATAAGAGGGAGCCTGGTGCTCTTTTACACCAGTTTTTGGAGTTTTTTGAGGTGCCTTTCATGTAAAATTACGCTTTAGGCCCCAGCTTAGCTTTAGAGGCTGCCTACATGTCTTTGCTATTTTTCCATCCTTTTTTTGCTTTTTCATTCATTTTTACGCCTTCTTGACTTGGGGTTAACAATAGTAGTGTGAATGAAGCTCCAAATGAACCCAAATAAAAATGTTGAGGATAGCTAGCTCTAGGGATATCTCATAGTATTAGTGGACTTGTAGATATCCATCAAATTTTGTCCCAATTGGAGGAAATAAAACAAAGGGTGCTGAATATATTTGAGAGGTCAAAGCTTGCTCTAATACTAACTTTTAGATTTAGGTATGACATGCATATCTAACAACTCTTGACATCAATTTACATAATAGGTTGTTAAGTTAACTATACCTTATACAAGTTTGCAAACAATTCTACCTCAATTTCATAACTATAATTTCTTTTTTTGCTCTGATACCACATATCTTTCACCTAGTCATAGTTATTCTAGCTAGCCTTAAGCTAGATCGCCATCTAAGTTTCACAGTGGAAGTGTACGGGTGGACAGAGCCATCTTTGTATCAGTTGTTTGGAGCTAAAGAATTTTTTTAAATTCTCCTCTTATCTATTGTGTACTCTCTATCTCTTTCTCAGATTCTGTTCGTTGCATCGTGTAATTTTTATATTCAAGACCAAGTACCACAGTGATGGCACAATGGACAAGCGTAAGGCCTGCCTTGTTGGTAAAGGTTTTGCATAGCGCCCAAGTATTGATTCCCATGATACATTTGCCACCCTACAACTCATATGGCCACTATTCACATAGTTCTTGCCTTGGCTAGCCATAGGAGTTGGCTAGTCTATCAACTGGATGTGAAGTCTTCCTTCTTGAATTGAGAGTTGAAGGAGAAGATCTATGTTGAGCAGCCTCCAGGCTTCAATTCTTCTAATGGTAAGATATACAGGTTACGGAAGGCTCTTTATGGCCTTAAGCAATCTTGTTGTGCTTGGAATGAGAAGATTGACTCATTCCTATGGGAGAAGTTAGGGTATCGAAATTCCAAAGCAGACCCCCAATTGTATGTACACACCTCAAATGGAGGTCATGTGTTGTTTATCCTTTACGTGGATGAGTTGATTGTGATAGGCGACCATACTCAGATGGTTGAGCAGACAAAGGCAACACTTCATGAGAAGATTGAGATGACAGATATGTGACTTCTTCATTACTTTCTAGGTCATGAGATCTATCAAACTCCGAGGGGGATCTTTCTTTCCTAGCAACGGTATGTACAAGGACTCTTGGCTACATGTGAGATGGAGGGATGCAAAACTCTTACGACTCCTATGGACTCGAATTGGAAGGCTACAGCTCATTCTAATTCTCCCTTAGTGGATGCTACCTGTTATAGGCAGTTGGTTGGTTCCTTGATATGGCTTCTTAATACTTGTGTTGACTTATGTTATGTTGTAGGTGTGATGGCCGGGTTCATGAGTGAACCCAAGATGGTGCATTGGCAAGTTGCTCAAAGGATTTTGCAATTCCTACAAGGGACTCCTGATCTTGGGATCTATTTTCCTACTAGTACAAGTGCTACGGGCTTGGTCCTTACATATTGGAGGGATTTTGATTGGGCTAGTGATGTGGATTATCGGAGGTCCACCATAGTTTATTGTTTTACGTTGGGTGCTAGTGTTGTTTTCTGGAGTTGCAAGAAGTGGCCTATGGTTTCCCTCTCTTCAACTAAGGAGTAATATCAAGTGGCTTCATGTGTCTACTACATGTGAGATAGTGTGGCTTCGCAGGCTCTTGGAGGAGCTTGGCTACCCACCAACAAGTCCTACTGTTCTAGAGTGCAACAAGGAGAGTTGCATTGCCTTGACCAAGAATCCTATGTTTCATGCTCGCACAAAGCATGTTGAGATCCAATACCATTTCATTCGGGAGAAGATTCTGGATGAGACAATTTCCATGGTCTATTGCAAGATAGAGGAAAATATTGCCAACCTGTTTATTACCAAGGTACTTTCTCAAGCATTACTTTGACAGCACTCTAGATCCCTTAGCCTTCTACCATGTCCAGGATCTGAGAGGGGGTGTTAGAGCTAGACATTCCTTGGATAGCAAGAGCAACAGGAGCAGCTAGTGCAGCAAGGACATGTGCAAGTGGAGTGCCACGTGGTAGCTAGTCAATCGACAGTGCAGTTGAACAATTGTTGTCCAATCATCTACATTAAATGCAGTCGACTTGCATTATTTGTGGCATTTTTTCCATCCTATTTATAGGCTTTGATTTCAATAAACTTGGTCAGTTGTTTTCACATATTTCAGGTTGTAGACCGTGGAGAGTACTCTCTCAGGGCTGATGGAGACTAAGATCTTTGAGGTGGAGACATATGCAGATATTCTTTCTGCACCCTGATATATTTTTACATCCTTACACAGCATTCTCACTGTAGATTTTATGTGTTTCAATGTCTCTCTCTCTTCTCTCTCTATGCATTCTCTGTCTTGGTCATTCACTTTCACATTGCTTCACTCTGACATGGACATGCTAGCTTTGGAGGTGATAGATGCTACTGAGATCATGGGGCAAAACAAGAAGAAGAAGTTATTTGAAAACTAGAGAGGACAAAAATTGTGTGATTTTTATGAAGGAGACCTTGCCATTTTCTATTTGGCTGACCACACATGTTGCCTTGATTTAACTGTTGGATAACGATGAACATGTAGTTCAAAACTTTGTGTACAATTGATGTCAATTATCACCTTGACCTAGTCCAAATGATTTTTTATTTTGAATTTGACTTTTGTGCCAACAAACACCTCCTCTATCTCTTTATTTAGGGAGTGGGAGCCTTGGTGATGCCATTGGTACAAACCATGAGTTGTTCATTATTTTTGTTGGCATTAGAGGTGAAGGCTGAATGATTGAGGTAAATTTAGTGATGTGGGTGAGTTGCATGATGATGTATGGTGAATATGTTGGCCCACAAAAAGTGAGGAGTTGAGCTATGAAACATATTTACTTAAGAAACTTGATGAACTGGGAGTTGGTAGTAGTGCACTATGGGCAAAAGATAGTGAAATGAATAGAGGATGTTGCAAGGACATTGTAATGTCATTGAAGGTGCAAAGTAATAGACAAGGAAGTAGTAAAAATAAGAAAACAAGTAAAGGCATGTAAATATATCAAGATTTATAGACATGGTTAGCTAAAGGGTAGGTTAAATTTGTATGCATGGGAGGAGTTAAGGTGTTGTCGTCAATCATAAACATGGTACATTGTAGATGCTAATATATGAATGCATATATAGAATGTTGTGATTGTGGATTCTCACATGTCATTGTTATCTTTTAGGGGAAAGTGGGATTTAAAATTAGTGACATGGTATAACCAAAGGTGGGACTGATGATGCAAAATAAGAAAAGAATTAGTGATGCTCTAGGAAAAATCCTTTAAAAAAGGCCATTCTTATAAATTTTCATTTAATCGAAGATTTCCCATTTGAGTTTTGAAGACTAGACATGTTAACTCTGTTAAACAATTTGGTGTGGCCAAATTAGTATGTTGAAGAGTAGACATGTTAACTTCTTTCAAACAATTTGATTTGGCCAAACCAATACGACCCATTTCTTCATTTAGTTGGCATGATAAAAAATTCTAATCAACTCCTCATCTTGACTCTTCAAGATCTCCAATCTAACTAGAAGGGACACTTTCCAAAGCATCTACACACCATCTAATAGCTCATGGCCACAAATTCTAAGGACATGAGAGTCAACTCATATACTGGAATCCTCCACCACCAACTTGACAAGTACAATGCATAAATTCATGTTGGAGTACTCTCTTGTTCCATTGACTTGAGGATAATATAGTAGGGAGGCTTCTTGTGAACAATTTACAAATAAGCAATTGGCTAGTTAATGACATTACTGAAAAAATGGATACCTCTATCATTGATCGGTTCACTTGGACATACATATTAAGTAATTACATACAACTCCTCAAGTTGTTGAATTTTTACGAGATGCTCATGCTTCTACCCATTTGGTGCCATAGTCAAGACATCAAGATGTAGCACACTCATGTATGAGCTAATGCATACTTGATAGGTCTAACAAAATCAAGTCCCCATTTTTGAAATGGATTCAAGGCAAGAGACATTGTAGGGGGAGATTATCTTGGATAGTTGGTTAGCTAATTCCTTGACAAACATCCAAATTGGATAACACTTTCTTGAAGAGTCAACCACTATAATCAATATTGAATATCTTTTGCCTATCTTTAGAGAAGGAACCACTTGTAAAGCATGCATCTATTAGGCATGGATAGAGCCTTGAAGAAGATGCCTTGAAGATTTTGCAATAGTGTTAATGGCAATCTACATGACCAGCCAACAACCCTTCCCTACATTAGGAAGGAAAGGTCACTTATCCTCATATCAAGTCCTAGTCAATTGAGGGATTGTTGCTCAACAGGCAAACAAGCTGACATTCGAGAATTGACCAATTGGTTATTCTCTTAAATGTAAGCAAGACACATAGTTTGCTACCATGTGTTGAGCATGGATCGATGCACGACCCATAATCAAATCCTTGTAATAGAAACGCCTACTATGCTAGCCTTCTAGTGAGATTCTACTTCTTCAACAAAAAAGGAAGATTAGAGTGGTCCACAATTAATGTTTTACTTCACAAATAATGCTAGAATTTCTAAATAGAAAAAACATTATTTCTACGAAAATATAAGGCCTATCCATATGAAAGAATCTCCGATTGGCATAATAGACAAGCCTCTACCAATCTAAACCAGATCCTTGCCTAAGAACATAGCCGATGGAAATATCCAAGGCATCATCAAAGAGATGGAATTTTGAGTTCTAGTTAAGGGGAATCAAGACTAAGTCTTCCAATGATAATCCATAGCCTATCAAATGCTATTTGAGATTATTCTAGCCATCACAAAAAACTTTTGGGAGCATGGGATACTTGCTTCAAAGGAATGGCCACATGGGATGAAAAATAGAGATGTTAACCATGCATAAGGACTTGTCTAGTAAAGCAAGTGACCATGGTGGATGAATATGAATCAAATCTTACATTGCATCCCCCACTTTGTTAGGACCATAGCAATTCCTTCCTTGGAAATGTCATGGCCTAATAGCATACTACTGTAGAGTACAAAAACGCTCTTTCAAATATTAGCCTTAAGTGGGTCTCCCAACATTTATGCATTAAAAAGAAAATGTTTCATATGCTTAAAAATTCTACAAAAATTTGTAAAAGCATCCAAAAACAATCATATCAAATAGGACCAATGTTTCCTACATATCACGTTGAAAAGACTAGGGTGCATTTTTGAGACTTAACCCAAACTCTTATGCAAGAAAATCCCATGAAACTAATATTGGGTTGATCTTATCGAGCCATATAAACAAAAATATATCCATTGAAGACATCCAAAAAATTAAATTTTTATTGGCATGCAACTTTATCTAGAATCTTATCTAGGTATGAAATAGGAAATGGGTAAGAGAATGGTGGCTTTAATGAGATTTATGTAAGCCTACAAAAAATTGGATATTATTGTCTTTTCTTGGGGGGGAAAAATGAAAATGGAAAAGATATGCTCTACCTTATCCATTGGGGCAATAAACCAACTTGAAATAAGCAATCCAATTCTTACTTAACTTCAATAATTCATTTGATACTTGAAGTAGGCACCTAGGGCATGATACAAAAAGTTATATGCATATTTGATTGCTCTTGGCTTCAAGAATTCACTCACCAAAAGTATGCTTTATGTCCACAAAGATGGGGATAACCTATTGATCCTCATTCTTTATGTGCATGATATATCGTTGTGACTAGACCTCATGAGATAGATTTTAGCCATAAATACTAAATTACAACATGCTTTTGATGTCGTAGATCTTGGCCACTTGCATTACTATCTTGGCATACAATTTCCTACACTTGAGGGGGGCATTATTTTCTGACAATCTAACTACATTGGATAGCTCCTAAAGCATTTTCATATGCAAGACTACGATTATATCTCTACTCCATTTGAGATAGGCCACAAGTATACACTTGAGGATACATTAGATTTATTTGATGCTTCTCTCTATTAGTAGGCTATTGGCTATCTATTATATTTGTGTAATAGACAATTGAATATTTAGTTTGGGATCTCTTAGTTGGCATACTTTATACACAACCCTAATACTACACATTGGTAAGAAATCAAACGTGTCTTTCGCTATCTTAAGGGTACTCACACATTGGGCCTTTTCTAGCTTAAATCCAATTCTCTTTTCTTGCATGCATTCATAGACAATGACTGGGCTAGCTATTTTGACAATGAGTGTCCACTAGTGGTAATTGGTTCTCATGCTTGGTGATTCATGTATCTCTTGGCTTAATAATAAGCAATCTATATTGGCCACATCTAGCTATGAAGCTAGATATATGGCAGTATTTATAGCTACATTGGAATGTGTATGGCTCATACGTCTTTTGGTTAATCTTAGTCTAGGATATTGTTCAAATTCAAAGAGGCAGATAGATGACAGACAGAGTGAAGCAACAAGCTTCCTCTCTCACACTCTATTATTCATACCACACTCAATAGTGAAAGATACAACTTACGGTCATAAGACCATTCACACCAAAGGCACCGACTTATTTAATGTATCTAACTACTATGGCTAGACTAGCTGTGTCCAGCTCATGTCAGTCAACACACACTAAATGAGCTTGATATTCTAACACTCCCCCTCAAGCTCAAGACAGCATATGTACTCCAAGTAGCTGTCTAAAACCACAGAACTTATCTTTACCCAGAGACTTGGTAAAGATATCTGCTACCTGCTCATCAGTCCTCACATGCATAAGATCAACCATACCTGCAAGGACCATCTCACGAATAAAGTGGTAGTGTACCTCTATGTGTTTTGTCCTGGCATGGTAAACTGGATTCATGGCCAGGAGTACACTACTCAGATTATCACATAACAGTTTCACTGGAGCATCAACCTGAATATCCAAATCAGCCATAAGCTTGAGCAGCCAAGCAATTTCACATGCTGCCAATGCAGCCCCCCTATACTCTGCCTTAGTACTAGATAAAGCAACCGTAGGCTGCTTCTTGCTGCTCCAACTGATCATGCCACTACCAAAGCCAAAGGCATAGCCACTCGTAGATCGTCTGTCAGTTGAGCATCCTGCCCAATCTGCATCTGTGTATCCAATCAGTATCAAGGGCTTATCTCTGACATAGAACAGCCCATAGTCTACAGTGGACTTAACATACCTCATGATGCGTCTAACTGCATCCAAGTGCGGCTTTCTCGGCTTCTGCATAAACTGGCTTATCAGCCCTACTGCATAGCTCAAGTCAGGCCAAGTGATGGTCAAGTAAATCAGACTGCCGACCATCTGCCTGTACATAGTCACATCTTCTACTTCAACCCCAGTGTTCATGTCTAGCTTTACATTCTGGTCCAGAGGTGTATCCAGTGGTTTGCATTCAACCATGCCATAATTCTTAAGCATTTCCATGGCATAGTGCTTCTGCATCAGCCATAAGCCATTTTCAGCTTGTACGACCTCAATACCCAAGAAATACTTCAGATCTCCTAGATCTTTCATGTCAAATTCAGATTTCAGCATCTTCATAGCATGCTGAATTCCCATGTCATCATCTCGAGTGATTATCAGGTCATCAACATATATGACCAGCACTACCAAGCCACTGTCAGTCTTCTTTGTAAACAGGCTATGATCAGCCCTGCCAACAACAAATCCAAGACTCTGCAAGTAACTGCTGATCCTAGCATGCCAGGCTCTCGGAGCCTGCTTCAGCCCATACAGTGCCTTTTTCAGCCTGCACACATAATGCTGAAAATCAGGGTGCTCATACCCTTCCGGCTGAACCATGTATACATCCTCTGCTAAATCACCATTGAGGAATGCATTCTTAACATTCATCTGCTGCAATTTCCAGCCTTTTGTAGTAGCCAAGGCAATAACAGTTCGTATGGTTGCCATTTTTGCAACCGGGCTGAATGTTTCATCATAATCCAAGCCATACTACTGAGCATATCCTTTAGCGACCAGCCTTGCTTTGTACCTTTCCACAATGCCATCAGACTTACATTTGATTTTATAAACCCATTTGCAGCCAACAAGCTTTTTCCCTTCAGGCAGTGGTACCAAATCCCAAGTCTGATTTTCAGCCAAGGCTTTCATCTCTTCGTCCATAGCCATGCACCAATTTTCATCCTTTGCTGCTTCAGCATAAGTACCTGGTTCTTTGATCTCCATCACTTTTGTCATGTATGCATAATGCTTTGCAGAATAACCAGAGTACGTCAACCTGTCAACAGGGTATCTGACCCTCTGCGATCATCTAGGCTGTGGTGCACTACTCGATTCACCTCTCTCATGAGGCGGAATGTACCTGTTCTGCCTCATGCCAGGCATATAGACAGTCAGAATACCAAGTTCGCTATCTAAAGTATCACTAGACTCATAGCCCGAAGTCATTCTGCCAGGTGTCATCATACCATCCTCAATAACTTTCTCTTTTCCTTTGCTGTCCAAGACATCATGTCTCCCCCTCACTGACATACCCGTGTTAGTGGACGGTGAGCTCCTCAATCTCCCTGTCCATGGGGATACTGTCTGACTGATAGGTCCTGTCATAGCAGTGCTCTGCTGCATATCAACTATAGAGACATGAGTGGAAGGCAGATCGGATGGCACTGCAACTGGTGAGACATACCAAGAGCCCAGCTCATCAAAGATGACATCCCTGCTTACCAAAGTCTCCTTGGTAGAGGGATCATAACATTTGTATGCCTTCTTCTCCTGCGAGTATCCAATGAACACACTCTTATGCGCTTTGGGATCCAGCTTTTTCCTTTTCTCATCTGGAATGTGCACATAAGCAAGACAGCCAAAGACCTTCATGTGTCTTACATCCGGCTTATAGCCATAGAGCCTCTCAAACGGTGTCATGTCATGAATGCCTGCAATGGGAGTCCTGTTCAGAATATATGCGGCTGTCACAATAGCCTCTGCCCAATAGTAAAGCGGCATATGCTTCTCATTCATCATGGCCCTAGCAACTTCCATCAGAACCCTGTTCTTCCTTTCAGCTACTCCGTTTTGCTGCGGAGTGTAGCTGCAGGTTAGCTGCCTACGAATGCCATTTTCAGCCAAAAAATCAGCAAATTCATTGGAGACATACTCCCCACCGCTATCAGATCTCAAGCAAGAGATGTAACACTCAAATTCCTTCTCAACCTGTGCCTTAAATTTCTGAAAAACAGCAATGACCTCATCTTTTGTTTTCAATATGTAAAGCCAGGTATATCGATTGTAGTCATCAATGAAAGATACATAGTATCTGGAACCCCCCATAGATGCATTATGAGCTGGTCCCCAAACATCAGAGTGCACTAACTGCAGTGGTCGTGTACTATGTCTTACATGCCTAACAAACGGCAATCGTGACTGCTTACCAAACTGGCAAGCCTCGCATGCATGACCAATATCTGAATATTGGAATCTAGGTAACCCTGTTACTAGCTGCTTCTTCTGCATGGTCTGCAGCCTCTGCAAATTGATGTGCCCCACTCTCTTGTGCCAAATCTCTAAGTCCCTGATAGTGCCAGAACCCTGGGCAAACATAGCGGAATTCAGCTCTAGCAGTGTAGCATCAAGAGTGAACATTCTTCCATTTCTGTGGCCTTTCGCGATCAACTTGCATCCATTGCCAAACTCTTCAATAAAGTAGCCATGCTTATTGAAGCGAACCTGCAAGTTCTGCTCTGTCATTTGGCCCACAGACAATAGGTTCTTCGTAATCGAAGGAACATGCAAAACATCATGAAGATTCTTCTTCCTGCCATCATGTACAACCAGAGGCACTTTGCCTTTATGCTCAATGCTATGTTGCGTGTCATCACCTGTGCATACATAACCATGCTTTTCAGCCACCATATCCGTGAACCAATCACTATGAGGGGTCATGTGATTCGACGCCCCCGAGTCAATGTACCACACTACATCATCAGATGATTTTTCAGCAGCCTTATCTTTGACATATTGCATGGCAAACAGTCTATCACCAGAGTCATCTGCCTGACTGGACGTAGCATAATGTCCATGCTGCTTGCCCTTCTGATTTCCCTGCTTCTTCCAGCAATCCTTTGTAATATGCCCATACTTTCCGCAGTAGTGACAATCTTTGTCCTTATTTGGATTGTCTGACTGACGCTGCTGCTGCCATGAGCCTCTGCCACGAGAGTTCGATCTCCCCCTGCCTCGAAAGTTGCCACTACCTCTTGCATTTGATGACTGCTGATTGCTATTACTATAGGATGCATTCTGCTGGCCTCCTCTACCAGATCCATAGCCTCTACCATGACTACCACGACCACGCTGATTCGAATAAAAAACTGCATCCTTATTCTTAGAGCTGCTTGACCCTGTAGCTAAGCCAAGCTTCACCTCTTCATGAATCAATAATGCAACTAGCTCATTAAAATCAGGCATCTCGGCCCGCACAGATACTGAAGTGTCAAAAGACTTATACTCCGAACCCAAGCCATTTAAGGTCACTGCAACCATATCCTCATCTTCTACCTGTGAGCCAACAGATGCCAGCTGATCTGCTATAGTCTTAACCTCTGTGACATAATCTTGTATGGATCTATTCTTCCTCTCCATGTTATTGAATTTCTGCATCAGTTGTATCTTCCTTGCACTTGTAGTTGTGCCATAGTATTTGACCAATATATTCCATGCATCTGCTGGGGATTTACAGTTCATGATCTGCATCACCATAGCATCCGAGATACATAATGACAACCAATGTAAAACTCTGCGAGCTCTTTCCGTCCAAGCTCAATGCGCTCGTCTTTGATCAGCTGTAGGATTCCTATCTGGAACTTCAGGTTCAGCCTCAACACCTGTCACTAAGTCCCAGTATCCTTTGCCTATCAGATAGTCCTCCATGAGGAACTTCCATATTGCATAATTGTTGCTATCAAGCTTTTCTCCCACAATCTGGGTTACATTATCAGTTCTATCAGCATTTGCCATGTTGCAGACCTTGCCTGACTACCTGCAAACCAAGTTTTTCTTAACAGTTCAACTTCAGCCTGGAACAGTTTATGACAGTTTTCTGCAATTAATTGCAGTAAAAAACCAGGGTATTTCAGCCCACTAACAGTCCAAAATAGCTCACACCAAGTGGCTTAACCTGTGAGTAAAGCAGTCGATGCAAATACTATGTATCCACTTCGGTTTGAACTCCTGCAACCTCACTGCCAGGGTACATATATGCAGTCTGAAAACTGTACTTCTGTGAGTGACCAGCAGTGATCTCAAACCCAAAACTGAGTAGTATACATGTCACACATGTCCCAAACTTCCATAGATTGCTGCTAGTACATGTGTCAAGCCATGCATAGGCATAGAACCTCAAAACAGTATATAACCAGCATATATGAACATTGTAAATAAATTCCCAGATTTCAAATAGCCAATGCACTGGCAACAGGGATTAATTTCAGTCCCAAAAAACCATAAACCATTTGCATCACTTCTGTTTCCAATGCTCAAGCATTCAACAGTCATAGACCAAGTCTTCAAGTACCTGTGGAACAAACCCAGCCAACTAGTTCTTCAGAAATACCCAATTTGTGCTTTATGTCTGCAAAAATTTTTTCAGTTTTCAGCCTATCACAGGCTCTCAGATCATGCCATTTCAAGCTCTAAGATTATGTCAAAATACCCAAGAAATATGACATGTCTTCTACCAAGCATCGAGTGCTACATCCAAGTTCAATGTACATGCCAAAGAGCATCCAAAAATGCAGACTTCCCAAGTGTATAATGTCACTGTAAGTTCAATGACAGTTCAGCCCTGTGTATTCAGATCTGTACACCTCTATTATAGCTCCCACATGAGCTCCCACAAGAGCAATAGTAAGGTATACCCTTCAAGAACCTTCCTTGGTATGCATCCAAGCTCTATGCCACCTGACAAGTGCTATACTTCTTGAATATCAGCCAAAGAGAGCAGCCTGTTCATAGGCACAGTCCACACAGACTATTCAGAGTACATTCAGATCAGATTTACCCAATTGTTGATGCTCAAAGAAGCTTTGGTGAATCTCCAGACAAGCCACACTCCTGGTGATGCTCAATAGAGCCTTGGTAAGCAGTCCATGTGCTGAATCTCAGCCATGGAGTTCAGCCTGGAAACAGGCGCAAACACGCTGGCCGGGCAGATCTGTGCTGCTGCACATCTTGCTCATTACTATGATAATGATGCACTCATTGATGCTCAATCAGTCCTTGGAAGACTTCTCAGCAAGCCACAACCCTGCTTCAAGTCATGAGACTCCAATGCTTCACAGTACATGCCTCTAGTGTGACCTTTGATGGAAATGACAATCAGTCCTCTTCTTTTTCCAGCTCTTCAGTTCACTCTTCAAGTCTTCTTATTGAGTGCATTCCAACAGTGAGCCCATTCATGGCTCTGATACCATGTTCAAATTCAAAGAGGCAGATAGATGACAGACAGAGTGAAGCAACAAGCTTCCTCTCTCACACTCTATTATTCATACCACACTCAATAGTGAAAGATACAACTTACGGTCATAAGACCATTCACACCAAAGGCACCGACTTATTTAATGTATCTAACTACTATGGCTAGACTAGCTGTGTCCAGCTCATGTCGGTCAACACACACTAAATGAGCTTGATATTCTAACAGATATCAATCACCCACTACTATGTATATTGAAAGTCAGAGTGACATGGCAATTACAAGAAATTCAGTAATTGATGGTTGCACTAAGCATATTGAGGTGCCTTACCACCATTATGTTAGAGAAAGGCTCCATCCAAGAAGGGAGATTGACTTGGTTTATATCCCTACACATGACAACTTTTGGAAAATGTGTTTACAAAAGCTCTCTCTAGAGAGAAGCTTGAAGCCTTTTGCAAGGCTCTAGGCTTGATATCATTTGGGGATTGATCTACCTATCATTCATCAAGGGGGTTTTGTTACATTTATCATATTCCTTCATAATTCTAGTGTGAATGCTCCCTTATCCATAGGGCTTTATGAAATTGGCACACTTTGCTCTTTGATCCTTTCTAAACAAAGCTAGAAAGTTGTATGACATAAAACTCCTCATGAAGATCACCATTCAAAATAGTAGACTTCACATCCAATTGATGCACATGCCAATCAAAATGGGTAGCCAAAGCAATGACACCACAAATGGTGGTCATATATAAATTAGGTGCAAACATCTCATCATGCTCAATCCCATGTTGTTGGGCATGCCCTTTGGCAACAAGATATGCCTTCTATGTCAATGCTACCATCAGACGCATTTCCATTTATAAACCCTTTTTGTGCCTATACCATGCTTGTTGGGGGTTAAAGTTTGCCTATGCCTAGCCACTTGCATTTATTTGTACTTATTGCCCACACACCTATACATTGTGGGTGGTGGCCACCCATCATTGCCACTTTATTCTTTATTATTATTATGACAATAGAACAAGGGAAGGTAGGTCACACATTGTGATTGTTGGAGTTCCCACATACCATCTCACTCTTTCATGCTTAAATCTCTATAAGTCTAACTTTTGCTTATGCTTCCACTTTTGCTCCACCTTTCAACTCGTATCAAAGTGGGCTTTCAAGGAGCTTCACTGACATTTCATTCAGCCTAGGAAGAGAGCTTGACTTATAGCTTTCATGGCAACCCCATTCTAATCCATTTGAGATATGCATTGGCTTCCCTACCTTCAATACCTATTCCAATTGGTTGAGGAGATTTCCAAGGCTTAGCTGAGTCTTGTTGAGTGCTTACTAAGCTAAGAAGCAACCATTCTACACATTTTGAGTGGATACAAAGCATGTTGAACAAGTCATGGATAGCTATGATAGCTTGATAGCACTTAGGTATTTTGACCATAACTTTTGCACATGATCTATGATTGAGGTGTTCTATAGCTAGAGATGAAGAGCCCAATGAGAACTAAAAATTTAAGCACTATCAAAGTTGATTTTATGCCATTTTCCATTCCTTGTTTTACATAGAATAGCACAATTTTAGTTTGAATATCAAGCTTACATGTTTTTTTGCTTTATGTATTACATGCCTATATGCTATTCATGCCTTCCATATGTTTACATTGATACTTAACATTGATCTTTACACCCAGATATGTTTATGGTGACCTTTGAAGCTTAGATTTGATGTCCATTGGTGGATGTATTTTGGTCTTAGCCATTTGGTCCAGTGATTCTTCACTTATGATTTGAAGACATATTGGATGTATATGCTCCCAAATATATGATTGATGTGCTTGGGCTTTCCAAATGTTATGTGCTTGATGTATTAAGATTTGTTGTGCTCTTGGACATTCTAAATTTGCTTCCAATGGGAGCCATTTGTATTTATATTGTAGAGCTTGGTTCTTTGAGTCAATGGGAGACTCTTTATGCTCTTTTGATTTATGCTACATTGTTCATTGCAAAGATTCATGACTATGGATTGATTTGCTTTTGAGCTTGGATACCTTATACCTATCATCGTTAGTAGGTTGTTAGAGATGGATACATGATTAGTACACATTGTTGTATGTGTCTATGTATCTAACACCTTGCATATTTTGATCATTCTTGGTACTTAATTGCTATACTGCTAGTTGCACTATATATATATCCCAGTTGCTATCCAAATACTCCTAGCAATGGAAGTCTATTCTGTTGGTCATTTGCCTACAAATGTATGCTCATTTATTGCCTACAAATGTATGGTCATTTACTACATTTTTATGGAAAAAAATGTTAAAACTATTTATGCTTCAAGTCCTTGGAATCTAAACAATTTTACAAGCCTAAAAGTCTCTATGCTAAAGCATGTACATGAGAATATCCCCGATGTAACTATACAATGGGTCTATATGGGGATGTTGTTCTCATCTTTCTGCTAGCATTATGAAGATCAATGCTTCTACTCTATCAAATATCTTCATTGGGGAGCACCAAAATGCTAAAGCTGTTAATTTTGCAACTCTAAATTGGCTACAACTTGGACGTTTTGGAGTGGAACGAGCTAGACTATATCATAAGGCTATAGTGCTTTCTCATGAGGAGCTACTTTGTGTCATAGCAAAGAATGCTAATGGTTACAAATGATCCTCCTGGTTGAAGGATGAGCTAACTTACATGATTTTTTAGAGAAGAAACAAAGGATATGTTTATGGAGAGTTGGGATCATTCATAGAGTTTTTTTTGGAAAAGTGGCTTTTTGAGTGTGAAAAAACAAAGCCACAGAAAGTGAGAATAGCATAGGAAAAACCTGGGCTGCATTTTCTTCTCATGTTGTCATGCAATAAGGAGCTTCAAAGGACCGTAAGTTCATTTTAGCACAAGGCCATTATAGCTGTGTGCCTTGGTATTTCTAGCATCCTGCACAAGAAGCCCTTCTATGGTTGCATAGGACAGCCTGAGTCCACCAGCAAAAAGCACAAGTTTTTGTTTATTCTGTACTTCATATATTACACGAGGGCAGCTCCATAGCCTGCCTGACTATCAAGTCTAAACTAGGCTACCTCAAATTTTAGGCCTGCTCAACAATGGTACCCATTGACGAGTTTTGCTCTATGAAAATTATCATGGTGGAGTTGTGTCTCATTAAGGCAACAAGTTGATCACCATAGCCATTAATAAAAACAACAATGTCAACATAGTCATGAGGAGAGGTTTCTTGGTTCAGTCAGGGATGCTTTTTGATCGAGTCGCAATATCTTTCTTGCCACAACTTGCTGCAGAATTCAACATGCCGTCCATTCAAGAGTTTGGTCTAATATTGGTGCTAAACTGGTTATGGAAGATGAGCATGTGCGAATTGAAATTTTGGTGGAACATTTGGGTTCACTAGTGGTGGGGAAAGGTCCAAGAATTATTACGAGGTGTTTGATAGACATGATGGAAAAGATGCAGCACAATTTGTAAAAGACACTTTGCTCGAGTATATTATACAAGACACCTACTTCTCAAGTGAATAGAGGATGATGTACATCATGATTTCTCGCATATCATCTCGTATAGCAACAGTAATAGTGCTAGTGATTGATGATGTATATCATGATTTCTCACATATCATCTGGTACAGCAATAGTAACAGTGCTAGTGGTTGGAAGAAGGGTCTCTGTTGCAAATGTGTAACGTGTCCGCTCGTCCACTTGTGGGACACATCTTAGCAGCCCATCAGGAAGAGGGTCTAGAAAGCTCCGCTTGGCACTCACAAGGAATGTCACAAGGTTTGCGATCTAGGTCTTCTCGAGTCTGCCCCGAGCAAAAGTGTCCGGTCATTCCCACTTAGGATCGACCTGAAGTCAGGGTTCCTTTCTTATCAGTAAGATCTCTAGGAAGTAGCTAGCGTCGAGCTCCAGATGAACCACTTTGCGTAGGAACAACATAGTAGAAGCGGATTCATGCTACACTTGGTTCATGGAGAATGGGAAACACGAGGGATGCATCGCTCAACCTCTCTGTTGAGACTCAAGCTCATTTGTCTTCTATCAGTTGTTTACCTTAATGAATAAGGTTAAGTCACACCGACTTAACCATGATTAGATCTAGGTCAGTTGATCTTTGAATGTGTGTTGTACATACAGTTGACTAGTGAGTGACTGTGTGTGGATGATGGAGAATGAACTGAAGGGAGCTGTCTGCTAACCTTGGGCCTGAGCCTTTGTCTCCATCTTTTTTTTCTCTAAACATTAATATGGTATCAGAGCTGGCTGTTGAGGTTCAGAACCTGTTATGCTCCAAGAATTCAACGGCTTGCAATAGAGCTCAACAAATGAGCTGTGTGACCAGCATATTCTGAAGAGCAGCAAACACATCGAGATATTCCAAGTTCCTGGCAAGAGTGCTGAGTCTATCTGGAACTGCCTGATACTTTTGGGTCCGCGAGATTGAAACTGAACGAGACCCTCGCCGCCATCCACAAGGCCTACCTGGAGTGGGGGTTCTTCCATGTCATCAACCATGGTGTGGCTCCCTCTGTGATGGATGCCATGAAGCAGCAAGTGGAGGAGTTTCTCGCCCTTCCTGTCAGTGAGAGAGCTCTTGGTGGTGTCAAGAAAGGTGTTGCTAGCCAGGGATATGGCAGTGGGTATGTGAAGCCGGACACTGGAGCTCGTGATTGGAGAGACTATTTCCTTCTTTGATGAACCTTTCCCTTCATGTTCCTGGTCAAGAGCTCTTACAGCAAAGTGTGTGCAGAGAGAAGACCCCCTGTTGTTTTCGAGATGTTGATATGGATGAAGTGTAATCTGCTGATGGGATGAGTTGTCCCAGGATCATAGTTTTTGAGAAACTGGATAGTTTAGAGTAGTCACCACATCACCAGTCAACGGGCGTGTTGTGGCATCATCTTGCAAGCACATGGCAACTATAGCAATGGCTTGATAAAGCCGCCGCATAGGATATCGACCCTGCACTAAGGGGTCTACCATCTAGTGAAACTTCTTTCAATTTTTGAATAAAGGATGAGCCCAAGAGACGAGATTATGCTCTGCAGCAGATTGAGAACTGTCAATGGCTCTTCTTCCAGAGATCAATTCTAACAGAACCATCCCAAAGCTATAGACATCAAGCTTCACTGTCACATTGCCTTTCTTTCACACTGTCTACAAAATTTGATTCCTTCAGATTTTCCATTCAACAACTGTGAGCTATCCAAATCTGGTAGTTTTTCTTCTTGAAGAGAAGTAGAAGATGGCACTGATGTTGGAGGCAATGTGTCTCTTACTGCTTCTATAGAGGTTCCGCTACAGCCAGTCGTTCTGCATCAACCATGTCTGCTATACATTCAGACTGTGATGTTGGATTGGAGAGTGAAAAATAAGGGGTTTCTCATTGAGGACTGCTGGAACATCTAAATTATCAGCTACATTTCAAGGTTAAGCTTGTCTAGTGTGCAATAGTCTGCTAATCAGCAAGAGTCGTATGCTTTACAGCTATTTAAGCATGTATGGGTGTGTACTTTGGAGAATAACCATCAGTATTCAATATGGATAGCAAGAAAGAAATGTTCCAGTTTTTTCCTGTGGACTATGAAAACAATTCAGCAAGTTATGTTTACCTTCTGCAGCAAGTCCTAAGCAGTAAATTCAAGGGTACAATTGGTATCAATATTTGAAGCTTGTATTTGGCTCATGTTTGCAGCAGCAATCAGTTGAAGGAATACTGAGTATCTACTTCCTACATGTATTGGATCTTATGTAGTCATATAGGTTGAAATCTATGCAATTTTTTGGAATTGAATGTATTTGTGGAGTTCAAGGGTGCTCATCACAGATGTCGGTAGTGTGGCACTAAATGGTCAGTGATAGACGTGTGCATACTCAAGAGCATTGTATGCTCAAGCTTGACTTCTATGAGGCTGATTTGACAGACTACTGATTGCAGTAAAAACTGGTTGTACTACAGATCATGGAAGTGTATTGCCTGCTGGCATTTTGGAAAATTGACTGGTTTTGCAAAGCTTAAGGCTTTAAAATGGCAAACACACGAGAGAAGGATACTATCACTCAGATAGTTGGTGAGAAGCTGGACTATAACAATTTCGTTCTATGGAAATTCAGGATGTCTAATTTTTTAATTGGAAGAGGCTATTGGGACCTAGTCACAGGTCTTGAAGATGAGCCCAAGCTATCGGAAGATAGACCTCCAACACAGGATCAGTTGAAGGCACACAGGACTTGGTTGGAAAAGGCCAGCAAGGTCTTGCATTGGTTGTCACTATATGTGTCAGACACAAAGGCTATGCAAATTGCAAATTGTACTTCCCCAAAAGTTGCTTGGGACTTATTGATGAAGAATTATGGGCATGTCACTCATGCAAGAAAGACACAACTGAAGCAAAAGTTCAGCCACATATCCAAGAATGGAAGGTCTATTGAGGACTATGTCAGTGAGATCAAATCCATTGCAGAACAACTAGCATCAATTGGAGCTGAAGTTGAGGATGATGATTTGGTAGCTACTACCCTCCATGGACTTGGACAGGAATATAAGCAGTTTGATACTTCCATTTCAGTGCGTCAGGAGCAGCCTGACTTTGATGAACTTGTAGCACTTCTTTTGCATGAAGAAGTGAAACTTGGACTTAATACAAGTTCCAGTGGGTCTAAAAACAATAGGGACGGTGTCTTCTACTCAAATCAAAGGGGTAGAGGTGGAAGAGGAAGATCAAATTTTCGAGGAAGAGGTGCTGGAAATGCATATGTAGCCCGTGGACAACAAGCTACTGGAGGAAAACCAAAGAGCGAGCGATGAAAACCGAGCAAGGCTAGAAAAGCGAGCAATGGAAATCGAGCAAGGCTAGAAAATCGAGCATGAAAATTCAAGCAACAGGCTACCTTCTAACATACCTACCCCTAGAGCATCACTGACGTATACAGATAAAAATTGTAGATTAAAATTAAATATAATGAAGACACACACATAGAGCTCACATAACTCATCCCAATAATGACACAAAAAAGTGTAATCCATGTTCATCTCACAAAGAAGGTGGTAAGAAAATAGTATGATCTTAAAACATAGATGAGGAACTAATTTCAGTCTCCCAATGAACAAAACAAGTTCACATTACAAAAGTATTTCTTATATCATTCCATATAGTGGGATGAAGCTAACAAAACGGACACAATAGATGAAAGCTCATTAAAGGAGCTGTACATGTCCAAAAAGAAAAGGCCGTATGTTGAATTCAAAAATACCCTAGCCTCGAATACCTTAAACATAGTGATTTATCTACCTATATAAAACCCTTAAGACGAAAGGATACTTTTTTTAAATGAGAAAACATTTAGGGAAATGTTTCCTCAAAGCTTTGGCCATCCACAAGACCAAAAAGCGCACTATCCAACTCTTGGAAGTAGTGCTTGAGCCAACTCCACCTTAGTAAGAGCTACTTGGTGTATGAATTGATGCACGACTTCATTGAGTCCTAAGACCTTTATGAAGACATAGTATAGGTGTTTGCATGGCATGTATACCAAATTCTTCGTGTCTTGCTGAGTAAAGTCCTCACATGAGCATCTTGGATATTGTGACACAGTGATAGAATAGGTCAACCCATCTGCTATTGAGCCTTCTGTCTTTAGAAAGTAAACATGAGCTTCACCAATAGTAACAATACTCTCTTTCACAACCTCTGCAACCATTGACTTTGCCCTATTTATTCGTTCTTGAAACTGTTTAGATAACTTGCTTCTCCACTTCACAGGCTTTCCATTTCTCCACAGTGGCCGCTCATGGCTTGGAGGTGGCCTATCACGTGGAACTGTGAAGCTATCCACAACCTCATCATTCTCTGCAAGAACAAATCTAGCTCTTTGCAAGTTTGCTTTCTCTGTCTCTGTCACCATGGTGCTTTGAGCAATCTTCCATGTCACTGGAGCATCTCCTGGTATTCCCATCACTGAGCTATCCACCTTCCATGTATGGAGAACATCATTTCCACAAAACCATATGAATTGTCCCACTGTACCATCAGAACTATAACGTCTCCTTCCTTTGAAACATGGTGCAGGCACACTTACAGTTGCATTCTTACCAAGAGGGTTAATTAGTTTCCCACATCTAGCCTTCTTGGACTCCAAGAAGCCAAAACAAGTCACAAGACTATGTGCTTTTGTTCTTCTGATGGCCCAATGCGTAGGGTGGACTGTGCTCTCTTTGCATATCTTCAAGGCAATTTCGGTCTCCTTTTGCAAATTCTGCTCCATTCCATCACCTCTAAACCCCATTGTTTTGCCAACAGTCACTGTTGAATACTCAGGTCTATGGCTATCTGTTGGCAAGATCACTCTTGGGTCTACGTTACCCCTTTTCCTTCTAACACTTCTTGTCTCTTGTTGTGGTTTAAACATCTCTGGTGATTGCACACCTGCCTCTGAGAGCACTGCATGTGTCAGATCAATCAGCTTTTGACTAGAACCACTTGATTCTCCACACAAAATGTTTTCTTTCAATCTGTGCAAGGTTGCTCCACTACCAAGGTGCTTTCCTTCCATAAATGCTTTGTAGTGTGCACTTTGCAACACAGCCAATGCCAAATCAGCACTACATGCCTCATTGAGTGAGACATACTTAGATTGCCCATGAGTTGCTCGCATGCTCAAGTGCTTACATTCCGATAAATTTGTTGTTGGCACAAACCCTGCATTTTCATGCTGCTCCATGAACATCCCTCCCCATTGGGAAACCCTGACATCCCACCAGTGGAACCAAGCCATCAATCCAGGGAGCTCTCCATCCTTTACATGGACAGGAGACCAAAACTTTAAAAGTGCCTCTTTGCACTGTTCGGCTTCTTGCTCTGTCCTTGCAACCTTCCATTTTCTACAAAGAAGTTTGTGCTCCTCTAGATATGGGGCCTTGACACATCTCTTTGCATGCATGACCATGCTCATCTCCCAATGAAACGAGCAAGTCCTTTCCCTGCCATGCATGATATTGCTTGGTCCTCCATTGTAGACTATTCTAATTGCTAGCCAATTTGCTTGTGCTGCATCTGCCATAAAACCTCGAAATTTTGGGATAGAGAATCCATTTGCTATCATAACATTATTTAACATTTGCCAAAATGATACTTGTGCATGCTCATCCTCCACTTTGAACTCGCAGGTTGCAATGGTCATTATTTCTTGAATATGGGGATCATAAACATGAGCTCCCATTGTGTTCCAACCTTTCACCCTATGCACATGGTCAAAGTGGATCCATTGATCTCCCAAAGATCCACCAGGTTGCATTCTATTAACAAGGTCAACTCCTGAGCCTGGTCCAATTGTAGACATCTTGAATATGTGTGGCATGACATTATCTCCAAGCTGTTGCGGAAACAAAATACTGTGAAAGAAGGGGTACATGCACTTTCTTTTCAATGCCAAAATTGCATCAAGCCCGCCTTCAGCATGTCGCTTGTCTCTTCTAGCAATGTTTACTGACCTTTGCATCCTTCTTCTCTGAGACAATGGGGTAAGGTTCTCCAGCACCTCATGCAACTTGGCTTCATTGAAATCCTCGGAGCAATCTTCTTTTGAAATCAACATTTCCATCACAAGATCTTGACCAACAGACACTTCAATGCTTTTACATGACACGGAAGGATTTATTTGTGCACGAGTTTGCACCATGTCTTCAATCTGCTTTTGCTTTTGTCGACACGAGCCATCTTGCACAGGGTGATCATGAAAACCAACATGAATAGCACATCTTGTGGTATTCACTTTGTCAAAGGGAATACAGTAGTATATATATGCAACACAAGCCTTTACACACTCATTTGACATGCCACAATGTGTACACCTCAGGGTCCCAACCTCAGGCTACAGAGGGCCAGTTGATGAAGGAGGCCTCTTCAACTTACCTTTCCACTGGGTCTCATTAGCAATACCAGTCCTCTCTAGATATGGACATTCCAAGGAGAAGCATCTAAGATAACCACAACATATGCTCATCCTCACCGTGCCATTGAAGAAACCTTGAGAAATAGTAGTGTACTCTGCCCATGTGTGCCCATCATTCTTTTGGTCCATTCCATGCATTAAGCCACCCTCGATCGGCTTAGGTGGCAACTCAAACATAATGTAGCCATTGTATGTAATTGGTAGCTCATCCATCTTTTGTATCTCTTTGACAGATGAGTATGCAACATGAAGAGAACTAGATAAGGGAAGCCTATCCAGTAGAACTTGCACACTCATTGAGTCAGTCATTTGCTTTATAAGAGGGATATGCTTAACTTGGAGACTATAGACACTGCTTTGTCCACCATCTAGTATGAATCCCTTGCTACCATCTTCTAGTCTCATCAATGGCATGGTCATGTACACACCCGGCTGGCTTGTTGCATGCTGCACTTCCACATCAATATCATCACCAATCTCAAAGTGACTCTTAAGCTCTTCCAATGCCACCTCACAGAAACATGAGTCATACCTTATTGACAAGGTACTGAAACTACCATATTTGATTTGCACAGTGTTTGGCATTGTTGCTAAATAGGTAAATAGTCCTGTCTGTGTGAATGTCTTCTTAAGAAGCCAATAGACACAGTTAGCACAATCTATGCAAAGGGAACAAGATAAGAGTTGTTCTTCAAGTAACTGTAATAAGATGGCGATATGAAAATAGATCTCAATATGAAAATAGTAATTATCAAGGTTAAACAGTCATGTTAATAATAACCTTTACTTTTTCCATAATGATAGGTGTGTACTAAATACACACACCTAATGGTCACTAGCACGTCTAGTGATCATTAACTCCACCTCTGTCTCTCTCTCTCTCATACACACACTCAATCATTACATGCACTCTCTTTTGGTGTTTTTATTTACTAGCACACACAAACACTCTCTCACATTGATGGTCATTACACACACTCTCTCTCTCTTTCTCTCTCCCTCTCTTGCAACAAAAAAAGGACACCTCTAATTAGGAACTGTAGTCCCCCTCTGCACTAACTATTCGAAGTAATGGCCACAAACACATCTAATGGTCATTAACTCCACCTCTCTCTCTCTCTCAACGACAATCATTACACACACTCTCTCTTCTAGTGTTATTTATTTACTAACACACAAATACTCTCTCACACTAATGGTCCTTTCACACATGCACGGGCACACACACTCTCTCTCACATGACAGAGAAGAAGACACCTCTAAATAGAATCTGCGGTCTCTCTCTCTCTCTCTCTCTCTCTCTCTCTCTCTCTCTCTCTCTCTCTCTCTCTCTCTCTCTCTCTCTCTCTCTCTCTCTCTCTCTCTCTCTCTCTCTCTCTCTCTCTCTCTCTCTCTCTCTCTCTCTCTCTCTCTCTCTCTCTCTCTCTCTCTCTCTCTCTCTCTCTCTCTCTCTCTCTCTCTCTCTCTCTCTCTCTCTCTCTCTCTCTCTCTCTCTCTCTCTCTCTCTCTCTCTCTCTCTCTCTCTCTCTCTCTCTCTCTCTCTCTCTCTCTCTCTCTCTCTCGTATGGGAAGGAAATCATCGGTTGACTGCTTGGATGGAGTTGATCTCACAAATGTACAAAGAGAATAGAGCTCGCCATGTCAGGGTTGTTTGTTCTCTTATTGATCCCACACGGATTTCAGAGATTGCTCTTCTCGCTGGACTCCAAAGAGTCAATAGGTGAGTGTATCAATATTTGTTACAATGAATTGACGTCTATATTTTTATCTTTAGAACTCAATCTTACAAATTTTCCTTTATTAGCATGAATGAGTATGCCATCGTGAAACCTAGATTGCGGGATGTACTTTGGAACTGCAACAATATCTTCAAGTGTGACATCAATGAATTCTTGAGTGCCTTACCCCAGGATCAACTAAAACTATTGGAGTCCTTGAGAGCAAAAGATAGCAGTGTCAAGGAAAACAACAATGGTATCCACTAACAAGGGGGTACATGGCAAGATTGGTATTTCAGGTAATACATGTCATGGTTGTTATTAGGAGGGATTATAATAGATAAGTTTCCTTTTTAGGATAAAATTTAAAAGCTTCTCTTTTGTTGTGAAGGTTGAGTATACTTCAGAACTCAAAAAGGTTGAGGATTTGGTATTAAACACAGTCTCTATTGAGAACAGAGAGGAGACATTGAAAAAGGAACGTGCCAAGATACATAAAAGATTGGCAGACAAGATGGGCATGGTATGGCCCCTTTGCTTCTTAGTTTACTCCCCATTATAGGTAAATCTCTAAGTATAGGTTTCTTATCCACTTTGCAGGTTCTTAATGTGCTTGATCCCAAGCTAGGGGATCAATGGTTGGATAGAATATTTGCACTGAAGTTTGATAGCCCAGACTCAGTGATTACTATTGCCACGTTGAAATTCCTAGCAAATGCTGATATGAGGGAAGAAAAAAGATTGGTGATGCTCTCTCTCTTGGATGCAAACAAGAGATTAAAAGATACGTATGGTATGCCATCGTCGGATAATGAGTACAGATTGTAAGTGTCAATTTGAAAGCTTTTGTAATCTTGATATTGCTAGTATCATGTGTATCTTGTGATACTAATAGATTTGATTTTTTTTGTTAAGGTGGTTGACATGGGAGTGCTTTTTGGAAAAGGTTGAGGTCGAGGCTATTCAAGCATTGGAAGACTTGAAAAAAATGTGTGTTTTAGGTACACCATTGGATCTTCCACAGGATTACTTATTACAGGATTACATGGAGGGTGTGAAATTAGAGGCTAGAAAATATATGTTTGCTCACGTAAGAGCAAGAGAGCAAGCTATAGAGGCACGAGGATCAAAGAAGGTGGAAGGTCCTCAGTGCCGAAAGAGAAATGAAATCATAATGTCTGCATATCGAGTTGTCTACAGGTAGATTTGTTGCCATAATGAGCTTAACTTTAGTTGCTCTTTGTTTATTTTAATAGCTTGTGCTAATATGTCATGCAAAAGGTATCTACTTCATTTGATTGGAGAGAAGAAGATAGCCAGGGTTCCAGATCATTGCAAAGGATGGATTGACAGAGATAATGAGGAAGTATGCATGTATCCCAAGAGCATGCATAATCTCTCTGATTGGGAGATCGACCATTGCCCTTGGTGGGTGGATCTTGGAAGTGGATATGTTTTGGCAAGAGAGAAGGAATTGCACAAAGTGCATTCCAAAAAATCTGTTGATAAACCTCTTGGGGATCGATGCAATAGACGGTCTAAAAAGGAGACAAAGAAAGAAAGTGATGGTAAGATTATATTTTGGGTGCAATGGTTGTGAAGTTTTTTTTCCTTGTTAAAATGCGAATCATTGCAAATGCTTTGTGCTGCAGCAATGCAAGAGAGAGAAGACAATAGTCCCAGACAACATGAAGTGGAGCAAAGGAGTAGCATCCAAGGAGGTGGAATAGATTATATCATTAGAGATCGTAACACATGTTGCATCCAATTTATACTCATATATTCTTGTTTATTGCAGGGCAAAGGGTTGCCATCAAGGAGATCATTCCATTTGTATTTCTTCCTTGCCCACTAAATGATATGCATTCCAATAAAGATGATGACGTGATAAGTTATGGGTGCATGATGGGTGACTACATCTCTATGGGGCAAGATTTTATTGCAGGGAGAAAAAATGATGCTTACAAGACAATACATGAGTTCTTTTCTAGGCTTGCAAAACATGATATGACATATGTACGTAATGGGAAGCATGTGAAATGGGCTTGCGATGTTGTCTTCATTGACTTTCCTACTGGATGTTTGATTGATAAAGAAACCACCTTGCCTGCTTGGAATATGCTCACGGAGGCACACATTCGCCTAGGAATTACAGTTGCTGTTGCCTCTTTGGGAGATAGTGGATGGTTAGTTACTTGGATTACTTTGGTAGGTATATTGTCCTGGTCAATGTGTGTTGGCATAAGTACTTAACTAAACAAGAAAGTAAAGTTTTTCTTTGATAAAATAGGTGATGCATTATCTTGGCTTGAGAAGTACATACATGTGCTTGGTCTCGAAGTTGTCAGGCGAGTTTTTGTGCTTGACAAGCTTCCATATGGCTATGGGGAACAATGCGATCTTGAGGTGTCAGTAAGTGATCTTACACTTTTGGTTTGTAATTCTTGTAGTGAACATATCTGACCTTTATGCTTTATGTAGAGCCGATCTTCTCTTTTGGTATTTGCTCGTCGTAGTGGATGTCATCCACCCACCTTTCTTGGAGAGAGCAGCTCTCAATTCCGCAAGTTGCAAATTGATCCTTCGAGTGACTGCTGGCCCCATTACCTTCCAAAGAGAAATAGATTGGCACGACCATCTTCTTCGACTCTTTGGCGTGGGGGTCTTCAGAGATCACCTGTATTCTTGCTCTGTGTATTAGATCTTTTGTGTCCACCAACGGGATTGATTTTGGAGATGGGGTGTGGCATTGCACCTCTGATGCGTGCATGCCAAGCATCTTCTCGTCCATGTTTTTCATTTGATATATGTGAAGATATAGTCGATGTTGTGGTTCGACCTCTTGTAGAAGAAGTAGGTGCAAAGAGAGCACGCTTGGGTCTTGATGATGAGGAGCTAGAACTAGATGCTTACAAAGTGCAAGTTGTGGACAATCCCTATGATGATTAGTGAGCATTCAAACTTCTGATACTTTGGAAGCAACTTTTATTATGGTACTAGTTATGGACAATCCCTATGATGATTAGTGAGCATTCAAAATCGTGTATGAATTGTACTAGTTATGAATCTTTGTTATGGTGAAACTAGTTATGAATCTTGCTCGCTTTTTTGGGCTCGCTCGGTTTTGTTCGCTCGTTCAATTGACTGCCTCAAGCTATTGGATGGCAAAATAGGCAGCCTCAAGCAAATAGAGGTGCCTCAAATGCTCGTGGAAGAGGAGGTTATTCACCTAGAGGAAGAGGCACTTGGCAGCAGCCTCAAATGAGTCATGGACAACAATCAAATGCAAATAAGGATTGTCATTATTGTGGCAAATACGGGCATGTAGCTAAGGATTGCTACAAAAAGCAGAATGATCAGAGAGCAAGAGGGAAGCAACATGGTAATTATGCTTCTTCTAGTGGTATGCAGGAGGATGACAGGTTGTTTGCAATGCAACATGTGAAGAAAGGGTTGCCTATACATGGCAAAGCAGATGATGTATGGTATATAGACTCAGGGGCATCTAACCACATGACTCCTCATGGAGAGTGGTTTGACACATTGGTAGAAGGTGCTCATGGATATGTTTGCACAGGGGATGATACGCAACATGACATTATGCATACAGGTACTGTTCCCTTGATGATGCATGGTGACAAGAAAAAGAGTCTTTATGATGTATTACATGTACCCTCCATAACCAAAAACTTGCTTTCTGTGGGACAAATGGCTGAACAAAATCTACAAGTTAGATTCAATAGAGATGGATGCTACATTGAAGAGTATGGTCAAGGATGCAAACTCATTGCTAAAGGAAAAAGAAATGGCAGGATGTTTACATTGGATACGAAAATTCCAGCATTGAATGCTGCTATGTACTCACATGAAAATGCTGCAATAAGGGACATTGAGATATGGCATAAAAGGATTGGACATGTAAATGTTCAAAAGTTGAAGAATATGCAGCATTAACAAGTTGTACTTGGACTTCCTAAGTTCAAGCATGCGAAATTGGGACATGTATGTCAGTCTTGTCAATTTGGAAAGCAATCAAGGCTTCCATTTATGAGGCATGTAAGCACTACTACTAGACCATTACAGCTTGTACATTCTGATGTATGGGGACCCTCACAGAATGCATCTCTTGGGGGATCACATTACTATGTGTCATTCATAGATGACTATAGTAGGTACACATGGTTGTATGTGCTAAAGCACAAGAGTGATGTCATGGATGCTTTTCAGGATTTTAAGAGACATGTGGAGAAAGAATTGGCTTACTACATCTCATGCTTGAGATCTGGCAGTGGTGAAGAATATGTTTCTAAAGACTTTGATCACTTCTTGGCAGCTCATGGAATTAAAAGGCAATTGACATGCAGGTACACACCACAACAAAATGGTGTGGCAGAAAGGAAAAACAGGGTGATCATGGAATCAGCTAGAGCCATGTTGAATGAGAAAAGCCTACCAAATGCATATTGGGCAGAGGCTGTAATGACTGCAGTGTATGTCATGAATCGTACACCAACAGCAGGTATACATGAGGTGACTCCTTATGAGAGGCTTTATGGGATAAAGCCAGACATCAGCCATCTTAAGGTTTTTGGATGCTTGGCATATGTACATGTTCTAGATGAAAAGAGGAAAAATCTCGATCTAAAGGCAGAAAAGACCATTTTTATTGGGTATGCACAAGATAGGAAAGCGTACAAATGCTACAATCCTTCTACTCGTGAGACATTGATCTCAAGAGATGTGGTATTTGATGAGCTGAAATCATGGCATGAGAAGAAGATCACTATGATGAATGATGAGGATGGCTATCACAAGCCTTATGTACATGCAGGTACAAATGAAAGTGCAGCAATTTCTGGGCCTTCTAAAGATGCTACTACATCAGTTAGTCCTTGGACAGGTAGATTGAGGACTTCAGCATCTTTGTCCACTGACACGGGTATGTCAGTGAGGGGGAGAGATGTGGATAAAGGCAAAGGAAAACTTGATGATGTTACAGGGCCACTCACTTGTGGTTATGATTCACCTGGTAGTACTGACAGCTTGGATAGTGAGTTTGGCATTCCATCAGTTGTGACTCCTAGTGTGAGACATAGATATATACCACCTCATGAGAGAGGAGAGTCTCATACTGCACCTCAGTTGAGGAGATCAGAAAGAGTCAGGAAGCCTATGGATAGGCTTACATACAGTGGTTACACAGTGAGACACTATGCATATATGGCAAAAGTCACTAGCTTCAAGGAACCCACAAAGTTTTGGATGATCATATATATTTTGGATGATCATTGGTGTAAGGCAATGGATGAGGAATATTCAGCATTGGCTGAAAATGACACTTGGGATTTGGTTGAATTGCCTGAAGGAAAAATGGCTATTGGTTGCAAATAGGTATACAAAGTGAAATGCAAATCAGATGGCACATTGGAAAGGTACAAGGCAAGACTTGTGGCAAAAGGGTATGCACAACAATATGGTCTTGATTATGAGGAAACATTCAGTCCTATTGCTAAAATGGCAACCGTGAGGATAGTGATTGCTTTGGCAGCATCTAAAGGATGGAGTATGTATCAGATGGATGTGAAGAATGCTTTTCTCAATGGTGATTTGGTTGAGGAAGTACACATGGATCAGCCCGAGGGCTATGCACATCCAGATTTTCCTACATATGTGTGTAGATTGAAGAAAGCATTATATGGGCTGAAGCAAGCACCTAGAGCTTGGAATGCTAAGATAAGTGCATGCTTACAAAAACTTGGTTTTACTATGGGCAAGGCTGATCATAGCCTATTCACAAAGAAGACAAGAGCTGGTTATGTAGTATTAGTCATCTATGTGGATGACTTAATCATTACAGGTGATGATGTCACAGGAATTGGAGAGATCAAGGAAATGTTACATGCTGAATTTCAGGTCAAAGATTTGGGAGATCTGAAGTATTTCCTTGGGATTGAGGTTATCTCTACATCTCATGGTACTTGGTTGTTGCAGAAGCAGTATGCACAGGATATGTTAACCAAGTATGGTATGTTGGATTGTAAAGCATTGAGCACTCCATTGGAACAAAATGTTAAGCTACTTGCAAATGTTGGGCATGAGATTGAGAATGTCACTATGTATAGACAAATGGTGGGTAGCCTGATTTACCTTACCATTACTAGACCGGATCTTAGCTATTCAGTTGGACTGATTAGTCAGTTCATGCAGAAGCCTATGAAGCCACACTTGGATGCAGTGAGGAGGATCTTGAGATATGTAAAGGCTACATCAGATTATGGTCTATTCTATGAGCATGGTAAGCCTTTGGAGCTTATAGGATATACAGATGCTGACTGGGCAGGAAGTACCTATGACAGGAGATCTACTAGTGGGTATGCATTTTCCCTTGGTAGTAGTATGATCAGCTGGAGCAGTAAGAAGCAACCTACAGTTGCACTCTCTAGTACTGAGGCAGAGTATAGAGGTGCTGCACTAGCTGCATGTGAGGTAGCATGGCTCATGAAGCTTCTTGATGATTTAGGCATGCAGGAAGTCAGGCCTATCACACTCTATTGTGACAACATGAGTAGTGTGCTCCTAGCCAGTAATCCTGTCTATCATGCTAGGACTAAGCACATTGAGGTACACTATCACTTCATCAGGGAAAAAGTGATTGCAGGTGACATTGATTTGGTCCATGTGAGGACAGAAGACCAAGTTGCAGATATCTTTACCAAGTCATTGGGTAAAGATAAGTTTGTGCATTTCAGAGAGTTACTTGGAGTCAAGTATCCTACTTGAGCTTGAGGGGGAGTGTTGAGACTCAAGCTCATTTGTCTTGTGTCAGTTGTTTACCTTAGTGAATAAGGTTAAGTCACACTGACTTAACCATGATTAGATCTAGGTCAGTTGATCTTTGAATGTGTGTTGTACATACAGTTGACTAGTGAGTGACTGTGTGTGGATGATGGAGAATGAACTGAAGGGAGCTATCTGCTACCCTTGGGCCTAAGCCTTTGTCTCCATCTTTTTTTTCTCTAAACATTAGGCATAGTCCCATTCCGGTCCCCTAAAACGGCATGAATTAGGTTTTTAACTTACAAGTTCTAAGGCCCTTGTCTATCTAACGTTCACATCAAATAAATTCCATTGAGGAAAGCTCTCGGCTAACCGAGACCACCCTGCCATAGGATGGAACCGACGGTCACATCCACCACATTTCCCTCGGGGGTTGTTTTAGTTATCTAATTACCTAACACATTATGTTTGACACATAAAAGTAGCTTCCTTAATTAACCCATTAATCACATTTTCCTTTACGTAATTTAGGGCACAAACACGAAGACAAGATAAAACAATATCAAACACTTCCTTAACTTATCTTTAGATTAATGTTTGTCTCCCGCCCATACAGGAGAATTAAATGTCCCTTTCTGCCTCCGTAGAAAAATCCTTCTGTCTCCCAGAATACATCAAGTATCCTGCCCGAAGGCTATCCCAGCAATCTATAGGATTGCTGCTCCAAGTTTCGCCCATAGACTAGTACACGGCCTTGAGATCCCATCTCGAGTCACGTCGACCTCTTGTGCAAGATCCGGAGGCAAGGAATTTACAGCCAGAGCCTCCCCTAGTACCCAAATGTCCTCCCGCTCCAAGCAGCACCCACAGAGAGACCTCTCGTGGCGGGTTAGGTCCATATACCTGGTGCGGCTAACAACCCCCTTGGATAGGGCCAGGCAGACAGTCAAAGATAACTAATCCTGCCTCTCCCTCCAAGCTTTCAACTTGAAGCATTAAGTGTTTTGCCTTGAATTAGTTCCTCGAGCAAAGAAGTTCAAACAATGCACCTAAGTGTACAATCACGATCATTTCGGAGGCCGTTTGTACGACCAACTGCTAAGGTGTGATTCCTTTTTCCCGGATGCTCCCAGCATCCGATCCTGGATCGTTCGCGACTTGGAGAGATCTCAAACAAGATCATGCAAGCAAATGTTCTTGGTAAGTTAACTTATTTTGACTTGCTCTTCCCCTTGGGTTTTACCTTATGGTATCTTAACCCTAACTCAAAGCTTTAACTGGTCAACCAAGGCAACGGACATGCCTTATTCGCAACCCAACCAAAGGTCTTTTATTCTTCCAGTTCTTTACTCTCTCCCTCTAACCAAGTTTAGTTAACACACTTGGCAACGCAAGACTTTTCATCTAGGCCTTCAGGATACAGTCTAGATGCATGCATCCCTTCCATCTCTCTTAGTGTGGTACTATGCAAAATTTTCCAATCAAACTTACCCATCATGCACATGGTGTGTTTAATATATTAGTACATCCTAAATGACCTTTAACTCTCTTCATACCTAGCAATGAATACTTATTCCTAATGCAACGGATCTCATGTGGCTTGCGTATATGAAAGTCTAGGTTTCTATCCATCGGTACAATTGCATCCTATGGATGGAAACTAACATTTCATGTGTTTATTTTAATCACGATTGCGAAGCATGAATTCTAGATGACTGTTCATGCATTGAACTGGTTTAAAAACTATTATTTTTGTGAAATAATGTGAAAACCTTATCATTCTATGTGTGTAAAAGCCATCTTTCTATGAGTATAAACTTATGCGAACTCCATGCTCTACCATTTCATGCATGCAACCTATCACTTGGAGTAAACAAAAATCCTAAGGCTCGTTCTTGTTCCATGTATGTAACTACCCCTTTATTTCTTCTTCTTGAAATAATACAGAATATGCTTAACCAAAATTAATTATAAAGCCTAGGATATCAAAAGGACCTGGGTTTGATTCGTGATCGTAGGGGCATTTGTTGCATTAGTCGCTCCGCTCGTCTCTCCCGCATTACCGGTACCATTGGTAGCTCTAGCACTTACACTTTCCGCTACTCTCCTTTTGGGAGCCATTTACCACGCAGAATTTGGATAGTCCTAACCTTAATGGACCTTCAAGATGATAGGCTTGGGAAAGGAAAGGCCATGAATAAGGTGACCTTCGCCGATGAGGGGGTGGCTTGAAAAGTGGCTTCTCGAACACGGCTCCCCAAACACGGCCCTCGACACCTTCTCTACTCACCAACTCTCTCTCTCTCTCTCTCTCTCTCTCTCTCTCTCTCTCTCTCTCTCTCTCTCTCTCTCTCTCTCTCTCTCTCTCTCTCTCTCTCTCTCTCTCTCTCTCTCTCTCTCTCTCTCTCTCTCTCTCTCTCTCTCTTCTTCTTCTTCTTCTTCTTCTTCTCCTCTTCTCCTTCTCTCTCTCCCTCTTCTTCTTCTTTTCTTCTCTCATTCTCCTACTCACTCCCTCCCTCTTTTTCTTCTTCTTCTCTTCTTCTCCTTCTCTCTCTCCCTCTCCTTCTTCTCCTTCTTTTTCTTCTCTTCTTCTCCTCTCTCTCTTCCTCTTCTTCTTCTTCCCTTCTTCTCCTCCTCTCTCTCCCTCTCCTTCTTCTCCTTTTTCTTCTCTTCTTCTCCTCTCTCTCTCTCTCTCTCCTTCTTCTTCCTCTGGGCAGCAGGGTGGCGTTATTTTTTATCACGGGCGGGGGGGGGGGGAGGGGGGCTTGATGCAGTAGTAGTAGGGGGGTTGTGGCCTAACACGGAGGGGGGCTCTGTGGACTGATGAGGAGGAGGAGGAGGGGGAGCTGCTGATCACGACGAGGGAGGGGCTACACTGCCAGAGGGAGGGGGAAGGCCCCTCTTTTTAAAGAGGGGGAGGAGGGTGGTATGGCCGCCACCCCTCCCACCTGGGGGGCTGCATGCCCCCCTATCACTCACTTCACTTCCTCTCTTTCTCTCCCCAATATACTGTCGGCGGGGAGAGAGGGAGGGAGTTAAAAAAATTTTGCATTAAAATTTTAAAAAAAACTAATGGGGGGGGTATATTACAAAATACGGGAGATTGCAGAGCAGTTCTTTTCTGTAGAGGGAAGGCTGTTGACATGACAAGGGATCACAAGCTGTCTTGTATGGTGGAAAGAAGACGAATTGAAACTTTGGGAGGTTTTTTTGATGCATCTCATTGTCCCTTCTTCCTGGAGGAAGGTAGCTCAACCATCGGTTATACTAGAAGGATTGCAAAATAGGAAGTTGATAGCAGTTCATGCTTGTGAGCTGCAAACACCATCCTCATTATATGGATTGAAAGCAAGATCGTTTGCAAGCTGCTGAAGATCTATCTACTTGGAGAACTTGGCTTGGATTCTTAAGGACAAGCACTTGGGTTTGGGATTTATTCATGACTAGAAGCTCTTGAACTTCTTTGAATACTCGACTTGGCATTTATGACTATGGATTTAGCTCTCCTAATTGAGCTTTGGGTTTGTAATCTTGCTTTGGTTTTGTACTTGGAATAGAACTGCAATATACTAGACCTTTGTCATCAAATATGGTGTCTTGAATTGATCTTGATCTTGCTTCCATCTCGCATAGCCTCCCTGCGATTATGATGTAGCCATTATGATGCAAAATTAGCAGATGCAATTATCTATGCAACAGCAGTAGTTGGATCAACAATGACTATTGCATCAAGAATAGGAGCATACGCTTGGTGCAACTAAGGCAATCAAGGTTGTGGTTAGTGAGCAAAATTTATTTGATGGCCAAAATGTTTCAGCCTACATTAAGGCCTTTGAAAGTTAGATGTGTTTCTTTGGAGTTCTAACAAACTGGAGCAACTATTTCTTATGACTTGCCATGCCTACTTTGCGGGTTAGAGTGACAAATCCGTTTGTACAGGACTCTAACTGGGATGCTTTCAAGAAAGCACTCAAAGACGAGTATTTTCTGGAGGATTACAGTATGTCTAAACAAAAGACATTCAGAGAGTGGGTTTATCAACCCAACAACAGATTTGTTGCCTCTGAATTGTTGTAGAAGTTTGAAGAGCGATACAACCAGCTGGATGCACTAGAGCAAAGAGCTCTGAACTCAGAGAAAGTGGAGTTGTTCTTACAGGCGGCTGATCCTACACTTAAGGATGAGTTGGGAGAGTTGCTAGAGGATTGTACGCAACCTATGGGATTGAAGACAGATTGGCAAGACAATGTTGATGCAGTTTTTAGCTGACAAAGAGGCGGAGATGGAAGGCTCACTTGTAGGACGAGATGCAGTCACCACCAATGATGTCTTCTCCTACCATGACTTCTCCTATTGCACCATCCACTACTTCTCCTATTTCTCAGCCTCTTGTGTCTATGCCTTTTGCCTATCCCTACTACAATTTTGTCAGACCAACTGCTAAACCAACTATTGAAGATATGGTAGAGGAGATATCAAAGAACTTAAAATATCTACAAATCAAGATGACTAGAATGGAGCAACAGCCGCTTATTCCAACTCTGGTTTCAGCCCCAACTTCTTATACTCCTGCAAATTCTTCCATGAGTGATCATGACCGTCGTTGCATGTGGTGTGATAGTCTAAATCATGAGCGGAAGGATTATCAAGTTTTTGAAGAGGCGAGAAGGTTGAAGTTAGTAGTCTGCAAAGACAAGATGATATATTTTGGAGATACAGAGCAGCCGATCAAACGATAAGGGTGGTATGAAGAAATTATTAGAGGAGTCTCTTTTGCACTCTTCTTACGTGATGCGAGAGGTGGCAAGAGAAGCTACTACCTATGGCCTTCAGTTAGAATAGTTGTTGAAGGACAAGTCCTATGCACTGCATGCAGAGAAAAGAGGAAAAGCTTCAACATCTGAACTTTCAACCATGGGTGATGAGATCAAGAAAGAGACTGGATGGGATGATCAAGTTAATGTCTTTTCTATCTATGCCTATATGGCAAAATCTTAGGGATTCAAAGTGCTTGTTGAGGAGAAGCGAAAAAGAGATGATGATCAGTCTGAAGGTTCAAAGAGGGTGACTAGGAGAAGTGATCCAGTTTCTCATCCATGTTCTTCAAGACCAAAGCAGAGTATGGCTGATGTTCAGAAGCTGAAAGTATAGGAAGATCAGAAAGCCTCGAAAAAGGATCCGAAGTCGAGATCCGAAGCCAAAAAACCAACCTAGATTCAAGCTGCTTTTTGACATTGAGACGACTACAAACTTGAAGAATGTGCTTGAGGATCAGATTTTAACCACGAAATTGAATTCAATCTTGGAGAAGTTTTGGGAATTTCCAAAAGAGAATTTCATGATGTTATCATCGACATCATTAAAAGAAAACAGCTGCTTACTGAAGAGCTAACACAGGATATGATCCATCGAGAGACTTTAGCATATGCTAAGGCTATTATCTATCGCTTGTAGATTGAGGAGATTAATTCTGATGAGGAGATTATTGAGAATTCTACAAATGGAGCTTTATGTATGTAGTCCAAGAACACTCTTCAGCCTTTACTTCAACCTGTACAGTATGTAGAGAGTGATGACACGTCTAGATTGGTGCCTTGTAGCTATTTTTCTCACAATCTCGTGCAACCATGGAGACGATAGTCAAGCTTGGTGAGACGGAGACCGCTTGTGTTGCTATTTTGGATCACAGATCCGAGATTAATGTCATAGTGCATGGATTTTATGATACCGGTAGATGACCAGTTGATGTGGAACATGGTTGGTGCATGCATGCGGCCAACAACACTGCAGGAGATTTCTATGTTGCTTGTCCAAAATTGAAGATTTCTATTGGAGATGTGGATGAGACTTATCATTTCTTTGTGCAGAACTCTTATTCCTATCCTATTATTTTGGGGCAGCCATTCATTGCTGAGTCTCGAATGGAGACTAAGGTTCTAGACTATGGTTTTGCCTATGCGCAGATCTGAAGCAAGGATGGAAAGAGGGCTCTCTAGTTCATGACAATTTGTGTCAACAACCACCAATAGAATAAGGATTCTTTGAGGGATTTCCCTCTTCCAGCAAGAGAGTCGGATTTTTGTTAGATACCACTATCTTGCGAGACAACAATGGTTTGAGACAAGGAAAGCTCTCGCCTCCTGGCAGCTGTAGTTTTTCCTCAGGAGTTTATGGTGTGTCTAGCTGAAAGTGTTGGGGGTAAAAGTGCCTCTGCCTAGCCGCCCATGTATTACTACGCTGAGAAAGCACCCACGCCTGCACACTGTAGGTGGCGGTGCCCATCACCATCACTTTATTCTTTATTCTTTTAGTGACAGATGAATAAAGGGAAAGATGGTCACACATTGTGACTATTGGAGTTCCCACAGTCTCTCTCTCTCTTGCTCTTGCTCTCCCGCCATAGCTCTCCCATGCAAGCTTCAATCCTTCTCACCTTTCAACTAGTATCAGAGCATGGTTGCTTGAGCATTCAAACTTGGTCCATGACTCCTTTAGCATTCGTTTGAATCCCTACACCATTAGTTCTCACTCTTGGCAGCCATATCCGACTCCTTCGAGCTCTGATCACTCCCTAACCTCTCAAGTCCATTTGGGCACCCTCAAGGCATTCCTTCAGAGGTATTGAAGCATTCTTTTGAGTGTTTATTTCATTTTTTAGGGTACAACAGGAAGGGGCAACCATAGCTCCAACCATTGGAGCTCACCCATTTCATATCTTGGCTCCTAACTAATTAGGCTTGACAAGGCTTTATGTAGGCCTTCTTTAGGCCCTACTTGAGCCCTTCCACCCCATTAATACCACGTGGACCAGCAGCATGTCCAGCAACATTAGCCCTATTTGGGCCAGCTTGAAGACCTACAAAAATTTATTTTTTACTTCAGCCCTCCCTTGGCACTTGGTAACAGCTTGAAAACACTTCATTTAGCACTTGGTAACACACCCTTGATGCTCGGCATTGGTGGTTATCATTGGTATTGATTTGCGGACTGATTTACCTCAATCTAGGACTATTTTTCATAGTCCATAGGCAGCCACAAATAGTGTTGCATCAGCACTTTATATTTATGCTTGGTTGGCATTGACATTTGATGCCTGATTGGTCTCAAATGGTCCCCAAGTGTTAGGGGAATGTATGCCTATTGATTGGCCATCATTTGGATTTGATTTAGTGGCTTGAAATACTCAATTTTACACAATAAATCACTACTTTACACTCTAGGGATGAAGCTTATTTAGTCACTTTATGCTTTGCCTATTGGTCTCACGGGTGCTTCCCGAGTGTTTCATATGACTATTGGGATGCAAATGAAGGTTGGAAAATACTTTGGATGGTTTCGGAATGTATTTTGAGCCTTGTTTGAGCTCTGTATTGGTTGCCATTTACTTGATATTGGTCTACACTGGTAGGCTTTGTGACAGAGGTTATACCTATGGTCTATGTATGACCCGTTGGTACATGCTTGATATGTATGTTACCTACACATGGTAATTACATTGTTTGGACTTGAATGCTATGACTTTGGATATTCTAGAGCTTATTTTGGTCTTGCTTTGGCTCGTCAGTGGGATTGTCTTCATAACATTGGATACTTGACTACTCATATGCTCTAGATGTCTTACTGATGTATGATCTTGGATTCTCCATCACTGGTGCTCTTACATGCTTTGTTTGAGCTTATTTGCTTGACACTTACGGCTTTTGTGCCAGTGGGAGTGTCTTTGCACACTTATCAGACATTGAGCAGTGTGGGTTATGCATATTGAGCTTTTGGATCTTTGAGACCAGAATCTCCTCGTGGATGATGTATGGTTGATATACCTTGGTCAGTGTAGATGTACTTGGGCTAATTTGGCTTTGTATTCAGTGAGCACACACTGACTTGTGTCAAGTCTTGGCAACGGTATGTACATTTTTCCTTGTTGATTGGGGGCTGTACCAACTTTATTGACGGACTTTGTCTCACATGTTTGGGTGTTGGCTCATGTTAGTTTGACTATTACATGCTTGTTTATGCCTGCTTGATGTTGGTTTTGCATTGACAGTCAGTGATTGACTTTGAATATTGGGTTTTGCCTATTGTCAGCTTTCATTGTACACTACTGTCATAAATTACGGCAAGCATATATCTTTGAATTGTGATGTATTTTTCATGTTGAATCATCTTGGTTTGATATACTTTTGATGGTACTTAGTGGCCAGCATCATTATATACTCGTTTCTTGCCATTTTGCCTTGGTTTTGGTGGTTTTTTGGTCATTTTCTACAGTTTACAACAAGCTGTTTTGAACTGTCTGGACTGTTTCAGCTTGCAGTATGGCATTTTCTTCCACTGACAGTGCTATCTTCAACATCACTAAACTTGATCGTATGAATTATGCCTATTGGAAGAGCCAAGTTTGGTAGGTATTGGTGCAAAAATCACAGATAAAGCCACTAAGGTTATGTGGAGAGTAGCTTGAAACTATGACTAATGACGAATGGATGGAGCTTGATGAGTTATGCAAGTCCACCCTCATCTTGTCTCTCAATGAACAAGCACATTACAATGTGGTTGAGGAAGCACAGAGTGCTTGGTAGCTTTGGGATAAGATCAAGGACCTCTATGACAAGCAAAGTCCTGCAAGTCAAATGTATTGATTGAAATGACCATGTCAACTCATCTGAGCCAGTTCCATGCTATTCTTAAGATCTTGGTTTTGTAGCGCATTGATTTCAAAGAGGATGTCACTCCTTTGTTCTTGCTTGGAACTCTTAATGAGTCTTGGGATGTATTCTTCACTACCTTATGTGCTTCTGCCACTACTCTGAAGCTATCTGATGTTGAGAGCTCTCTTCTACACGAAGAGATAAACCGTTAGAATTTGGATGCCTCTCATGTGTCTCATGCTTTGACAGTTAGAGGCCGACATGATGGAAATGCAAAGAATGACCGTGGTAATGGCCGTGGATGGGATTCACAAAAATCTCGGTCCAAGTTACACAATAAGTCTCGTGGGAGAAATGTAAATTTGACTTGTCATCATTGTGGGAAGAAATGCCACAGTGTCATGAATTGCGCAATGAAAGGTGCAAAGACAAGGGGAAAGATAAAGTGCAAGAAAAGTCTTCTAATTGCAGCATAGTACATGCTAAGTCAAGTGTTAAAATTGAAGAGATCAATGTTATGCAGCCTGAGGATAGTGATGGGGATTATATCCTTGCAGCAGCTTCATCTAATGCTTTGCTAATGATAGAGATACACTCTATGTATGCACAGTGTTGGCTCTTGGACTCAAGTGCATCCTTTCATGTGATACCTTGCTGAGAGTGGTTCCATTCATACCGTTCAATTTTGGGTTCCATGAGCTTGGGTGATGACAAGTCTCTTGAGATTGTCGGCATTGGTGATGTTAGACTGTAGTTTCCTTCTGGTAGCAGTTTTGTTATGCACGATGTACATCATGTACCTACATTGACATGTAGTCTCATGTCTGCTGGACAGCTTGATGATGTAGGAGATCATGTATCTTTTGGAGACTCTACATGGAAGATTACTCGTGGCAGGCTTGTGCTTGTGAGAGGTGCCAAGGCTGGCAGCCTCTACCCCTTAGTTGTTTCAAAATCTATAGTTGATCGTGTTTTGTATGTGGATCTTTACCTCATGTATCTCTTTGGCATGCCCATTTAGGGCACATGTCCGTTAAGGGAATGAAAATGTATTATGGTTTGCAGTACTTACCACCCCTTGACTATTTTCATTTTGATTCTTGTGATCATTGTCTTTGTTTGGCAAGCAGACTAGGTCTACACATAAGAAGTCCAATATGTCACGTATGAGTGAGCCCTTGGCTTTGGTTCATTCTGATGTTTGTGGGTCCATGCCCTGTCAGTCTATGGGTGGTGCGAAGTATTTTGCTACTTTCATAGATATTTTTTTACATGAAGTATGGGCTTATTCCATAAAGCAGAAGTTCGATGTATTGGCAGTTTTTTAGAGATGGCCTGTTTTTGGTAGAAAATCAGTTTAGGCATATGCTAAAATGCCTTAGGACAGATAATGGGGGTGAATATGTATCACGTGCTTTTGAGCAATTATGTGATGAGAGGGGTATTAAGTGTCAGTTGACTACCCTTTGCATCCCTTTCTAGAATGGTATGGTTGAGCGAATGAATGGGACCATCCAGGAAAGGGTTCGTAGTATGCTTAGCCATGCTGTAACGTGTCCAGTAGTATCATCCAGAACACGTCTTAGCAGTCCATCAGAAAGGATTTGTGATCTAGGGCCTTTCGCGTCTGCCACGTAGCGGAAGTATTCTAGTCGTTCACACTTAGGATCGACCGAAATTAGGGTTTTCCTGATTGGTCATTACCTAACAGCAACTAGCGTCAGACCCAAGCGAATTACTTTACGCAGAAACACCAGGTCCGAAGCGGATTCACGATGCACTTGGTTCAAGGAGAATGGGAAACGAGAGGGATGCAAAGCTCAACCTCTCTGCCATAAGGCATAGTCCCATTCCGTTCCCCTAAAACAGCATAAATCGGGTAAGACATAACTCTAGGTCAACGCTTTCGTTGTTCATGTCCTTTGACGATCATCCCGCTATTTTTCAAGATTTGAGAAAAGTTCTCGGCCAACCGGGACCACCCAACTGTAGGACGGACCCATGGCCTATCCTCCGCACTTTCCTCGGTTTGTTTTAGTTAGGTAATTATCTAACACATTAATTGGACATGTAACAATCAGCTTCTTTAATTAAACTGTTAAGCACTGGTTCCTTCACGTAATCTTATCACGTGACATAGAAAAACAATCTCAAACAAGTTCTTTATTAACATATCATCATATTTATTTTTGAAATACAAGGAGTTTCCGCCCGTAGGCTTGTCCATAATCCGCCCGAAGGCTATCCAGTAATCCACAGGGATCACTATTCCAAGCTTCCGCCCATAGACTAGTATGCGGGCCTCGAGATCCAATCCCGAGTCACATTGGCCTCTTGTGCAGGACCCAGAAGGCGAGGGATTTACGGCCAGAGCCCCCCTGGCACCCAAGCATCCTCCTGCTCCAAGTAGAGCTCAACGGAGAGACCTCTCGCGGCAGGTTCGGTCCACGTTCCCGGCGCGATCAACAACCCCCTTGGTTAGGGTCAGGCAGACAGTCGGGGGTAACTGAAGCTGCCACTCCCTTCAAGCCTTCAACTTGAAGTATAGATATTCATTTAATTTATAAATAAATCAAACAGTGCTCTAAAATCTCTAGCAAGCACAAACATTTCCATTGATCGACCTTGTTGTTTGGCAAACTGCTAAGGAATGATTCTTTCCTTTCGAATGCTTCAGCACTCGTTCCAGGGTGTCTTGCAACTTGGCAAGATCCCTTATATTCTGGGTTAGAGCGTACCCTATTAACCCAACTTGGTCAACCCTAAAGTTCATTGGATACTTTAGTTTCCGTTTTCTTTTAACCTTCCTTACTTAGAAGGATATCAAAGAATACATCCTTTTGCAAGATAACTTGCGTAAAGATCCGCCATCCTTGTTGAGGGTATTTAACCTTTCTTCTTGTGAATCAATCACAAGACCATATGACTTCGTACTTGCTGCGCAAGTCCTGCATCGTAATATACGATGAAACAATCCGTTTTATTTTCTTTAAGCTGACTTTGTCAGACCTAGGGTCTCTTTTTAAGAACCTCAGGGACAACCCTAGTTCTTTTACATTTACGATTTATTGACCCTACAATCAAGGAAGGTAGGCAAGTATTAAGGTATAAACGTTTCTTGGATTTTTAAATCATTCCCAATGCATATTTCGCAGCATAGGTATTTCTAAGTTTATATTAATTTAGTTAACTTTTAGAAGGTAATATCGAGATCACCTCGGCATGATTTGTTATCTATGTGACAATTGATTTTTCAGTACTAAACTTTATTGCTTTGAGGTTAGGTAAATTCAATTAAACTTCCTTTTTCCTTGCGAACAAAACTCATGCCAAATAAACAATCTTTTACTTGCTAAGATATGCAGTTAGCAATGATAACTTCCTAGAGTTTAAGCAACGTAAGAAACCTTTTATGAATTTCACCTTCTATGATGATTCGTTGCAAAAAAAAAAATAGGGGTTAATGGTGCAAGATGCAGTTTTTATTCCTTCAAGATTTAACTGGAATATACTACTTTAGTGGGTAAATAATCTTGCTCATAATTCGTTTCAGTGCATAAGGCTATTTGAAGGAAAACTATGTTTTATACTTTATCCATTTTGCATGTTCAACTAAACTAAATTCCTTCATCGTAAATAAATAGGACAAAATATATCTTATCCCTAACAATTCATCTTGCATGATTGAATTAAAACTGATATAAAACCAAGAAGGAAAAAACCTGGTTTTGGGGTGAAATATCCACATGGATACCGGGAGATGACCCTCCCGCAGCTACCCCTTGGACTTTCTTAGGCGGCATCGCAGCTATAATCCTTCGTACGTGAAGGCAGCTTTACACTCCTTTTCCAGAATTCCACCATTGCTTCAATACTCTTCTTCTTTCTTTCGAGGCAAGGAGCCGTTTTAAGAATTGACCACGAGAAGGGGGTAATAAGACTTTTAAGGTCTTAGCTTCTTCGGGAGGGAAAGGTTTACAAAGCCTAAAAAGGCCCTATAGGATATATACACGGCAAAAAGGTTGTGTGAGTGTGACTTCGCAAACATATGAACCTTGGGAGATCTTTGGGCACGGAAGTGAAAGGACTTAGGGGTTTTCAAACCCAAGGGGGAAATTTGAAAGGTAACACAAGGTTTTATAGCATGGGGGGAAAAGGTGTGTAAGGAAAAAGGGGACACGGGGGTTAAAAAGGGGCTTAGGGGAGTGTGTTAAAAAAAAGGAATATGAGGGGGGTGCAACACGGGGTTTCAAGGAAAACACAAGAAGGGACTTATAAATTTAAGCATGTGGGGGGGGGGGGGGGGGGGGGGGGGGAAGGATTAATGAAGGTATAGGAGGCTTTTGGGGGATGCTAGGGGGAAAAGAGGCTTAAGGAGCCCCTTAGAAGCTTCTGGCCAGCACGAGGTAGCAGGGAGACGGTGACTTGGAGGCGTGATGGCGGCTGAAAACTCTCTTAAAGCAGGTGACAGCGCTCTAAACCAATGTCTCCCTTCCCTCCACGGTGCAACACAGCGTCCCGTCACTCCCCCCTCCTTCCTCCACACACGTTACAGTCGGCGCAGCATGGCGGCTTCCATAGTCATTCTCACCCTTCCTCCCTGTAGCCTGCGGCCCTCCCTAATTATATAGGGGAGGGGATGGAATCTTCCCCCCTCAACGTGTCAATGGGCATGTATTGATGCCCTTGGCAAGCTCCAGTAAGGAGCTTGCCTACTTACTAATCCCCCTCTTCCTCCAGCTCAACTGTCGGGCTGGAGGAGAGGGGAAATTAAAAAAATTTGCTTTTATATCATTAAAGGGAATTATCCGTTCAGAATTGTTACATGCAGGCCTACCCCAGCAGTTTTGGGCTGAGGCAGTTACAACTGCCGTGCATATCATTAATAGATCGCATTGTAGTGCCATTTCTTTTCAGGTTGCAAAGGAGGTATGGATAGGAAAGCCTCCCTCTTGTGCGCATTTACGTGTCTTTGGATGTGAGGCATTTTGCCATGTGCCCAAGGACAAGTATAACAAGCTGGATCCTAAGAGTGTTAAATGCATATTCTTGGTTATGGAAATGCAGGAGAGATGGGTTACCATCTATGGGATCCACAGGCGTAGAAAGTCAACCGCAACCATGATGTAGTCTTCCATGAAGACAAGATGCATAGGCAGCCTAAGAGAGTCATGGAGATACGCAGGGTTATATTTCAGGAGGAGCCAAGAGCTCTTGTACAGCCAACTGAACAGCCTGTAGCAATAGCAGATGCTCATGGCTAGGGTGTTGGACAAAATGTTGGGTAGGTAGTAAAGCCCGCAGTGCGGCGTTCTACTAGAGATAGATGCCCACCTGACATATTTAAGCCCTCCATGCACAATGTCTTGGTTACAAATGCAGGAGAGCCTCTCACCTATGATGAGGCTATGGGCAGGGGTGACAGTCACTCCTGGGAGAGAGCTATGTTGTTTGAGATAGACTCCTTGCATAAGAATATGACTTGGGATTTGGTTTCCTTGCCTACTGGCAAGAAGGCTCTGCCATGCAAGTGGGTGTACAAGCTGAAAAGTACCCCTGGACAATCCAAGCCAACATACAAGGCTAGATTGGTAGCAAAGGGTTTTAAGCAAGAGCATGGTGTTGACTTTGATGAGGTTTTCTCTCCTGTGGTTAAGATGACCACCCTGCGCTTAGTCTTGGCTTTGGTTGCATAGCTTGACTTGGAGATGGATGTTAAGATGGCTTTCTTACGTGGGGACTTGGATGATGATATTTACATGGAGTAGCCTAAGGGCTTTGTAGAGCCTGGCAGGGAGCACCTAGTGTGCAAGTTGAAGAAAAGTATTTATGGCTTGAACCAGGCACCTAGGGAATGGTATCATAAGTTTGATGCCTTTATGCAGTCATAGGGCTACAACCGTAGTGCTATGGATCTGTGCTTGTACACGAAGAAAGCCCGTGATGGTTCTTTGCTTATTTTGGTACTCTATGTGGATGACATGTTATAAGCAGGGAAAGCTCATGATGAGCTAGATGCTCTTAAGGCTCATCTCAAGAAGAGCTTTGAGATGCAGGATCTAGGACAGGCCTCTCACATACTTGTATACGCATTAGATGCGACATGCATTAGGGACTCCTCTACTTGTCACAAAGGGAGTACATTCATAAAGTCCTTGAGCGCTTCTGCATGTAGGACATGAAGCCTATTGGCTGTCCATTGCCTTCTTATGTGAAGATATCACAAGCCAATTGTCTACAGACAGATGAGCAAAGGCCCGAGATGGCCAAGATTCCCTATGCATCCATAGTGGGCAGTCTTATGTATGCCATGATAGCCACTCATCTAGATATTGCCTTTACAGTTTGGTGTTGTGGCATGCTATGTGGCTACACATAGCCAGAAGCATTGGAATGTCGTGAAGGGTATCATGAGGTACCTAAAGGGCACTGCAGATATGTGCATATGCTATGGCAACCGGGATACAGGAGTTGTGGGGTACACTGACTCTAATTATATAGGACATGCAAATAGTAGGAAGTCCACTTTTGGCTATGTGTTCACCTATGCTAGAGGTGCTGTCTCTTAGATGTCCAGGGTGCAAAATTGTATGGCTCTTTTCACCACAGAGGCCGAGTATTTTGTAGTCAGTGAGGCTTGCAAGGAGGCCATATGGTTAGGCCGTTTGGTTCATGACCTTGATATTGATGCTATCCCTACACTACATTCGGATTCTATGAGTGTTATTCAGTTAGCCAAGAATCCCATTCTTCCATATGAAGACAAAACACATTGAAGTGAGGTATCACTTCATACATGGGGTCGTTGAGGACAAGTCTGTTGACCTTGTCAAGATCTCGACTGACCAGAATCTTGCAGATCTGGTCACCAAAAGCCTCTCTACGGAGCGCTTTGCCTTCCTCAAGAGATTGATGGGCGTGGGATGAGATGATGTCTTTCCTCATCCCATAGTACATGTGTACATGTTGTACTGTCTTTTTCTTTTTTTCTTTTTCACTCCTCACTGGGTAAGATTTACCTTTAAATGGGAGGTTGTTGGGGTAAAGACACCTCCATCTAGCTGCCCGTATATTACTACACTAATAGTACATGCACCTGCACACTACAGGCAATGAGCGTCCGTCACCATCACTTTATTCTTTATTCTTTTAATGATAGATGAATAAAGGGAAGGTCAGTTACACATTGTGACTATTGGAGTTCCCACATTGTGAGTCTCTCTCCCTCTTGCTCTTGCTCTCCCATGCAAGCTTCGATCCTTCTCACATTTCAAAAAGTACTTTGTGTTTTCAGCATATTACGGACATGCCTAGTGCTGCCAGGAAATACTTGAAGAGAAAAGAAAAAAATTGAAGCTTGTAGGTATTTTACAGGATGAAGACATGGAAGATGGTCTCTATGATGGGCTGTCATGCTTGGATACTATGGAGGATCTTTCAGCATTGTTGAAAACTAAAAATCAAGAGCTGTCATATGTCTTAAAGGTCCATTCTCTGGCGATGTATTGTGAATTTTTTGATTTCCTGCATGCAAGAAAATTTGAATGCTGAGAATTCTTAGCAAAAAGTGTTCTTTGCTGAAATATTTCAACAAAAATATTTATAGCATGGTGATTTACAACAACAAATAGGATTTACAACTAAAGTAAGCTGTGAACCTCAATGTTGGGCTATTCATATGCAGTCTGAAAAAGATATAGCTGATTTTTGTCAGAGTCAAAAGAGTTGGGTGTTGTTTATACACAGCAAAATTTGTGTTTACCAGGGTATTTACAGCAAGGGTTGAAATTTGCAGGTTGTAGCAAAGAAGCCAGAGTACATAAAAAATATAAGACAATTGGCAAGAAGGTCAAACCAATTGCAAGACCACTACCTTTGGACAGTGATGAGATGATTAAGAGAGTATCTATGCAGCCTCCTTTACAAGATCCTGTAGGTATTGGACACAAGTTTTCAACCGAGACACTTAAAGAGATGAAGATTGGGACTGAAGATTTTTTACTTCCAGCAGAGGTGAGATGTTTTTAGGAGATGTTGAGCAGACATGGGAGAGCCTTCTCTTTTTTCCCGCATGAGATAGGTTGTGTTGATCCTAGGGTTGTGACGGCTATGGTTATTTTTACCATTCCTCATGTCCCTTGGAATCTACAGCCTATTCTTATGCCTAGGGCTCACTTTTCCAAATTGGTAGAGCTTTTGAATGAGCAAATCAAGATGGGGATTCTAGAACCATCATCAGCTCCTTATTCTAATAGATGCTTCATAATTCCCAAGAAGAATGGCACACTCAGATTCATACTGGACTTACAGCCGGTGAATAGGGTCACTATACGGAATATTGTTGCAAGACCTACTGTGGATGAGTTCGCAGAGGCTTTTGCTAGATGTGCTATCTATTCACTTGGTGATCTTTATTCCGGATATCACCAATTCTAGCTTGCGCTTGAGAGTAGAGATTTGACTACGATGAAGACACCTTTAGGCCTTGTTTGGATGTGTACACTTCCGCAAGGAGCTACTAATTCGATTGCCCATATGATGAATGGGATGAACGAGGTCTTACGGGATTTTATTCATGAGTTTACCATGCCTTTCATTGATGATCTACCTATTAAGGGTTGTTTGGAGAAAGAGAAGAATAAGACTTTAGATGATCATGGATGCAGGTACTTTATGGCCGTGCATATCAGAGATGTTGAGAGGATTCTTTGCAGGCTAGAGAAAGTGAATTTGATCTTGTTGGGGCTGAAGTCTATTTTTGGTGCCAGAGAGGTTTTGATTGTTGGACATATTTGTGGTTATTATGGCAGGAGGCCTTCCCTTGCGAAGGTTGATGCCATAGAGAAGATTGCAAAGACTTGCTCTTCTACTTCAAAGGTTTGCAGGTTTCTTGAAGCTTGTGTATTTTATCTTATTTGGATTCCTCATTTTTCTCATTTTATAGATGATCTCTACCAGCTCTTGAGGAAAGGGCAACATTTTTCCTCGGACATAAGACACACTAGAGCGATGCAAAAGCTGAAAAGATTGTTGAGAGCAACTTCAAATCTTTGGAAAGCAGATTATGAGTGTGGGAGACCTATTTTACTTACTATTGATACTAGTCCTATCGGCATTGGATGGGTTGTTGGCCAAGACGATATAGATGGGATTTATTCATGACTAGAAGCTCTTGAACTTCTTTGAATACTCGACTTCGCATTTATGACTATGGATTTAGCTCTCGTAATTGAGCTTTGGGTTTGTAATTTGGCTTTAGACTTGTACTTGAAATCAAACTGCAATATACTAGACCTTTGTCATCAAATCTATTGCCTTGAATCGAGCTTGATCTTGCTTCTATCTCGCATAGCGTCCATATGATGACAAGCGACTTTAATGAACTCCCACACGTATTCCGTGTGACATCGTGTCTGAGCTTTAACCTAAAACCTTAATGGATTGTTGGATGATGACAGGTACTATATATCTTTTTGTGATTCTACATGGAAGATTGTTCATGGTAGTCTTGTTTTTTCTTGGGGTGCTAAGACTAGCATCCTCTATCCCTTGCTTGTCTTTGGGTCTATTGATCATGTTCTAGTTGTGATCAATCTTTCACATGTATCTCTCTAGCATCATCATCTTAAGTATATGTACATGAAAGGAATGAAAGTACTTACTCATTTTAGTATCTATTGTCTCTTGTTTACTCATGCTTTGATTTATGTGATCATTGTCTTTATGGCAAGCAGATACATAACTCTCATCAAAAGTTTGGTTCTACACACGTGGGTGAGTTTTTAGCTCTTATGCATTTAGATCTTTATGGTCCCATACCTTCTTAGTCATTGGGTGGCATGAAGTACTTTGTTATGTTTATAGATGATTATTCGAATAAGGTTTGGGCCTATCCTATGAAGCAAATTTCAAATGTTTTGTCTACGTTTCAACTCTTTATTTGCTATGGTTGAGAACTAGTCTAGACATAGGCTGAAATGCCTGTGATTTGACAATGGGATAAATATGTTTTTAAGACCTTTGAGAAGCTTTGTGATGAGTGGGATATTAAGCATTAATTGACTACCCTATACAAACCCCACTTTAGAATGGTGTTGTAGCATGCATAAATATGATTGTTTAGGAAAGACTCTACAGTATGCTAGGTAGACTTACCACAATACTTTTGGCCTAAGGCAATTACCAATGCTATTCATCTCGTTAGTAGATTCCAATGCATTGCTCCTAGTGGTAGATTTACAAAGGAGGCATGGTCTAGTAAACCTCCCTCATATGCACACGTGTGAGTCTTTGAATGTGAGACTTTCTACCATAGTACCAAAGACAAGCGCAATAAGTTGGATCGCAACTTTGTTAAATGCATCTTTCTCGGATATGGCAATGTAGGTGAGATGGCCTATCCCCTTTGGGATCCATAGGCTCTGAAGGTTATCCACAACCATGATATTATATTCCATTATATTATATTCGATGAGGAAGAGATGCATATGAGACTAGAGTAGGTGATTGAGGTATGCAAGGTGATATTCCAAAAGGAGCCTCCTATTTTAGTATAGCCAACCCTAGTGAAACAACCTATTGTAGTTGCTGATGATATAGTAGCCCAAGATCTACCTATTGTGCAAAATCATGATGTTGGATAGAGAGGACAGGCCATGTAGGCCCCATAGCCAGTCCTGAGACACTCCACTATAGCATTTACGTCCTTTGGATTGTTATAAGCTCTCTATAGATTATGTCATTGTGATAGACTTTGATAAGCCAGTTACCTATAAGGAGGCTATGTGTAGACGTGATTCCTATTCTTGGGATAGGGCCATATAGTATAAGTTTGATGCACTACAAAAATTATCATATATGGGACTTAGTTTCATTGCATGATGGAAAGTGTGCATTGCCATGCAAGTGGGTGTACAAGTTAAAGAGTACTTTTGGTTCACCCTAAGCTAGCATATAAGGCCAGATTGTTCATTAAGGGTTTCAAGTAGGAAAAGGAAGTTGAATTCGATGAGGTATTCTCCCCAATGGTCAAGATGACTACCCTATGCTTGGTATTGGCCTTGGTTCCTCGATTGGATTTGGATCTTTATCAAATGGATGTTGACAACTTTTTTACATGGGGACTTGCATGAAGTTATTATATGCAGAAGCCTAAGGGCTTTACAAAAAAAAAGAAGGGAACACCTAGTGTGCAAATTGAAGAAGAGTCTTTATGGGCTTAAGCAAGCACCTTGGGAATGGTACCATAAGTTTGATACTTTCATTTATTCATAGGGATATTCCCGCAATAATATGGATTCGTGTATATACATGAAGACAACCCATGATGGTAGCGTTATTGACTTGCTTCTTTATGTTGATGAAATGCTTATTGCTAGGAGTGCTCATGCTAAGTTGGATGCTTTAAATACTCAGCTCAAGAAGAGCTTTGAGATAAAGGACATGGAGCAGGCCTCACACATACTTCGTATGTGTATTATGTGTAATCACTCTAAGGAAGTCCTCTACTTGTCACAGGAGTACATTCATAAAGTCCTTGAGCAATTTCATATGCAGGGTGGTGAGCCTATTAGCTACCCTTTAGCTTCTCATGTGAAGGTTAGTCAAGTAGATTGTCCCAAATAGAGGATGAGAAAGCCTAGATAGTAGAGATATTATATGCATTCATTGTGGGTAGCTTGATGTATGCCATGATAGCCACTAGACTTGACATAGCATTTACAATGGGAGTTGTGGCTCATTATTTGGTGATACCTGGCAGACAACATTAAGGCGCCATGAAGGGTATCATGAGATACCTTGAGGGTACTACATATATGTGCATTTGTTATGGTGGCTAGGACCCTAGAGTTATAGGCTATATGAACTCTGATTATGCAAGACATGCAGATAGTAGGAAGTCCATATTTAGTTATATCTTCACCTTTTACTAGAGGTGTTGTTTCTTAGATGTCCAAGGTGCAGAAATGCATAGCCTTGAAGGCTGACTACATTATAGCCACTCAAACTTACAAGGAGACCCTATAGTTAGGCTATTGGGTGCTAGATCTTGGCATCATTGGTATGACTTCTACATTGTATTCACACTCTATGAGTGCCATCTAGGTGGCATGTAATTTGGTCTTTCATGCAAAATCCAAGCACATTGAAGTTTGTTATTACTTCATCAGAGAGGTAAGATGATTAATGACAAGTAGATAAAACTTGTCAAGGTCTCAACTGATAAGAATCCTATAGATCTACTCACTAAAAGTCTCTACTGGAACATTATGCCTTCCTAGGAAGATGATGGGTGTAGGATGAGATGATGTCTATTCCTCATCCTATTGTACTTCTATGTACACTTTGTACTTTGTCACTTTTTTCTTGTTTTCTCCACATTTGGGCACATTCACCTTGGAGTGGGAGGTTATTGGGGATTAAAGGTTGCCCATGCCTAACCATCTATATTTACTTATACTTACAGCCTACACACTTGTACACTACAAGTTTTACTTATACTTACAGCCTGCACACTTGTACACTACAAGTGACAGTCACCTGTTACTGTCACTTTATTCTTTATTCTTACTATGACAATAGAAAAAGGGAAGCCAAGTCACAAATTGTGACTATTAGATTTCCCACATACTATATTTCTCTCTCTTGCTTGAACCTATATAGCTCTTACTTCTCTATTGCTTTTGCTTTTGCTTCCACTCATGTTCCACTTTTCAAGGCTTACTATCAGGCAAGTCACATAAGTCCCATGTGCCATATTTATGAAAAGAGTCCATCTCTGACTACATAATTGCCATCTAGATCCTCTAAAGCATCATGTAAAGAAACAAGTTCCTTATTGCATGCCAAGTGTGTGTGCAACCAAGTTATTGAGTGCATGGTAAGTGGTTACTCTAGTTCTATCAAGAAATGGATTGGATTGTTTGCTATCCCATAATGTATCCAACAACTATCTAGGGACTATTTTAGCTTCTTGAATTGCCACCCTCTCATCACCCACTTTATCAATCACAATAATGCTCTGATCAATAGGCTGAAAATCAAGCCATTGTTCAGCATGTATTTGTTGCTAATTATGCTATTGTACACTCTCAATAGCTTGCTAAAATTGACCAAAATTAGGTGCAGTTTGTTGAAATAATGGCAACAAACTATTAAACATGTCGATAGGCCCAAAATTGGGTTGATTTTAGCAATCCATGAAAGGCTAACCAACATATTCAATGAATACCAAATCTCTATTAACAAAAATCTTGTTGATGGTGGAGGGTTGGTACAAGTGATACCCTTTACTTTCTACATTATAACTTATGAAAATGCATTTGAAAGCCTTGTCTTGCAACGTATGTCTCCTTGTTGTGGCATTAAAGCATATGCCAAATAACCAAAGATATGAATGCATAACACCATTGGTTTTCAGTCATTCCAAGCCTCATAAAGCATACATTCAAGCAATGCTTTTGTGGGGCCACGATTCAACACATATAGTATACACATAATAGCATCAAGCTAAAATTTTGGGGGTAGCTTGTTGCATAAAAGCATACAACCTACCATTTCTATCAAAATTGTGGTTCTTTCTTTTAGATACACCATTTTATTGAGGTGTGTAAGATGTAGTACATTAATGTGCAATGCCCCTTTCAACCAAAAAGGAGTTCAACTCTTATGACATGTACTCTCCCTATCGATCTATACAAAGTCTAATTAGCTTGCATCTATTGCCATTTTTAGCCAATGCCAAGAAGGTTTTAAACATGCAAACACTTGTGATTTGTCCCTCAAAGCATAAACCCAAACAATGACGAGTCATGTCATCAATGAAGATAACAAAGTATAAGTATTCTGTGATGGATTTGACATGGATGGGTCCACACACATCACTATGCACAAGCTATAATTTTTTATCAACATGCACAAATCTGCCTTTGGGAAATGAAGCACGATGTATTTTTCCAAGTACACAACTCTCACATACATTATGAGTAGGTGTTCTCAACAGAGGGAAATGAAGCACCTTATTTTAGCTTCTAAAGCAAAGCAAATTTCCATAAATAAGATGACCAAATTGAGCATGCCATAGCTTAGTCTCATCCATAATGGTGGCATCAACTTGTAATATGCATCCGATGATGCTCTCCTCTCATATAAATCAAGCTAATAAAGGCCATCATACAATGTGTCAGTAACAATGAGGGCATCCCCATTGCTACAGTCATATAGTTTTTCCATATACCACACTAATGGGAATCTATCCAATGCCTTACATTGCATACAAAGCATTATTTGCACCTGCAACTAATTCCCCCTTTTGTACAATTGCATATGATACAAACAAGTCACGAAAGGATGTTACATGTTTGAAGGCATTGTTGTCAAAATACCATGTATTATTGTTTTTGGCCAGAATGATAAGCCATGTGAAGAAGGATAATAGGAACAAAACACAACATGCTAAATGTGCTATAGCATCCTTCACACTCACTAAATTTTAATCAACTATCATGCCTAATTACTTCCTTTTTTCACTTACAATCTTGTTTATGCATCCCTTAATAAGATGCCCCTTTTTCCTAGAATAGTTGCATCTCTTTTCCTTAATAGCCTCATCCTTGGTTTTTGAAGAGTTCATGAAAGAAGCAAATTTGCATTTTCCCTTTGAGTTTGATGGCTACCACGACTTTCCTTTGTTCCTATGGCTAGCCGCGAATGCTTGATTTTTCATACTTATGTTAGAGAGATTGAGCAATAACAATGACAACAAGACATAAAATGTATACATGTTAGCATCTCCTTTTACAAGTAAGCAAAGTATAGTGGTGAAACTCTAATAAGTATCAGACTAGCTAAGTTGGGCTACCACATTAGAAACGTACCTACCATGGTTGCCTTATTGGGAGGATGGTACCTCATGCGCAAGGACTATTAGCTTGTGATGTTCAGATCTATGTGGAGGACAAGAGAAAGAAGAGTATGCCTCCAACGATAGGGAAATACCTTTGCTCCAAGAATAGGTAATAATTAGAAATGCTAGTAGGGGTCCATAAAGTTATGTATGTGAATAACATGTACTAAGGGGTACCCCCATGCCTTCAAAAATCCAATGTATGCACCAAACTTTGTCTAAGGGATACAGCCCTCCTCTTCTAGAATATAAGAGTTCTCACCAAGGGATGACTTGCTATATGCTACAATATTTGTATTGTGTGACACCCTCTGTGTGTGTGTGTGTGTGTGTGTGTGTGTGTGTGTGTGTGTGTGTGTGTGTGTGTGTGTGTGTGTGTGTGTGTGTGTGTGTGTGTGTGTGTGTGTGTGTGTGTGTGTGTGTGTGTGTGTGTGTGTGTGTGTGTGTGTGTGTGTGTGTGTGTGTGTGTGTGTGTGTGTGTGTGTGTGTGTGTGTGTGTGTGTGTGTGTGTGTGTGTGTGTGTGTGTGTGTGTGTGTGTGTGTGTGTGTGTGTGTTGAAGTCACCAAATGGAAAATGGCTCTCAACATGAACTTGTGATTTCTTTTTTACGGCCAAAAATAATAAGTATAAAGGTATTATTGTCATGTGTGCTTTGGAGCTTTTTAGTTGGTTGCATGTTAATGAGTCAACTTTCATACATCTAAGATGCTTGTGATATGGAATAGTAGTGGCATTGCATGTTTTGGCCTAGTCAATTTTCTTGATAGATCTATTGGGCTAGAAACTTCTAGTACAACAATTCAATGGGCGATTTAAAATTTCCATCACAAATTGGTTTATGAAAATAAGCCCCATCATATGATTGTTCAATCCATCAGAATTGCATGCATTTAGTTCTTTCATCTCCTTATTATACATAAAAAAGTGGATATTGACAAATTCATGTATGGTTATAGTGATCTTTTTGGAAAACTAAGATGAACACGAAGGAACTTAGGCTTATTGTCAAGACATGCAAGCTTAACCTTGGGGACTGAAATCACCACCTATTCTTTCAAGCTATTCCATGCACTCAATGAGTATCTCCCATATGTTTTGCTCAATCTCCACCTCTCTATCTCCCTATTATCTTCTTTACTCCTACTCAAAGAATACAAACAATAACAAAGAACAAAGCTCAAGAGCTCCATGAGTACTCATGGTACCTCACTTTCTACCAATGTAGTCCAAATACACCATAGGGGAGCTCTAACAGTCTCCCAATTTATCACACAAGCTTTGATAGCTCCTCTCAATATAGATCACTTTGATCCATTTGCAACAAGCACATGCAAGTGCAAAGAAAAATAGAAAAGAGAACATTGAAGAGAGTAATAGGTGAGATGTTGGCATCGTGTGGAGTAATTATGTGTGAGAGAGAAAGGGAAATGAAGTATAAGAATACGTAATCATAATGATTGTCAATGAAAGTATTCAACTAAATTGAATCAAAGGGACGATGATGAAAATGATCCATAATGATATTCTAAAGTGCACAAAACATATTTAAACAGAAACCCTATGACTAAATGTACTACGGGATTTAAGAGCCCCTAGTCCTAAATGTGCCGAGTATAGTAATTGTTTTAACTTGTCTTAAAGTGAGAATTAGTGGGTCTAGGGAGCTTATATCAAGGGACAAAGGGCATCAATGACTAGTGATGTTTTGCGCTTGTCCAATGCCTTTCAAGGTATGCAAGGTATTATTGGAATACATAACAATGCTTGCCTTAGGTATATGAGAATAATTTCCTACAAGAAGAAGTGACGTGCTCAAAAGCACAACTATCAAAATACCAAGAACTCATTGGACTAGACATAAAATAAATAATCATCTTGAATGGATGGGTTACATTGACATCATATGAAGAGAGTATAATCCTAATGCTTGGTGAAGTTGATGTTCTCATGAGTGGCACTAGTCATTGTAGACCTGACTCCCTCTTCTTCTTCTTTAACACAATGGGGTTACAATGTACAATAATGTTGTGCATTAGCTTTCTATACTAGTTATGTCTCTTTGACTTCAATCTAGCATGTACTTGGAAATGACTAAAGAGAAACTTACATCAAACACATACTCACGCGCACGCGCGCGTGCACACACACACACACAACAATTAGTTACCAAACCAAACATTTTCCTTGCTCAACTTCTATCACATGCTATCAAGTAATCACAACCTCAGGGGACTTCAACCTTGACATAGCCAGGCACGATAGTCTAATGATACACATATTAGACTTATTTGTCAACGTTGCCCTTTAGGGAAAATGCTTTTAAAAGTGCATGTCCCCAAAAAATTACCAACTATTAGCTTTAGTCAAGTCCACTTAGCCTTGCAACATGTGGTTCATGGATATCTTGCTTTTTGAGAAACAAGAGTTTATTTTAGAAAAATAAAAAAGGGTGCTCTCTCTCTCACGTGCGGGGAAAAAAAGGGCTATGCTCTTGCGCGTGGTAATGGCTCTTATTGCTTATATGCAAAACCCCTCTTATAAGACCCAAAAACATGCTATTCATTATGTTTAGACCACATAAACTAATATATACTAGCGTTCCGCGTGTGTTTCGCACGCATAGAACGCTAAGCCGCTTCGCGGCAGCTTCGTTGCCTCGAAGCGGCAAGTTGCCGTGTTCTCTCAACAATCCATTTCTCATCTTTCTCTCTCCTCTTTTCCTCTCTCTCTCTCTCCCCCAAATTCCCTATGTCTAATTTTTTTTCTCTCTTTCTTTGCCTTCTATTTTAGTTTATTTTTTCTTTTCTCCCGGTTCTCTCTCTCTTTTTTCTCTCCCCGCTTTTCTTCTCTCTCTCTCTCTCTGTCCTTTTATTCTCCCTCTCTCTCCTCTCTTTTCCTTCTCTCTCCCTCTCCTCTTTTTCCCTTTTTTTTTCTTCTCCTCTCTCTCTCTTCATTCTCTTTTTAATTTTTTTCTTCTCTCTCTCTCTCTCTCTCCTTTTCTTCTCCGTGCGCTCTTCCTCTCTCTCTCTCTCTCTCTCCTCTCTTTTCCTTCTCTCTTTCTCCTCTATTTTTTATTCTCTCTCTTTTTAAATTTTATCATTTCTCTCTCTATAATTCTCTCTACATGTTCTCTCTCTTCTTCTTTTTCTTCTTTCACTTTCTTTCCCTCCCCCTCAGTCTCTCTTAAAGTATGTAAATTTTATCTTTTTCCTATATATAATTCTCTCTTTATGTTTATATTCTCTCTCTTTTTCTCCTCTCTCTCTCTCTCTCTATCTCTGCTCCCTTTTCTTTTCTCCCCTTTTTCCTAATTTTCCTTTTTTTCTTCTCTCCCTCTCTCCCTTTTAAATTTTATCTTTTTCTTCTCTCCTCTTTCTTTTAAATTTTATCCTCTCTCTCTCTCTCTCTCTCTCTCTTCCCCCTCTCTCCTTCTCTCTCCCTTCCTCTCTCTCTCAAAAAATATTTGAAATTCAAAAAGAATTTTCTCTTTTCTCTTTTTTCCCATCTCTCTTCCTCTTTTCCTCTTTCTTCTTCTTATTCTTCTTCTCTCTCTCTCTCTCCTCCCCTTTCCTTCTCTCTTCTCTTTTTTCATTTTTTTCTTCTCTCTTTAAATTTTTTTTCTTTTCTCTTTCTTTTAAATTTTATATTTCCTCTCTATAATTCTCTATGTGTTCAAATTCTCTCTCTTCTTCTTCTTATTTTCTCTCTCATTTTCTTCTCTCTGTCTCTGTCCCCCTCTCTCCTCTCTTTTTCTTTTTTCTTTCTCTCTCTCTCTCTCTCTTAAATTTTATATTTCCTCTCTGTTTCCCCTCTCTCTCCCTCCCTCTCCTCTTCTTTTTTTTTTGCTCTTTGTATATATATATATATATATATATATATATATATATATATATATCCTTATTTTAATTAAAAATAAAGTTTCTCTTCTTTTATTTTCTCTTTATTTTAAATTTTATCTTTCCTTTCTCTATAATTCTCTCTCTGTAATTCTTTTTCTTATTTTCTCTCTCTCATTTTCTTCTCTCTGTCTCTCTCCCCCTCTCTCTCCTCTCTTTTCCTTTTTTTCTTTTCTTCTCTCTCTCTCTCTCTTAAATTTTATATTTTCTCTCTCTATAATTCTCTTTCTTTCTTTTAAATTTTATCTTTCCTCTCTCTATAATTCTCTCATTGTTTTCAAATTCTTTCTCTTCTTCTTATTTTCGCTCTCTCAGTCTGTCTCCCTCTCTCTCCTCTCTTTTTCTTTTTTCTTTTCCTCTCTCTCTCTCTCTTAAATTTTATATTTCCTCTCTCTATAATTCTCTTTCTCTCTGTTCCCCCTCTCTCTCCCCCTCCCTCCCTCTCCTTTTCGGTTTTTTGCTCTCTCTCTCTCTCTCTCTCTCTCTCTCTCTCTCATATTAAACTTTTTAATGTAAACGTTTTGTTTAATTAAAATAAGGAGAGAGAGAGAGAGAGAGAGAGAGAGAGAGAGAGAACCTAGGCCCTACACATGAGAGAGGGGGGAGGGGAAGAAGAAAAATGTTTAATTAAAAAAAGACTATTCTCTTTCCTCTTTCTCCCCCTTCTCTCTCCTTCTTCTTCTTTTTCTTCTTCTTCTTCTTCTTCTTCTTCTTCTTCTTCTTCTTCTCTCTCTCTCTCTCTCTCTCTCTCTCTCTCTCTCTCTCTCCTTCTCAAAGTGTGTGAAAAACTATGTTCGAAAAACTTTAAATTAAAAAAAGCTTTTAAAATGTTTAATCAAAGAAAAGTTTAAATTAAAAAGTTTAATCTAATTGAGAGAGAGAGAGAGAGAGACTTTTGATTTAAAAAGAAGTTTGATTTAATTAAGAGAGAGAGAGAGAGAGAGAGAATCTAGGCTCTACACATGAGAGAGAGAGAGAGGGGGGAGGGGGGAATAATTTACTTAAAAAGGGGATGGGGAAAAGAAAGAGAGAGATTATAAGAGAGAGAGAGGGGAAGGTGATGCCAGGAGGCATATTCCACGGTGGATTCCGTGAGGTTTTACGGTGGATTCCGTAAACTTAGATGACCGGGGCTCATACACAAAGAGGATTCTTTGTGCGAGAAGTTGATGGGGACGCCTGTCCTTTTCGGGCGTTTCATTAATTTAGTGTGTACGTGGGTGATTCCATAGCGGGTGATTCCGCAAAATGCATATTAAATTAATAAACGTTTATGAGTTTAGAGTGCGCACTCGTAATAAATTAAGGTTAGGATTTATTTCTAACCAGTTGATTTATTTATGTAGCTGAAGACTGCTAGGTATTCACTTTTGTCGGTTTAATTGTGTTATTTTACTAACGATTGTGAATGCTTCAGTTGATGTGTAGAGATAGCAGCAGTGGCGGAGGGAAGCATTGGAGTCTAGCGGGTTTTCGACCTTTGGATTATATTTTGATAGGCGCCACGCCTATATTTTGTTATGTCTATAGAGACATTGATTATTTATTATTATTTTGTATGCGCTTATGCGCTTGGATATGTTATTTCTATTTGGACATTGAGATTGGGCGTGCCAAACTCTATGGGCACCGTCCATTAGCTTTATTTTCCTATTTTTGGTAGAAAGCAAACTCAAAAGCTAAAAGCTTGTCATATTTTTGTAATTGGGCTATTTTTGAGCATGAAGATTGGAAATATACATTAAATACATGCTTTGTGAAGCGCTCACACAAGGCATGGGGGAGATTGAACCCAATTTGTCTCTTGTCTCATGTCGTGCTTGCTTTTACATGGGTTTTTGTGCTAAAAAGTAGAGTACTTTGTTCTTGGGGACCTTCCGGGATTCACCACGTGAGCTATCTGCGTCCGATCTGCGCACCAGTGGTATCAGAGCGGAGCAGAGATCAAGGGCTTCCAATCGCTACCAATCTCGGGCGAAGGCGGAGCTCCAGGAACAAACGGCCTCTACAGTCAATCTCGTCGCGAACCGTCGATACAGGCAGATTTCTGGCGATCAAGAACCCCTGTTTCCACTGTCAGATTGCGAGGGACCAAGCTCTGCAGGTGGAGGACCACGCATCCATCTCCTTCATGAAGTCGTGGAGTTACAGATAAGCTTGATTAATTTTTCTCATTATTTCATTGAAAAAAAAAAGCTTAAGCCAAAGCTTAAGAAGCTTATAAAGCTTCAAACTTTCAAATCGACCTGCAAGAGGAGGCGCCGAAAATTCCGGCGGAAAAAACGGACCCCCCCCCCCCTCACGATCAAAAACGGTGGCCTCTGTACTCCATCATTAAGCTCTCTAAGCTTAATCCTTAATACAAAGCTTAAATCATTAAGCTTTCTCTGTAAGTCACACAGATCTGACAAGTCGATAAACTCCGGGTCTCGCACTACAGAAGTCAAGTTCAGCAAGTCACTTGTAAACAAGTCCTGCAAGTTCTGCAAATCGGCTAAGTCCAGCAAGTCAACAACCCTGCAAGTCTGTTAAGTCTGCAACTCAGCAAGTCAGACTAAATCAGAACTGACTAGTGCTTAAAACTCATAGAAGACTTGTTCGTATGCAAAAACTCTGAACTGGAAAGTTGTTCGCAGCAAGCTATTCTACCTATCTACAAGTTCGTTGAAGTACTTTCAGCAAACGGAGACAGAAATATTGCAGAATTTCTGAAAATTGAAGAAGAAAATACCCAAAAATACATAGCCTTGTAACCCCAAATTTGAGCTACGCTCATCCCGCTAACTGATTTTGAGTGAGAAAGGTTTGTTGAGTTTTACAGGATGACTACCCCACATATGGATGATCCTATGGCTGAAGACGATCTACCCGAGCCTACCATGGAACAAAAGCTGGATCTTATCATGCTACAACTGGAAGAAGAGCGAAGAGCTAGGCAAGCCTTGCAAGCGCAATTGACAAAGCTACAAGGAGCGTCCACTGATAAAGAAGAACCTCAAGCTGAAGATCTGATTCGCCGTACCATCGACGCCACTCTTGAAGCACAAACCATTCGCAAGGAATCCAAGATAAGTAAACGAAGTTTCAAGTTTCGCACTTTCAATGGCATAAGAGAAGGAAAGACTGTTTTATCATCCATTAGCCAGTTTGATGACTATTTCCATGAGGAAACTTATCCCGAGAAAGATAAAATCAAGTGTGTTACTAATCATCTGATAGATAGAGCATCACTTTGGTGGACTGTAGTCCGTAAGAGCATAGAATGTCCTGCTACATGGGAAGATTTCAAGAAGAAGTTCATGCAAAATTTCCTACCACTGCAATTTCATGAGAAGGCTATCAAGCAATGGGATTTACTCCAACAGCGCGATCGTGAGCCTATTCCACAGTATACAGAGCGTTTTTGGAATGCACTCCTACAGCTACGCATGCTTGAAGACGTACCAGAGACGACACATAAGCGGAAGTACATGTCTGGATTTCTTGGACATTACTACGCTGAGGTGAATATGTTCAAGCCTGCTACCCTTGAAGATGCCATCTCCTTAGCTCACGACACTGAAGATAAGTTACGCGGAAGAGATCGACGACCACAGCCATTCCAAGCAAACGGTAATTATGGATCTAAACAATTCAATTCCAATTTCAGAAGGTTTAATCCAGGTCGTTTCTCATCACCATCTTTCCGCAAGAATTGGCCTAAACCACCTGCATTACCATCCACTGTCAATCCAAATCCTAAGCCTATTCCACAATCAAATCCAAATATACCCAGACTCCCAGCCATTGCAAATAATGTGACCAAAGCCAAGCCCATCGTATGCTACAAGTGTCACCAGCCAGGGTATCTCGCAGCAAATTGTCATTCAAAGAAGCCATCAGCACATATCAACTACCTTGGAGCTATGGACGAAGAAGAGCATGAGGATATGCCGGATTTCACTGAAGAAGAAGATGATCCTACTACTACTTCCGACACTTTACCAGGTATGCCTACTTTACATTCATTATTGACTATGAAATGTATGGTGCATGGAAAAGAAAAGACTATACTGCATGATGACGGTAGTACGCATGACTTTATTTCAGCAAAATTGGTAAAGGAATTGAAATTGCATATAGTACCTACGCACTATCACATAAAAGCTGCATTTTTAGGCACTAGGTACAATGGCACACAAGAAGTTCAAGATTTAGAAATTCAAATTGGTCCATATATTGAAAGAAGAAATTTCTTAGTTGTCCCATTACAGTCTAGCGACATTATTCTAGGAATGCCATGGAGACACCAACATAATCCCAATATAGATTATTCCACACACACAATGAATATAAATTTTCAAGGAAAATCTATTACATTGTTTGGTATGCATGCATCTCATATGTTTCCACTGCTTTCGCATACTCAAGCAAAACGTGCACTACGCAAGAATACTAAATCATATCTCATTTGGGTGAATGAATTGCACGCAAAAGAAACTCATATGCACCCTAGGCATAAGGAATTTCTTGCATATTTTAAGGACTGTTTTGTAGAAGACCTACCACCAGGTTTACCTCCATCACGTCCAGAAGACCATAAGATTGACCTAATACCTGGCACACAACCACCTTGCAAAGCCCCATATAGGCACAATCAAATAGAGCAAAAAGAAATCCAGAGTCAAGTAGAAGAATTACTAAATAGAGGCTTAATTCGACCTAGCAGTTCTCCATTCGGTGCACCTGTGCTCCTAGTCAAGAAAAAGAATAATACTTATCGGATGTGTATTGACTACCGAGCATTAAACAAGATTACTGTAAAGAATAGGTATCCTATACCTAGAGTTGATGACCTTATGGACAAACTGCAAGGATCTTCTATATTTAGTAAAATTGACCTTAAATCTAGATATCATCAGGTGAGGCTAGATAGATCCGACATATTTAAGACTGCATTCAGGACACAGTTTGGCCATTACGAATTCTTAGTTATGCCATTCGGATTAACTAATGCACCTGCTACTTTCAGTAGAATGATGAACCGTATTTTTCTAAAATATCAATATTGTGTGATTGTTTTCTTTGATGATATTTTAGTGTTCAATCAAAGTGAAAAAGAGCATTATGAGCATTTATCATTAGTTTTTCAATTACTGAAAGAAAATCAATTGTTTGCAAATCCTGACAAGAGTGAATTCTTTAAGACAGAAATAGAATATCTAGGTCATATTGTATCAAAAGAAGGAATAAAAGTTGATCCTAAGAAAATTGATGCAATATTGCATTGGCCTATTCCTAAAAATGTACATGAATTACGCTCATTCCTTGGTCTTGCTAGTTTCTATAGGAAGTTTGTACGTAATTTCTCATTACTTGCTTTACCACTGACCAAACTTCTTAAGAAAGGCATTGTTTATCAATGGACTGAAAACCAGCAGAAATCTTTTGATTTACTCAAACGTGCATTGACCAATGCCCCTGTTCTACAATTGCCTGACTTTAACAGACCATTCTTTCTAGTTGTGACTGATGCTAGCGGATCAGGAATAGGAGCCGTGCTTATGCAAGACAACCATCCAATAGCATATTCTAGTTCTAAGCTGAAACCCTCTGAGCTTAAATATTCCACTTATGACAAGGAACTCTTAGCAGTTGTACAAGCATTAAAACAATGGAAGCATTATTTAATGGGTTCAGAATTCATGATAAAGACCGACCAGCAAAGCATTAGACATCTACTTAGCCAACCCCAAATTTCTGACCGTCATATCAAATGGGCTTCATTCATTCAAAGTTTCCATCCTATCATTCAATACCAACCTGGAAAAGAAAATGTAGTTGCTGATGCATTGAGTAGAAGACCTGCAATTCATAACATTTCTATCATATCTTTTGATTCTTTGATTGCTATGAAAGACACATATCACCAGGATATTACTTTTCATTCTGATTGGCAAAAATTAGTTCAAAATAATTTCATTCCTGTTGATTCATTGTCATATAATGATGGATTCATGTTCTTTGAAAAGAGACTGTGTGTTACTATTCCATTCCGATCTTTTGTTTTGAATGAAATTCATTGTCCCCCATATCAAGGTCATAGAGGTATCATCTCTACATTACGCATGATAACTGAAGATTTTTATTGGCCGCATATGGATGCAGATGTATCTAATTTTGTTTCTGAATGTCTGATTTGTCAAAGAATAAAGAGACATCATGGTAAACAGTATGGATTATTAATGCCTTTATCTATTCCATCTAAACCTTGGGAACATATATCTATGGATTTCATTACTGGCTTACCAAATACTAAATCTAACCATGACATGATTTGGACAATTGTAGATAGATTTAGTAAGCAAGCATATTTCATTGCATGTAAGAAAACTTTAACAGCATCACAAGCAGCACAGTTATTTTTGAAAACTGTTTTTACTAACCATGGATTGCCGAAAGTGATTATTTCAGATAGAGATTCTAGATTTTGAAATAATTTTTTGATTACACTGTTTGCAAATCTAGGCACAAAGATTGATTTCTCATTTGCATTTCATCCAGAAACAAATGGACAAACTGAAGCCACAAATAGCACTATTCTAGATCTTTTACGTGCATACACTATCTCTAAATCTCAGACATGGGATACTCATTTACATTTATTACAATTTGCATATAACAATACACCGCACACATCTACAAAGAAAGCACCTTTTGAAGTTATTTATGGATATAGATTATCTACACCTGTTGCCTCTTTGTCTAATAGAATACAAAGTGCCGATGATATTGCTGTTATGCATAACACTATTTTTGATGAGGTAAAGGATATGATTGCTAAAGCCCAACAATCATATACCAAACAAGCCAACAAGAAAAGACAAGCCATGAATTTCAAAGTTGATGATTATGTTTGGCTTAGAATAGAAAAGCGTAGACTGCAAAGTGTAGATAGACATCCAGTTGTCAAATTAGCTCCTAGATTCTACGGACCATTTAGAATCATTCATAAGATTAATGACAATGCATTCAAGTTAGAACTGCCATCCCATTGGAAAATTCATAATACATTTCATATTAGTTTATTGAGACCATTTAGAGGACAATTACCTATCCACCCTGTCTATGAAAACTCACCTTTACTAGAAGAAGAGACTGAAATACTTGAACCAGAAGCCATCATAGACACTGACTACATGACTACTAGAACTGGCCGAAGGTACTCTAGATATCTCGTGAAATTTAAGAACCATCCTGTAGAGGAAGCACAATGGATGCACGCTAGAGACCTAAATGCTTTCCCCACTCTGTTAGCTCCGCATTGAGCTAATAGCAATTGAGGTCAATTGCTATCCCACCCCGGGGGTATGATGCCAGGAGGCATATTCCACAGTGGATTCCGTGAGGTATTACGGTGGATTCCGTAAACTTAGATGACCAGGGCTCATACGCAAAGAGGATTCTTTGTGCGAGAAGTTGATGGGGACGCCTGTCCTTTTCGGGCGTTTCATTAATTTAGTGTGTACGTGGGTGATTCCATAGCGGGTGATTCCGCAAAATGCATATTAAATTAATAAACGTTTATGAGTTTAGAGTGCGCACTCGTAATAAATTAAGGTTAGGATTTATTTCTAACCAGTTGATTTATTTATGTAGCTGAAGACTGCTAGGTATTCACTTTTGTCGGTTTAATTGTGTTATTTTACTAACGATTGTGAATACTTCAGTTGATGTGTAGAGATAGCAGCAGTGGCGGAGGGAAGCATTGGAGTCTAGCGGGTTTTCGACCTTTGGATTATATTTTGATAGGCGCCACGCCTATATTTTGTTATGTCTATAGAGACATTGATTATTTATTATTATTTTGTATGCGCTTATGCGCTTGGATATGTTATTTCTATTTGGACATTGAGATTGGGCGTGCCAAACTCTATGGGCACCGTCCATTAGCTTTATTTTCCTATTTTTGGTAGAAAGCAAACTCAAAAGCTAAAAGCTTGTCATATTTTTGTAATTGGGCTATTTTTGAGCATGAAGATTGGAAATATACATTAAATACATGCTTTGTGAAGCGCTCACACAAGGCATGGGGGAGATTGAACCCAATTTGTCTCTTGTCTCATGTCGTGCTTGCTTTTACATGGGTTTTTGTGCTAAAAAGTAGAGTACTTTGTTCTTGGGGACCTTCCGGGATTCACCACGTGAGCTATCTGCGTCCGATTTGCGCACTAGAAGGGGTTTTAATTTAAAAAAGGAAAATGAGGGGGAGGGGGGGGGGGGGAAGGGAAGGCTTTAATGAAAAAAGGGAAGGGGAAGAGAAAATGAGATATTGCAAGTGAGAAAGAGAGGAGGGGAGGGGGTTTTGATTGAAAAAGGGAGGTTTGGAAAAGGGGGTAGGTTTGGGAAGCCCTCTAGAGTTTTAGGGCTTTCCAAACCTATAGCTAAAATAATACAGTAATTAGATGCTATTTGTCAAATTAAATGAAATGTATACATTGCACTTAAATTCATCAATTAATAATTTCATTGAATTTTGAAATTAAGGCAAGCCATTGTCATTGTATCACCTTGGTTTACTCATATTTGATATGATATTGTTACTTTCACATTTTAAAGTATCAAATTTCTTTTTTTGAGACTACAAGTATTTTCTAGATCATTGCCCTTCAACTCAATCTTTTTACTCAAAGATAAGGCACATCAAAGCCACCAAGTCAAGGATTTGAAGTTATGACCTTGTTGAAACTCAAGTTTCATGCTCTAAACTATTTTTTCATTTTTGGAGAAGACTTGAATTTTGAAAGGTGCTTCAAGGGAGGTATCCCAAGTTCAAACTCATAGACCCACACACTCAAATCACTAGGCTACAACCCCACGATGCTTAGAGGACTTTCTCACACTGAGTTTGGGAGGCCTAAAGTGCAAGTTTACTTTAATGTATCCTTGTCCTTGGTGAGTTTGAGAAGGAATCCCAAGAAAATAGGGAATCGTCTTTGTTTTGCAAAACTTTCTCTAAATATCAAAAGTTAAGGAACAAGCATGATAATTTCACTTTCATCACCTATAATAAGTTATAGGCATTTCTTTAAAGCTTCCTTGATTTGCTCCTATCACATACAAATCACCATTTGCATTGATTATCCTAGTTACTATTCATAGCATGGAAAGGTACTTCCAAACTTCGTGCTGTGTGTTTAAAACTTTCATGTCCTTGCAAGGTTGCTTTTCAAACTCACACTTGGAAACCCCTCTTAGACTTAAGTCTTTGTTGGTTTCACTTCAGGTTTATTAAGGGGCCAATAAGGTGATGCCCCCCAAAGCAAAATGTACCCTAGCCTAGTTGAGTGACGCGTTTGCATAAACAATACATCTATTTGAATGATTTGAATTTATGATACAAATTCTTATGTATTATACATAAGCTCAGACCATTGAGTCATTTAGATTTTTTACATTCTTATGCATTATACTTAAGCTCAGATCATTGAGTCATTTATATTTTTTAAATGTTGGATATTGTGAAACCTTAAAATAATGCATCCCTCACTGTCACTCTATTGGTTATCACTCTTTTGTGAATCCTCCATTCCTAACTAAGTCTACTTGATAAAAGTATCAAAATACTCCCAATTTTTGTTTGAGTACCATCATTTTTCCATTAAGCCCCCTCTTTTTTAAATTCCTTTTTCTTCGCTCTCTTTCACCTCTACTCTATTCTTAGAGATTACGCACAGTAGTGTTCTTACCTCCCTCTTTTTATCTTGTGTTGATCTCTTGTACAATACGATGTCATGTATCATAAACAACTCTGCATCCCATCTCGAATGTCTTCACTCAAGCGCTCATGCTTGAATCTAGCCTACGTGATGGTTATCTACAGAGTAATTTCAGTCTACTCTTCCTTCAGCCAATCTAATTCCTCTCTATTGTGCTTATCAACAATTGGAACATAGGTTAATCATGAAGCATACTCGATATGCTGTAGTATTCATTTGTATGCACCTCCCTAAGTTTATATAGCAATCAATGAGCCAATAACTTTTTTGAGTTTTTAAGGTTTTTCTCTTGATTGTGAAGTTTCTCGTAATTTATCCTACTCCAAATAGTAAATCATTTTCAATTAATTTTTTTACAAGTCCAGTTTTCTACTCTACCCTATCCTAGCTTTGTAGGTTTTGGATCAAGCCCAAGCTAAGGTCAAGAGATTGGTGCTTCACCTCTGAGACCCAATCTCAATGCGAAGGTTTCCTGTAGTTTGACTATTTAAAAAATTTCAGATAACTCACTTGAAAAAAAAAGATATAATGGGGAATGTGAGATGGTACTCTGTTGGGCACCCTCAGCCTATTCAATTTGAACGAGGATCACCTTGTGTTCAAAAGAAAAAGGTCTGCTGTCAGCACAACACACAAATTCTAATGAAATCCGTCTTCATGCCGGGCATGAGGACGCAGAAATCACAGATAGTCATCTGGAGCTGCGTATCATGAGACATCGCACAGATATGAAGTTCAAACCCTAGATCAAAACACGGACAGAGAGAGAGAGAGAGAGAGAGAGAGAGAGAGAGAGAGAGAGAGAGAGAGAGATGATCGGGCCATGGCTGAGACGAGCTCGGCAGGCTCTTCGAGTCCCGAGTGATGCTCACCTCCTGTTCCAGCATCAATACTCGGTGGTGACTGCGCATGCTAAACCTAATGGCCTGAACCTGCTAGCTCTCAATACTTTGCGTGACAATCCAGGTGCCACCAAGCAGAAGAGGCGACTGGGCAGGGGCATTGGCTCAGGAAGAGGTAAAACTTGCGGCCGTGGCCACAAAGGCCAAAAAGCACGCGGCGGTCGCAAGCCAAAGATCGGTTTTGAAGGTGGTCAGACCCCACTTCGCCTGCGCCTCCCTAAGCGAGGGTTCCACAACCCCTTCAGTATGAAATTCAAGGTAATTTATCACCCTCTTGGAGGAAATCAAATCTTTCATAAAGAAAAAGCCAGTGTTTGATTCATTTATACAGGTGAAATTTCTTAAGGCCCATGTCATAGGTGAGACACACTCTCTGCCTTGGAACTATGGCTGTCTCTAGATGCATAGTAGCTTGGCAAGTCTGAAGAATAGGTGAAGTGTTTTCTTGACAACTGGATTCCATCTCTCATAGTATAGAGATGACCGTTCATGGGTGTTGAAACTTGTGCTATTATGATTCATTCTGCACTGATGAATGATCACTTGCTCTGGAATTAATACCTTGGAGATGCTTCATCCATCTACTGTGGCTCCTCCTGATCTTGGATCAAAGAAAGCATACGATCATAGCACTCCATGTAGTTAGTTGCATGGAAGAGCAGATGTCAATCTTTAGGCCAAAACTTCAACCTTCTCAATTTGTAGGCTGCATCTTCAACCTTCTTCAGTGTGTGCAAAGGCCCCTTTTACATAGTGCAAGCTTTGTGGAGACATATTCAAAGTACTTCATGTATTACATTTGGATCTTTAGGTTGATATATTTCCTCTCTTTTCATTGACGCATATCAGCTTCCTTTGCTTGCTTCAGTGGAGACGTCTTCATTAAGTTCGCATTTATTCCAAATGCTTGGGAGTAATTGTTGTGTAAAAATGATTGATTCCTTAGTAGTTTCTTCATTAAAACAGTAAAGGAAACAATAGATGTTGAGAGATGGGATCACTTAGCCTTCACTTTTGTGAGGAAATGGTCTTATTGAAAGAAATGGTAGTTGGTTTGAATTGATCACTCTTTAGATTTGAATTGGTTTTAATGGTGGGGATTTTAAATTGAGCTATCACATAGTTACCTGTAGAATGACTTGATAGGAGTGGTAGTAGGGTTGTCAATGGGTTCCACATTCATGATCCCAAAAGGTGTACCATGGAGCAAGGCTTGAACAAAATATCATTCACACCAATGGTAAATAGAGTCGAGAACTTTGATGATTTTGAAAGAATCTTGAGAATATAGTGGACCTTTCAACTTAGACATATGTACTTTCTTTGACCTAGGTATTGTTGAAATTGCTTTAGCTATTTGATACAACTTTTTGGCAAGTTATGCGGAGGTAGGGTAGGCAAGGTTTGTTCTAGAATTAGTAAGCGAGGTCAAATTACCCCACTACTTCTCAATAGTCATGCTCATTGTAAGGAGGTCCAACTACGTACTTTATCGGTTCAAGGGTCGCAGTAAGTGAGGTGACCATTAGAGTAATCAGAAAAGACCTGATCCAAATATTGAAGGGCATACTTTTGCTATGAATAACGATACAAATATTGCTCTTGAATGTTGAATAACTAGCATGCCCAAAAAGTAAAATAGATCACCAGTGTCAACTATCTCAAATTTGGGAGTTAGCTGTGCTTGAGTAGATTCAGCCTTTAATATGGTTGAGCTAATGATAATCAAATCATCCACATAAAGTACAATATAGCAAACTTTCTTTGGATCATGAAGGAAGTGGAGATTTAGATTATACACAGGGGATTGAAACGATTGATTCCAGAGGAAACAATCCATCCGATGGTATCGGCCTTTAGGATCTTGCATCACTCCAAAAAGGGCTTTCCACAAGCAAAACACCTTTTGCTCATGTCAAAGGATTCAGAAGTGTGATGCCACATAGACCTCTTTGTTTGAAACACCATTTAGACTCTCATATCCATTTGATAGATTGGCTAGTTGTGATGAGTACTATTGACTTAGAACTTTGTGTGGAAGATCCATTTGGTCTTGATAATGTTCTTGGTACGAGGATGATCTATGAGGGCCCAAGTACTGTTCGTTTCAAATTCGTGCTCCATGGCTTTATGCTAGTTAGGATTCTTGATAGCTTCTTGCCACATGTTTGAGTCATTGTGTGCAATGTTATCTCTTTTAAGGGCAAAAGAAAATGATGTAGAGGGAGCAAGTGGGTGTACCACCGTGGGTTATCGAGGAGGAGCTAGGAGGGATGATATCCAAACCTCGCATGGTTGGTAATGGATCCCTTGGGGATGGTTTGAAGACCATAGCTATTCCATGGGCTTGAGAGTGGGAAGGGATGTAGGCTTAGTACACACAAGGGAAAAGGGTCCTTTGTCAAGTAAGTGCAGGGGAGCTTTGAGAATGTCCCTTTTATTGAAAACCATTTCTCTTTGATTCAAGATCTTATTCACTTGAGGCTTGATAGGCCTTGGCCTCGAAAGAGTATTCTATAAAGGGAAGAAGTTTGGATTTGGGCACGAGCATAATTTGGGGGGTGTGTGTGTACACATGTCATTCGAAGACTTGAAGGTGGAAAATGTGAGAGTGCGCAACAGAAGACGGAACACACACACACACACACACACACACACACACGAAGGAAGAAAGACTGCATCGACTGAAGAAGAATGCTAAATACAATGATGAGGACTGATCAGTCCTTGTACGCAGCCCTAAGCATCAGTAAGGGCACTAGATCAGGCTGAGATGATGATGGCAGCCCGGGAGTCGGAGAGTGTTGGAGATAGAGAGTGCAAAGCTTGCAAAAGACAAGTGAAGCACCAAGTGAGGGAGGGCTGCTATATACAGCCAACTCCCACCAAAACTGGCTGACTGTAGAAATATGCCCAAATTTGGCCGACTGCTTTTGAGAGAGGCAATAAATGCTGGTCGACTGCTCTTGCACAGCCTGACTACAATAAATGCACAGTTTGCTGACATGACAGCCCACGTATGGCCCAAAAAATAGCAAATGCTGTCACAAACCTAGATAGCCTAGGAAATGCACTCTAATATGTGGAAACACCAAGAAAGACAAGAAATGCACCTAAAACTACCAGAGCTCCCATGTCTATGTTAGACTTTGAAAGGAGCTCACAACTAGGAGATGGCAGACTGATATGACCAAAATAGGTAGGCTAACAGAAACGCATAGTAGCTAAGAAATGCGGTTCATTGAATTTGAATCTTAATGAAACATTTCTTAAAGTACGAAACATTTTTGAGAGTAAAAAACGTCCACCTTTTTTTTTTTTTGGGGGTGAGTTGGAACCCAAAACATGGTTTGTGGTTGCATATCGTGTACATTGGGCCCATGTATTTCCATGGCTGAAGTGTTTTGAGCCATTGCTTGGTAGTATGCATGCCTTGCTGTCCATAATCAAATGGATTGGCACTATTGAGTTGGCCTTTGCATTTGCATCAATTGCCCCATCGATACCAATTTCTTTCATACTGATTGACTACATTGGGAGCATCATGAGGCTGTTCAGGCTCCTCCTTTGGTACATCTTGTTGTCTCAAAGCTCTAGAGGATAACTTTCTCTTGCCTTTGTTGCTCTTTCTCAAATAATTCAAAAATCAATTGAATTAAGGATTCTTTGTCAATTAAGCAAATATATCAGTTGTTATTATCAGTTGATCTTTGAACCAATGTAATGTGTCCGCTTGTTGGCTGTCCAGGCACGTTTTAGCGATCCATCGCAAGACGAGTCTGAGCGATGCCGCCTTGCACTCCCATGGAATGTTATAGGGTTTGTTGCCTAGGGTTTCTTGAGTCCGCCTCGCAACGAAACGTTCGTGGCCGAACCCACTAGGATCGACCTGAAACTTGAGTCCCTAGTGATCAAGGTCTCCTGACAGCATTCTAGTGCTGGGACCTGGACATCTTACTTTACGCAGAGATACCCAAGCCGAAGCAAACCCATGCCGCACTTGATTCAAAGAGAATGGGAAACGAGAGGGATGTGCTGCTCAACCTCTCTGCTTGTAGGGCATAGTTCCATTCCGGTCCCCTAAAACGACATGAATCGGGTTCTAATCTAACCATACCTAGAGGTTAAATGACGGTAAAATTGTGTGAGAAGCCTCTCAGTTCTCTGGGACCACCTTGCTGTAGGACAGACCCGTTGGGGTTTTGCCCATCCGCTTCCCTTGATAGCTTTAGTTTTCTAATTAGGTCCTATCACATTTATGTGTGACATTCAAAATCAGCTTTCTTAATTACGCCTTTTAGGGAACGAGGTTCATTTGCGTAATTTACAGCATCGACACGCAAAAAAATAAACAATTCTTTTGACAAACAAGTTCCTTAATTTATTTTCAACTTAATTTTTGTTTCTTGCCTATACTGCCCATACAGGAGAAATTATGTATCCCTTCTGTCCAATAGAAGTACTTGGTCCAAATCACATGGTACGTAATTTCTATCAATCTTCTAGAATAGGATCTTTCAACGCCACAGACGTTGGGCTCACGGCAGTTTTCAACTCTGTTCCGGACTTGGCAAGGGGTGTCCAGAGCTTCACTGATTCCAAGCGACCTAGGAGGGAGATACACTTTTCATGGTTGGCCTTTTCACCACTCGACCTTCGGCTTGTGAATCGACCAGTGCCCTTTCGGGTTGAGACGCGGCGTGACCTTGGAGATGATCCACCCATGTAAAATATCTTTCCTTAATTAATCCAATTAAGAATCAAGCACAATCAAGGCAGTCAGCCTAATGTCATCTTTCAAGGAAACATTTCTTTATTTTCCATGGCAACTTGTCATTATTGACCCTTGCCAAAACACAAGCACTTGGAATAATCATTTAGATCACATCCCAACAATCAGTTTAATGTAAAAGCATTTAGAAGGTTATTCGATCCATCAACAAAAACAATGCTATCCTTTTCCAAACATTGCAGGAATAGTTGCGATAACCTTTCCATCACGTATTTGCTCTCTCCCTTGGGATCTAAGTGATTCCATGCAAAATTTACTTTACACTTCCTCCATTTGACTAGGACATATGTCGAAGTTTCAACATTGCTCAAGACATGAGTTCTAATAATCCCTTACTTTGATTGATAACCGAACCTTCTTCCTAACGAGTACAAAAGAATTGGTCTTTCCTTTGACTTAGGGATTCCTAACTCTTGAGCTCTTCATTTGCCTTTGAGGCCTAGAGTTGTTTGTATCAATTCCAGTCCTTGAATAGGATTGATAATATCGTAGCTATCGGACGGATCTCAAGGCATCTCAATTTTAGCCCTTATGATCACCGTTTGTGTTAACTACGCACCACATCAAGACTCCTAATCTATCAAACATAAGCTATTAACGAGAGCTTGGACAAAGGACTAGAGCTTGATAACGATTCTTTTTTAGGCTAAGCTGCTTGCCATGCAATCCTTCGTACACTTGTGATGCAGTTTGTCCTTTTTAATGTCCTATTCCCGTATGGCATAAAATGGGTCTAATGCATCTCATGCGGGAATCAAAGTAAGCATTTACCAATCTGGAAATATGTTACTTACGACTGGTTTTGCGGTTGGATGGGCAGTGATGTCCTCTCTCGGAGCTTTGTTGCTCGTTGTGGGGTTTCTATCCACACGTCACTTTCTGCTTGGGGGCCATCCTCGATCCTTGCGAGTTGCACAAGACTCCCGCACCTTGTGCTCGATTAGTGGGGCCAATTGGGGAGAGTTGAGTTTGCGAGTGGGGATAATTCCGCGAGACGGTATAGGTTTGCGACTACGGGGGGAAAGAGATGCGTGTGGCCATCCTCTTTGGAGGGGAAGGGAAATAATCTCTCTCCCTCTCTCTCCCTCTCTTCTTCTTCTTCTTCTTCTTCTTCTCTTCTTCTCCTCCTCTCTCTCTCCCTCTCTCTCTCTCTCTCCCTCTCTTCTTCTCTTCTCTTCTTCTCCTCTCTCTCTCCCTCTCTCTTCTTCTCCTCTCTCTCCCCCTTACTCTCTTTATCTACCTCAGTGTGTTGCTCAACACCTAGGCCCTTCTGTCCCAATATGTCCCCTACCCCTTACGATGGGGGGTTTATATAAGGGAGAGGGGATTATAATTGGGGGAGGAATGAGGTAGTGGAGGGGGAGTGAGGTATCACATGTGTGCCTCCCCCTATCGATATGATCGATGCCGTCCTCTCCTCCATCGTTGTGATCTTTGTCAACTCCAGCTTGGCTGTCATGATCTCCTCCTCGCCCCTTGTCGACTGCCGTTTGGCTTCCCCCCCTCCCTCCACCAGCTGGCGGCATCGCCAAGGAGGGGGTGGTAAAATTTTTTTCGTTTTAAATTGATTTTTTTAAAGGGGGGGGGGGGGAGGTCGTTCCTATGCGGAGGGGGGGAAGGAAGAATGGAATGTTGCAACCGATCAGCAGGTTCGTCGCTTTCTTGCTGGTTATCAGCATCAAGATGCTTGAAGGACCCACATCTTGGTCTAATCAACATTTTTCAGCTTGCTGCCTATACTGCGTACCTCGTCCAAGATTAGGCATTTCATTTTCCTTTTCATCTTGTGAATTTCAAACATAGAGGCATCATCATTGCTTGATCCCATCTCAATATATAAGACATCCTTGCTATAATACTTATCTGATTACAATTTCAGTACTTAGCAATGGTTTTGACTTCAATTAGGTGCCACAGGCCTACCAACTTAAGGGAGTTGATGGCATCTTGGCAATGGAACCATGAAACCAGCCTTCCTTCTCCACAAGGGTGGTAATGCAAGCATAAAATTCAATTAACTGAAATGCACATGTTACTACTTAATCTTGGACATTGGACACCTGATTGGCTCCAATCACTAGTGCTCCTTATGGTATTTCTTTAACTTGTATTGCAATTGGAAGAAGTACACCAATATTGCTCCAATCTCTTTTGCTTTCCAATGCCTCTTGCTGTCATAAATGACTTGTGAGCCTTCTTGTCAGTTTGCCCCTTGATTCACCTAGGGATTTTGATCTTCAATTGACCCTTGGTTGGTCAAACTTAGCTCGAAATCTAATTGGAATGGGCTGACCTCTTGGAAACGCTGAAACCATATTTATGTTATTACTGGCCATCTCTATCATGCAGCAAATGTATTAGCACTGGTAGTAGGCAATGCAGCAAATGTATTAGCACTGGTAGTAGGCAATGGGCATAAGCATTGTGAGGTCATCAACATAATGGTTCTTGTAGCTGCAGTGCAAAACTCAGCAGGATTGTTCTGGTGTGCATCATGCTCTTTTGAGACTAAACAATTAATTTCTAGAAATGGTATACCTAATGGCTTTATTATCTTTTTGTATTTCCTGGCCCTGTTCCAGCAATGTGTGCAAGCTGTGTGGTCTGAAGGGTTTTCATTTGTGTGTGCTCAAAGCCTCAAAGTGTATGTATCTACTTATTTCACTTGCATTCACTTATACATAGTCGACATAGCTGTGAGTGATCATCATGTGCGAAGCTGTTCTTTTTGTTCACTCTTCCAGTTGTATGCAACCAAGGCAAAGCAGAGCATCAGTAGGGGCTCTTTGTATTTGAGCTCTTATTGAATATACTTTGAAGAGGTCATTTTAACAATGAACTTGTTTTTTACACTAAACCATTCTTATCTATGTGCAGCGACTGAATTTGGAAACAGTCACGAAGGCTGTGGAGCAAGGTGTTATAGATCCGTCACAGCTGATTACCATGAAAACAATGACGGTAAAGTTTCTGTTTTACAATGGTCAACCCACTGGAGTAGGAGCTAGTTGTCCATTGGATATTGTACTGTGGATGTCTTGCTGATGTTGAATGCCAACTTTGCAGGATGCAGGTCTTATTGGAAAGGGAATAGATGATGGAGTAAAGCTTTTAGGAGGTGGAGCTTCTAAGTTCTCTCTTCCAATGCACTTTGAGGTATTTAGCCTTCCAAGAACTCACATATTCTCAGTCTACTTGTGTCCAGGTCAACCTTCCTAGACTACCTTTTTTCATCATCATTTTTCCTTACATTAGGGTTCTCATTTACATGTTTTGTATGTTCATTCTTATTGCATGCTTTTAAACTCACACATTATTTCAGGTAAGTAGGGTATCAGAGAAGGCCAAGGCTGCTGTGGAGGCTGCTGGAGGAAGTGTAACAAAAGTCCATTATAACAAACTAGGTCTGAAGGCTCTGACAGATCCAGAATGGTTTGCCAAAAAAGGCCGGCTTTTGCCCAGACCTGCCCGACCGCCTCCCAAAATTCAACCAAAGGTTGATGAGGTTGGGCGGCTTCCAGCCCCTGCATCCAGACCAGTGGGGGCTCCCAAGCCTTCAGATAGTGTAGTTCAGTCAGATTCTTCAGATATAAGAGAGTAGTGAAGAGTATTTGATATATTTGTTGACACTATTGGCTGAAGAAAATTCAAATACAAGGTTAATGGACAAAATTTGTTCCAGGGATGCATATGTTCCTTGTGAACATTTTTTTCAAACGTCAGAATCATCTGGAGAAAAAAATTGTGGAGATTAGATTTCTGGTTTACATCTCTCTTTTTGCAGGCGACTTCAAGAGAATCGTAACAGAATGTGTTGGGTTGCATTTTCCATTTTGTTCCTGGTGGTCTGGATGCAATGAGGTCTTAAAATTCTCATATTACCCTTGTAATTACGTTATGAATGAAAGGTATCAAAGTTAGGTTTTTAATTGGAGGCCTCATATTGATATTATGTACATGATCCTATTTTAAAAGCTTGCTTGCTTGAAACAAATTTTGTGCTCAAACACTATGCGACATTGTGCATATACCTTGCTCTAGAGAGTATTAGTGTTTAATGCATGTGGGTTTAAATTTCCTTAATGAATTTAGGTCCTCTTTACAATCATCAAGAGAAATGAAGAGTGTTGTTACATGCAAGAATACATGAAAATTCATCACTTGTCTCCATAAAAGGAAAACTTGATGGAACCATTGTGGGAGTTTAGTACTAGCACCATCTTGGACTTGTATGAGTCGTTGTATGACATTGGGTCCAAGCAATCCTAGCAAACAAATCCTACTTGGTCGTCGTGTTTGAAATTGAAAAAAAATAGATGCACTTGGTGCCTTTTTACTTATGCATTTGATTATGTTTTGACTTTGAATACACATGCAGAGCTAGCCAAATTTGGAATACATTAAAGTTGGTATGAAACATGAAGCCAAACTAGGAGTCAAGATTTGGAGAAATCAACTTGCAACATAAAAGTGTTTTGAAGCAACAAAGGTCTTCATCGTGTGGATCAAGTAGTAGTGGTTAGGATTGCAAAGATAATCGAGGAGTTGAATATAGATGCATCTAATTTTTGCTCCCAAAGTATGATGACCTAGTCACATCATTGAATATACATGTTAAAACACCAACTTTTCCTTTCGAGAAGTCAAGTGACATGTTATTGAAGGAGCAAATGTGGCTAAAGAGTTGTGATGGAAGCAATGGTGGTGATGCTACATTAGTAGTAAACAACAAAGCTAAAGGTGAGAAGAAAAAGGATGGAAGGAAGAGGTTCAAAGCAAAGCACCATTATTGTGGGAAAAGTAATCACATGGTGAAAGCATGTAGAGTGGTGACAATAACAATATTGTAAAGTCTTTTGTCAAAGGCATAGGTCCTTTGAACTTTATTGAATTTGAATTGAAGTTCTTAGCAATAGCAAATGTTTTTTAAAAGCTCGAAGCTCAAAGGTATATGTGCTAGATAGTGGACTTTCTCTTCACATAACTAGAAAGAAAGAGTGGTATAGTTCTTAAAGGTCTCCAAGAGAACTCATCACTATGATAATCAAGGACAACATAAAATGCCTAGTTGAAGAAATCCGAAGTGTTTTATTTTGAAATTTGATGGAAAGTCTTAAGAACCTTTCAAATGTGTTGTATGTGCCTCGATTGAATCAAATATATTATTTGTATCATCATTTGCAGATGGTGTTGGCAATGTGGTCGAAAGAAGTGCGAGTAAGAACAACTTAATGAGTTTGTAACTCTTATTAACACTATTGGGGAAGGCACTAGTAAGCTTTGATATGAGTGATTTGGTTGCATTGGCTTTATTGTGCTCAAAGAGGCATGGAAGATTTGGATGGTTTCACACTTAACTTTGGTAAAATGTAGCAAATATGTGAAGCTTGTTTGATAAGCAAACAATAAGAAAAGTCACTTTCCAAATAAAGTAGCAATTGTGTGAAGATGCTAGAGTTGGAAACTGATCTTTTTGGTAAGATTACTACTAAAGATGTGGGAGGATCTTTCTATTTTATGATACTTGTTGACCTATAGTAGAGAGATATGAATGTGCCTTCTTTCAAATATGATTGGGATTTTTGGCAAGTTAAATAGTGGTATAAGCTTGTGGAGAATGAAAGTGTTAACCAAGTGAAGAAATTGATAATGTTGATAAAGGAGGAGAGTTCACTTCTTGTGAGTTTATGGACTACTCGAAGGAGAAAGACATCAAGTGCCAACTCAAATAGCCTAAGCTGTTCAATAAAATGGCATTGTGGAGAGACAAAATCGTACACTTATGAATATAACATGGCGTGTGCTAAAGGCAAAAAATTACCAAAATTCTTATTGGGGTGAAGCAACCAACATAATAGAATATATCCTCAATCTAGCACATTTGGTTATAAGCATTATGCTAGTATTCCAAATAAGCAAGGGATCAAGCTAGAAGCCAAGTGTAAGAAATGTATCCTTCTTGGGTACAACTAAGAATCTAAAGCTTATTGGTTATATAATTGTGAGAGTAAGAATGTAATTGCTAGTCATGATACAGTGCTTGTGAAGTAGGCACATGCAATGGAGAGAAGGCATCATCTATGATAGTGAAGAAGTAAACCTCATGGTTCCTACACCAAATGTTGAAGTTTCTGCAAAGGAGGAGGATTTCTTGATAACCACATACTTTGGTGCTACAAGAGAGGCCACTTCCCAAGTGACCAAAGTAGCGCTTTGATGAGACGAATTCGACTCCAATAGTTGAGGAGGAGCCAATTGCTTATGAACTTCAAATATCCAAGAAATTATTAGAAGAGAGAATGGCTTCAAAATACATTGTCAATATGGCCTTATTGGTTGAGATAATGCAAATAAAGGGACTTACAAGTTTGGATGAGGCTATGGATAATCCAAAATTGAAAAGTTGCTGTGTAAAGAGTATGGAAATATCATCAAAATCATACTTGGGCCTTGGCCAAAACATAGAAAAGTGATTACCACAAAATGGGTCGAGAAGACCAAGTAGAAATCAAAAGGATTTTGGAAAAAGTACAAGGTTCAACTTGTTGCACAAAGCTTCTCATAACTTGAAGGCTTCGGATTTTAGTAGACATTTGCACGTATATCATGTATAAACACTATTCATACGGTCCTAGCCTTGGCTTCTTGTAGGAGTAATCAATCTCTCAAATAGATGTGAAATTTGCATTCTTAAATGGACATATTAACGAGGAGAAATAATGTCCCAATCACTAGAGTTTAAGGTACCAACTAAAGAAAATAAGGTTTGTAGGCTTGAATGGATTGAAGTAGTCCCCATTAGCATGGTATGAAAAGATAGATGGATAATTCAAAAGAATTATGTTTATTAAAACTGCTTGTAATGTTAACTTGTATGTGTTGAGGCATGATGGAAACTATACAATGGTGGTCCTGAGTTTGCAATGATAGGATTGGGAGCTATGCATGTCTTCATGAGTATTATAAAATCACCATTGAAGCTCATAGGAGTGCAAGGGTGGATGGATAGATCCTTCGGCCACGAGTTGTACCAATTTGGATCATTAAAATTATTATTTCTTATATTCTTTCTTGCACTTCTATTTTGCTACTATATTTTGTGGAGTTGTAATTTCTTTCAATGGATGTGCAAGATTCAACAATAGGATGGTAATAGATGCTTAGAATATGTAAGAACAAATAAGTTGGGTTCGATTGGAACAAAAAAGAGGTCTTGCAAGGGTCAACAGCAAAGGAGGTAGTGCTATGGGTAAATTTTTTTCTAGCAAGGGTAAGGAGAATCAACCTCCCAAGGAGTCCACCAAATGCACAGTGGATAGAGGTAGTTAGATGATGTTACTTAAAAAGCCAGCCCAAAATTTTTTGGTTGATAGAAACTATTATGCTTTACTTGATGGAGAAGACAATGTCTTCGAAAATTATGCACTTAATTATTAAAGTTGCATAGTTTGGTTGTATCAAATGCTTGAAGATAACTTCCTTATAGTGGTAGGTACAAAACCTGTTGATATATTATACAAATGCTCTTGGCGTAATGTTTTTGGTGGAACCCTATTATATGCAATGGTAGAATTCAAAGAAGAGATACTATGGCTCAATTGACTGATATTCCAAAGGTATCCAAAAGGTTAAAGCCATTGTAGAAATTACACAACACAACAGACATAATTTAAGCAAGGAGTAGAGAACACAAAACAAATATGAGAACATCAAAGATTGCTTTAATTTCAAAAAAATTGATACAAAGATGGATCTGTCCACTTGTGCACTTCCACTATGAAGCTTAGATGGCGATCCAAATAGATGATAGGTGAAGAGGTTAAGAGTACCTGGAAGAACTCTAGTTGGGTGAAATATATATTGATGATGGCTTTATAGGGGTCTTTCTTCTATAGCCCGAGAAGATAGTCTGGTTGGCATGTCTGATCATATTATGAATCTTCCCTAGTTGGCCAAGGAATATTCCCTTTATCGTTAACTCCCACACCCCAAAACTTGATGCATTGTGAGTTCTATTAGTCATAACTGCTCTGTCTAACAAAGGTTAGATCCACAAAGGTCACCTTTTTGCCATTCGATCACATAGACCTCATTCGACATACGAGTTAGAACCCACCCAATGTCTGTGCTCACACGTGGCTTCTCCTCATAATGGGGGCCTTACAACTTTGAGAACCATGGATAATTGGCAGCACCTTATGAGGGTAGGGCATTGAGCATATCTAACACCCCCGTCAATGTCCATCCATAGGTAAACTACATTCTCAGCCCAATGTCAAGTCTTTGAAGATGAATTAGAAGAAGGAGATACTTCACAAGAGCTTTGGTGAAGATATCTGCTCCATTCTCCTTCTTGGACAATAAATGAGCTCTACTATCATATCCTCAATCAAGTCATGCACTAGTGATAGTGGATCTCAATGTGTTTGGTGGATGCATGAAAACCAGATTTTTGGCAATGGCAATGCAACTCTGATTATCATATCTTAGCACGGTTGGATAGGATATTTATCCTATACTCCCATATGCCATAGGATCCTCCTCAATTGTATTGCTTCACATGTAGCAAAGCAAGCTGCCTTGTACTTTGCTTTGGTAGAAGACAATGCTACAATTGGTTGCTTCTTACTGATCCAAGAGAAGATTCCTGAACCTAAAGAGAACAATTTTCAGAAATTGATTTCCTAGAATCATTGTCACTTGCCCAATCTGAGTCATAGTTTCCCATGAGAGCACTTCTAGAACTATATGTGATACCATAGTCAAGAGTTCCCTTTGAAGAACCTGTAACCAAGAAGGGAACATAGATAGGTCAAATTAGAGATAGAGCCACATGCTCTCATCCTCCATTATTCTCCCAACCATGTTCATACTTTATAGTCTCACACTCTACTCATAAGACACATAGGTTATCCAACCAAACCATAGTCAACTAACACTAGTCTATTAACACTAGTCTATTCAATAACCTGACTTATTGTTGGGGGTAAAGGCGCCTCCGCCTAGCTGCCCGTGTATTACTACACTGACAGTCACCGCCACTGCACACTACAAGTGGCGGCCGCCCGTCACTGTCACTTTATTCTTTATTCTTTTAGTGACAGTTTGAATAAAGGAAGGCCTAGTCACACATTGTGACTGTTGGAGTTCCCATTTCTTATCTCTCTCTTTCTTGCTCTTGCTCTCCCGCCATAGCTCTCGCGTGCAAGCTTCGATACTTCTCACCTTTCAACTGGTATCAGAGCTCGGCTTCCTGACTCTTGAGCTTGGCTCATGGAATTCTCAGCTTCCCATCGACTCCCCACTCACATTGGGTCTCCTTCTCAGCATAGCTCATTCTCTTGAGCTCCCGTCACTCCCCGGCTTCTCGAGCTTCTTCCCGGCCTATCGAGCTTCTTCCCGGCCTATTGAGGCACCATCAGGGCATTGACATTGAGGTATTGCTTCATTATTTCAGAGTTTATTTCAGTCCACATGTCTAGGTAAACAGGGCAGCCACCATTGAAGCTTCCAATCTTCATATCTCTTTGCAGCCCACTGGTTGTGGGCTGCTAGAGGCTTGTTCCAAGGCCTCTTTGGCTCATGTTTGAGGCCTCCAATCTCTCTAGACCTGCCACGTGGACCAGCAGGAGCAGCATCATCATCATGTTGATCTGCGCCTGATTTTGGATAGTTTTCATTCAGCCACACACTACTTACTTCAGCTCCAGCTCCAGCTTGGCATTAAGCACTTGTTTGGGCTCCATTTCAGGCTTTTTGCACATGTATTGATACTTGGCATTGATCCTTTGAGATTAGGCATTGGTTTGGTGGCTGAAAATAGTGTTTCAGGACTGTTATAAACAGTCTACAGACATTTGATGCTAGTGCTACATTCACAGTTTATGCCTATGCTTGTTTGGACATGACTACATAACTGGTTTGATGCCTATTGCATCCCGATTGATTGGGGGATTGAAGCTACATGTCATGCTATGATTTTGGCCTGATTGTGGGGCTAGAAATACATAGTTTATAACAATAAATGCATGCTGAATACTCTTGCACTGAAGCTATCTTTCATGCTTTGACATATGCCTATTGGTTCCGAGTGTATGTCTTGGGTTATGCTATGATGTATTGATCATCGAGGGACGACTTCGAGCTTGTCATTGGATCCGAATGCTTTTGGAAGTTTGAGCTTATTTCAGCCTGCACTTATTGACATCGGTCTATGCTTGACAGTGGTCAGTGCTTTGACAGTTATATGCTCTTTGGGTACATGCTTACCCGACGCCTACGGCTTGATGCATTTGTCTTGGCACAGTGTACCATGTACTTGTTGAGCTTTAGTGCTCTCTGAAGACTTGGTTTGGATTCTCATTTGCTATTCCGGAATTTTGTATTGGATGCCATTTTTTGGTTGTCAGAGATCTTTATTGGGATGTATGTCTTGCTCATGGATGCTACCTACAGTTGCTTTGTAGCCGTCATGCTCTTGGGATGCTATTGAGGCATTGTCTTGGTTACTTGTCTTTGGTACTTGGTTTGATTGAGCTATTGAGCTTGTTTATCCGCCTTTTGTGCTAGTGGGAGCATCTTGTATGCTCTTGACCGACATTGAGTAGGAGGTTTATGCTATTTGAGCATTTTGCAGATACTTGAGACTTTGGGATTTCTTACACTTAAATTTTGCATGGTTTATGCACTGATATCTTGGAGTTGCTTTTGACCTGAGCTTCAGCTTTGCACTCTTGTGAGCATACTATCTGCAGTCTTCCAGCTTGCATTATGGAGAGCTCGTCCACTGATCATGCTATCTTCAACATCACTAAGCTTGATGGTACGAATTACTCTTATTGGAAGAGCCAGATTTGGCAGGTGTTGGTGCAGAAATCACAGATCAAACCATTGAGGTTGAGCGGGCAGCCGCCTGCAACAATGCCTAGATGAGGAATGGCTTGAGCTTGATGAGTTATGCAAGTCCACTATTGTATTATCTCTCACAGAACAGGTTCATTACAATGTATTTGAAGAAGAACAGAGTGCATGACAGTTGTGGGATAAAATCAAGAATCTCTATGACAAGAAAAGTCCAGCGAGTTAGATGTATTGGCTGAAGCAGCTTATGGATCTGCACATGAAGGAGAATGTGACTATGTCTACTCACTTGAGCCAATTCCATGATATACTCAAGAAATTGACTTTGCAGGACATCACTTTTGCAGAGGATGTCACTCCTCTTTTCTTGCTTGGTACTCTTAATGAGTCATGGGATGTATTCCACACTGCATTATGTGCCTCTACTGCTACCTTGAAATTATCTAATATTGAGAGTGCTCTTCTGCAGGAAGAGGTTAACCGTAAGAATTTGGATGCCTCTTGTGTGTCGCATGCTATGACAGTTAGAGGCAGGAATGATGGATATGGAAAGCATGGCAGTGGCATTGGCCGTGGACGGGATTCTCAGAAATCTCGGTCCAAGTCTCGTGTGGGGGAAGTCACGTAGCAAATGCCGTGGCAGGATTGCAGATGTTACTTGTCACCATTGTGGGAAAAGGGACATATTAGGCCATAATGCCATGAACTGCGCAATGAAAGACACAAAGATAAGGGGAAAGACAAAGTGCATGATAAGTCTTCTGATCGCAGCATAGTGCCTGCAAAGTCCAGTGTTAAAATTGAAGAGATTAATGTTATGCAGCCTGAGGATGTTGATGATGATTATATCCTTGCAGCTTCTTCTAGTGCTTCGCAGATGACAGAGATACACTCTATGTATGCACAGTGTTGGCTCTTGGACTCAGGTGCGTCCTTTCATGTGACACCTTACCGAGAGTGGTTTCATTCATACTGTACTGTTTCGGGTTCTGTGCGCTTGGGTGATGATAGGTCTCTTGATATTGTGGGCGTTGGTGATGTTAGGCTGCAGTTTCCTTCTGGCAGCAGTTTTGTTATGCAAGATGTACGTCATGTACCTGCTTTGACACGAGTCTCATGTCAGCTAGATAGCTTAATGATGCAGGTTATCATGTATCTTTTGGAGACTCTGCATGGAAGATCACTTGTGGCAGACTTGTGATTGCGAGAGGTGCCAAGGCTGGCAGCCTCTATCCCTTGATTGCATCTGCTTCTTCCCTTGATCATGTTTTGTCTGTGGGTTCTATACCACATGTATCTCTTTGGCATGCCCATTTGGGCCATATGTCTTTGAAGGGAATGAAAATGCTTTCTAGTTTTTAGTACTTACTGCCCCTTGATTATGCATGTTTTGATTCATGTGAGCATTGTCTTTATGGCAGGTAGACTAGGTCTATGCATAAGAAGTCTGGTAGGCCACGCATGAGTGAGCCCTTGGCATTGGTACATTCGGATGCCTGTGGGCCCATGCCTTGTCAATCTATGGGTGGTGCAAAGTATTTTGTTACTTTCATATATGATTTTTCACGGAAAGTTTGGGCTTATCCCATTAAGTTGAAATTCGATGTCTTGGCTGTGTTTCAGAGATGGCTTGATGGGGGCGAGTATGTCTCACATGCTCTTGAGCAGTTATGTGATCAGAGGGGTATTAAGCGTCAGTTGACCGCCCCCTACACCCCCCACAATGGTTTGGCTGAGCGGATGAATAGAACCATCCAGGATCGTGTACGCGGTATGCTTAGCCATGCAGGCCTACCACAGAGCTTTTGGGCTAAGGCAGTTAGTATGCATATCATAAACAGATCACCTTCTAGTGGTTTGGATTTCCAGGTTGCAGAGGAGGTATGGACTGGAAAACCTCCCTCTTATGTGCGTCTCCGTGTCTTTGGATGTGAGGCATTTTTCCATGTGCCCAGGGACAAGAGAAGTAAGCTAGATCCTAAGAGTGTCAAATGCATTTTCCTTGGTTATGGGGATGCAAGCGAGATGGGTTACCGTCTCTGGGATCTGCAGGTGCGAAAAGTCAACTGCAATCATGATGTAGTCTTCCATGAAGACAGGATGCATAGGCAGCCTGAGAGAGTTGTTGAGATCCGCAGGGTCATATTTCAGGAGGAGCCGAGGGCTCCCGCACAGCCAGTTGGATAGCCTACAACTGCAGCAGATGCTCATGGTCAGGGTGTTGGACATGCAACTGGGCCGGAAATAGAGCTTGCCATGAGACGGTCTGCTAGAGACAGACGTCCACTTGATAGATTTCAGCCCTCGATGCATTATGTCTTGGTTACAGATGCAGGAGTGCCTTTCACTTATGATGAGACTATGCGCAAGGGTGACAGTCACTCCTGGGAGAGGGCTATGCAGTTTGAGATAGACTCCTTGCATAAGAATGAGACTTGGGAGTTGGTTTTCTTGCCTAAGGGCAAGAAGGCTTTGCCATGCAAGTGGGTGTACAAGCCTGAAAAGTACCCCTAGACACCCCAAGCTAGCATACAAGGCTAGATTGGTAGCAAAGGGTTTTAAGCAGGAGCATGGTGTGGACTTTGATGAGGTCTTTTCTCCTATGGTTAAGATGACCACCCTGCGCTTAGTCTTGGCTTTGGTTGCTCAGCTTGACTTGGATTTATGCCGGATGGATGTCAAGATGGCTTTCTTACATGGGGACTTGCATGATGAGATTTATATGGAGCAGCCTAAGGGCAATGCAGAACCTGGCAGGGAGCACCTAGTGTGAAAATTGAAGAATAGTCTTTATGGATTGAAGCAGGCATCTAGGGAGTGGTATCATAAGTTTGATGCCTTTATGCAGTCATAGGGCTACAACAGGAGTGCTATGGATCCGTGTCTTTACACAAAGAAAGCCCGTGATGGTTCTTTATTGATTTTGGTACTCTATGTGGATGATATGCTAATAGCAAGGAAAGCTCATGATGAGCTAGATTCTCTTAAGGCTCAGCTCAAGAAGAGCTTTGAGATGAAAGATCTAGGACATGCCTCTCACATACTTGGTATGCGCATTAGACGCGACATGCATCAGAGACTCCTCTCCTTGTCACAGAGGGAGTACATTCATAAAGTCCTTGAGCACTTCCGCATGCAGGACGACGTAAAGCCTATTGACTGTCCATTGCCTTCTTATGTGAAGGTATCACAGGCTGATTGCCCGCAGATACATGAGCAGAGGGCCGAGATGGCCAAGATTCCCTATGCATCCACAGTAGTAGGCAGTCTTAGGTATGCCATGATAGCCACTCGTTCAGATATTGCCTTTGCAGTTGGTGTTGTGGCATGCTATATGGCTACACCTGGCAAGAAGCATTGGGATGCCGTGAAGGGTATCATGAGGTACCTGAAGGGCACTGCAGATATGTGCATATGCTATGGTAGCCAGGATACAGGAGTTGTGGGGTACACTAACTCTGATTATGCAGGACATGTACATAGTAGGAAGTCCACTTCCGGCTATGTATTCACCTATGCTAGAGGTGCTGTTTCTTGGATGTCTAGGGTGCATAAATGCACGGCCCTTTCTACTAGAGAGGCCAAGTATGTTGCAGCCGCTTGCAAGGAGGCCATTTGGTTGGGTCGTTTGGTTGCTGACTTTGATATTGATGCTATCCCTACACTGCATTCGGATTCTATGAGTGCTATTCAGTTAGCCAAGAATCCTGGTCTTCCATGCGAAGACGAAACACATTGAGGTGAGGTATCACTTCATATGTGGGGTCGTTGAGAACAAGTCTGTTGACCTTGTCAAGATCTCGACTGACCAGAATCCTGTAGATCTGCTCACAAAAAGCCTCTCTACAGAGCGCTTTGCCTTCCTCAGGAAGTTGATGGGCGTGGGATGAGATGACGTCTTTCCTCATCCTGTTGTACATGTGTACATGTTGTACTGTCTTTTTTCTTTTTTCTTTTCACTCCTCACTAGAGCAGATTCACCTTTAAGTGGGAGGTTGTTGGGGGTAAAGGCGCCTCCGCCTAGCCGCCCGTGAATTACTACATTGACAGTCATCGTCACTGCACACTACAGGTGGCGGGGCCCGTCACCATCACTTTATTCTTTATTCTTTTAGTGACAATTTGAATAAAGGAAGGCCCAATCACACATTGTGACTGTTGGAGTTCCCATTTCTTGTCTCTCTCTTTCTTGCTTTTGCTCTCCCGCCATAGCTCTCACGTGCAAGCTTCGATCCTTCTCACCTTTCACTTATTAGTCTACATACACATACACACCTGCCAATGATAGCTATCATGTTAGGGATAGAGTACTCGTGATGAGCATGGCACTCTCAACACTCCCCCTCAAGCTCAAGAAGGGTAGTATACTCCAAGTTGTTGTCTGAAGTGACTGAACTTATCTTTATCTAGTGACTTGGTAAAGATATCAACTACTACATCATTTGTCTTGACATGCAGAAGATCCATCTTCCATGCAAGTATCATCTCTCATATGAAGTGATAGTGTGCATCTATATGTTTTGTTTAGGCATGATAAACAGGATTTGTAGTCAATAGTACACTACTCATATTATGTGCAATACAATGTCACATGAGCCTCTATGTGCATATCCAAATCACCCATCAACTTCAGCAACCAAGCAATCTCATAGGCTACTTATGCAGCACCTCTCTACTTTGCCTTAATATTAGATAGTGCAACTACTGGTTGCTTCTTGCTAGTCCATCTAATCATTCCGCTGCCAAGGCTAAATGCATAACCACTAGTAGGCTATCTATCATACGGGCATCCTGCCCAATCTGCATCAGTATATCCCATGAGCTTCAGGTCCTTATCTCTCTCATAAAAAAGTGCATAGTCCACCATTGTCTTGACATAATGCATGATCCTTCTCACTGCATCCAAATGAGATTTCCTGGGCTTCTGCATAAATTAGCTGATAAGCCCTACTACATAACTAAGGTCAAGCCTAGTGATAGTTAAGTTTATCAAACTTCCTACCATTTGCCTATACACATGGTAACATCTGCAATTTCAGCTCCATTGCTTATATCCAATTTGATATTCTAATCCAATGGGATCTCAAGTGGCTTACAATATGTCATACCATATTTCTTTAGCATTTCCAATGCATATTGTTTCTACATTATTCATAGTTCACCCAAATCTTTCATGTTACATTCAATTTTTAGCATAGTCATCACATCTTGTATTCCATCACATGTAATAATGAGATCATCTACATAGATGGCTAGCTCAACTAAGCCTGCATCAGTCTTTTTGGTAAATAAATTGTGATTAGCTCTGCCAATTGTAAAGCCAAGACTCTGGAAGTAGCTACTAATATGTGCATGCCAGGCTCTTGGAGCCTATTTCAATCCATAGAGAGACTTTTTCAGCTTATAGACATAATTTGGATATTGTGGATGCATACACTCTTCATGCTAATCCATCAATATCTCTTCTTCTAGGTCACCATTCATGAATGCATTCTTCACGTCCATCCTATTGTAAAAGCCCTTGGCTACAGCCAAAGTAATTACTATTTTGATGGTTGCCATCTTAGCAATCGGGCTAAATGTTTCCTCATAGTCTAAGCCATATTGCTGAGCATACCCTTTTGCTACTAGCCTAGCCTTGTATCTTTCAATACTTCTGTAAGACTTGCATTAAACTTTATACACCCATTTATAGCTAATAGTCCTTTTTCCTTTAGTAGGCAATGCAACTAGTTCCCAAGTCCGATTCTCAACCAATCCAGACATTTTGTCATCCATTGCTTTGCACCAATTTTTATCCAAGACAACTTTAGCAAATGTAGTAGGTTCTTTGTATTCCATGACTTTGGTCATGTAGGCATAATGACTTGCAAAATATCAATTATATGTGAATCTATCAATCGGATACCTCACCCTTGGCGAGCCTCTTAGTTGTGGTGCATTTCTTGATTCCCCTATTTCATGAGGTGGAGCATATCTACTCTACTTAACACTAGGAGTATACACAGATGAAATTCCAAGTTCATTGTCTAGGCTTGCAGTCGATTCATATCCATAAGTCATTATACCATGAGTCATCATGCCAAACACATCATCAATAAAATTTTATTTTCCTTTGATTTCTACATCAATTCTCTTGACATAGTGTTGTCAGTGGGATGATGATGCATAATTGCGCAATCTACCAGTCCAAGGAGATACAATGGGAGATACATCATTTTTAGGCCTAGTCATAATAGTACTTTGCTGCTCATCAATAGTAGATCCATGGTCTGAAGACATATCAGTAGGGACAATGATAGAGGTTGCATACCAAAAAGCCATTTCATCAAAGATGACATCTTTGTTGAACAGTGTTTCTTGTGTAGATGGATCAAAACATTTGTAGGCTTTCCATTCACGAGCATAACCAATGAACACACTCTTATGTTCCTTAGGATCCAACTTCCTCTCTTTTCAACTAGGATATGAACATCTGCAATGCAACCAAAAACTTTCATGGTGGCTAATGTCTGTACAATTTCTAATAGGGTGTCATTTCATGAATACATACAATAGAAGCTTGATTTAGCACATACATTGTTGTCATAGCCTTACCCCAGTAGTACAATGGCATGTTTTTCTCATTAAGAATTGCATGAGTAGTCTCCATAAGTACCCTATTCTTTCGTTTAGCCACTTCATTCTGCTGTGGAGTATAACTGCATGAGAGCTGCCTATGAATACCATTCTTGGCTAAGTATGCATCAAACTCATTAGATATATATTTCTCACCACTATCGGATCTCGACCATGAGATAAAGCAATTTAACTCATTTTCAACATGCCTCTTGAAGTCCTTAAAAACAACAAACACCTCATCTTTGTGCTTTAGGATACAATCATCTATGAATGTCACATAGTACTTGGAGCCTCCAAAGATGCATTATGGGCTAGTCCCCATACATCAGAGTGTACCAACTATAGTGGCCTTGAGCTATTCTAGACATGTTTAATAAAAAAAAATGTAGATTGTTTTCCAAGCTTACAAGCATCACAGATGTGACCTATCTCAGTGTATGCAAACTTTGGCAAACCAGTGACTAGGTGCTTTCTTTGCATAGTGTGCAACCGCTGAATATTTACATGCCCAATCCTCTTATGCCATATCTCAAGATCTCTAATAGTGCCATGACCATGTGAAAACATTTTAGTTGAGGCGATGTAGCATCCAACGTGAACATTTGACCATGTTTGTTGCCACGAGCAATGAGCTTGTAGCCATTGCCAAACTCCTCGATAAAACAACCATGCTTATTAAAGCAAACTTGCAAGTTCTGCTATGTCATCTATCCCACTAACAACAAATTTTTCGTAATCGAGGGCACATGCAATACATCATGCAGACTTTTCTTTTGCCCAACATGAATGACCAAGGGAACCACACCCTTATTCTTAATGCTATGTTGAATAACTTCTTCGGTGCACACATACTCATGCTTTTTTGGAACCATGTTAGTAAACCATTCACCATGTGATGTCATATGATTAGATGCTCCAGAGTCAATATGCCAAACATAATTTGGTTGAGTTTCCTGAGCTGCATGGTTGTGAACATACATCATAGCAAACAACTTGTCAGCATAAGCATCCTCAACATGACCCGATGATGCATAATGTCCATGTTGTTTGCCTTTCTGATTAGCTTTCTTTTTCCAACAATCTTTGGCAATGTGACCATACTTCCCATAGTAATGACAATCGTTATCCTTGCTAGCATTCGCATGCATTGACTGTGACTCCCATGATCCTTGACCTCTAGAGTTGGATCTCCCCCTTGCTCAAAAGTATCCACCACCTCTAGCATTTTGCCCTTATTGATTATTGGCATTTTGAGATGCATGTTGTTGAGTTCCTCTACCATGAGTGAACCCTCTTCCATGGCTACCATAGCCTCTTTGATTTGAATAAAATACTGTATCCGTGCCCTTCAAACTACTTGAACGAGAGTGGCTAATCCCAATTTGACTTCTTCATGTATGAGCAAAGATACAAGTTCATTAAAATGTGGCATCTTAGATCGCGCTAAAATAGAGGTGTCAAAATATTTATATTCATGCCCCAGACCATTTAAGGTCACAGCTAGCAAATCCTCATAATCTACATCAACTCTCACTAGAGCTAACTGATTTGCAATGGTCTTTATCTCAGTCACATAATCCTATATGAACCGTCCTTTCTTATCCATTGTATTGAACTTTTGCTTTAGTTGGATTTTGCGTGCACTCATGGTTGTTCCATAGAATCTCATCAAAATATTCCAAGCATCCTCTGGTGACTTGTAGTTCATTATCTACATGACCATTGCATTAGAAATACATAAAGACTGCCAATGTAGCACTCTTTGGGCTCGTTCCATCCATGCATGATGTGCCCTAAGCTGATCAGCTATTGCATTCTTTTCAAGAAGCTTAGGTTAAGATTCCACACCAATGACTAAGTCCTAATAGCCTTTTCCAATAAGAAAGTTCTCCATTTTGAATTTCCAAATAGTGTAATTATTGATGTCTAACTTTTCACCCACTATTTGTGAAATGTTAACACCCCTCTCAGTATTTCCCATGTCTGAACTGAAGTAATTCAGTTCAATCTTATAGATATTACTGATTGACTTCCTACATGCACCAATAGTCTTTTTAATCGTGTCACTATTTGCATATATTCAAGCAATACTTATACATTTTGAACTAATTCCAATTCAGCTCATTTCAGTCACCACTTAGATATCAGTACATCAAGAACATTTTAGAATCCAAATTGCATAGCATAAGTATGCTTTCTCTCAATCGATACAGTTCATGTTTCAAGTAATTGCACTAGTATTTCTGCTATACTAGAAGTATATTAGCTTAATACCCTACTTTGCATCACTAACTTCAAACATAATACTAGTGAATAAAAATAATACCATTGTAGACATTATCTTCTGCATAATCATTTTTCAGCCAAGCTGTCCTCTAGTAGTGAATAGGCCTAATAGTACATGACATAGCCCAATCATTTTAATGATATCGTGGACATGTATTAAATTCACTGAACCTTAATACATACATGTATAAATATCACTGCTCATATATTTTCCAACCTCCACTCTAGTAAGACTAGAAGTAGTTTGTAGTTTGTCAAATTAGCCTTATAGAAGTCAACCTTGAGTAAACAATGATCTTGAACATGCACATGACTATCACTGACCATTTAGTGCCATACTAGCATCTATGTTCAACACCCTGGACTCCATAGGGACACTCAATTCCAAAATTGTAGAGATTTCAACTTATGTGACTACATAAGATCTAATACATGCAAGAGCTAGATACTCAATATCCCTTCAACTGACTATTCAAATGCATTTAAATTTGTCCCAGCATTTCTAGCCTGCCCATGAGTGTTTAAATTAGTCATCATACTCTCCACAAGTATGCCACTAATCAACAATGGAATGTCATTCATCACTACTAGTGCATAACAAAAAGTCAGGTACCTCTCAAGCTAGATTACGTGAGCTTTAGGCATGTTTGATGTGTTCACTACTGTAGCAAAAGTGAGACAAGTACAAGCTTCAAATGGTATTCCCTAATGCCGATTGTATCCTTGAAGTTAATGCTTACGATTTATTGTACAAAGATAAACATGACTTGCTAAATTGTATGCATAGTCCACAAACAAAACTAGCGCATTTCTTTCTTGCTATCCATATCAAATACAACTACTGATTATTCTCTAAGGTACTCAGACATGAATGCTCAGGGTGTTGATGAAGAGATATCTCTCTCATGTATTCAACTGAAGCTGTGCTCTCTATGCTATCCATGTAGGTTTTGGATCATGCTGTGCACGCTGTAAGGTGGTTTGTAAGGGTAACAAGAATGATTGTTTGACTTCCAAACAACATCAAAGTTATCATGACAACATGTGCTTACTCTCTACTCCTCTAACAATATTCTTAGCTCCTTGTTTGCCACTAGAGTTATCAATAGCAATCATCTCAATATCTTTACTTGACCAATGTTACTGAGCATGTTAGGTTTTGATACCATGAAGAAACTATAACCAAGAAGGGAACATAGATAGAGCAAGTCAGAGATGAAGCCACATGCTCTCATCCTCCATTATTATCCCAACCATGTTCATACTTTACAATCTCATACTTTACTCATAAGACACCTAGACTATCCAACCAAATCATAGTTAACTAACACTAGCCAGTTGTTCAGTAACCTAACTTATTAACACACACACACACACACACACACACACACACACACACACACACACACACACACACACACACACACACACACACACACACACACACACACACACACACACACACACACACACCTACTTATGATAGCTACAAGATAGCTATTATGTTGAGGATAGAGTACCGGTGGTGATGAGCACAATATTAATAGCTTCTGCCCAAAATTGGTTAGGAAATCCCTTGCCCTTAAGCATGCACCTTGCTATTTCCACAATGGTGCAATTTCGGTATTCAATAACGCCATTCTATTCAGGTGTATGATGCATTGTCAATTGATGCTGCTTAATCCCTTTGCTCTTGTAAAAGTCTTCAAACTCCTTTAAGTTGAACTCACCACCACTATGTGTTCTAAATTTCTTCACAGTTTGCCCTATTTCATTCTCAATAAATTTTAGTCATTCTTTAAACTTACAAAACCTTAAGCCTTAACACAAAGGAAGTACACCCACATCTTCCTACTGTAGTCATCAACAATCAACATAAAATAAGAAGATCCTCCCAAGGCTTTTGTAGGCATTTTGCTACACAAGTCAGCATGCACTAACTCTAGAGGAGCCTTTGCTCTATTCTTGCTTGTTGAGATGGCAATCTCAACACGTGCGGACATTGATGATGGACCGCCTGGCTAGATGAGTCCACACATCTACACTTAGCATGTTGGTGGTCATTATGATACTCACATGACCAGTGAATTATCACTTATTATATTTAGTTTGTTACACCTATCTACAGCTGGCAAAGATATAATGCCAGTCGATTAGTGTAGTCGGTTATGCACTGTTTGACTTAGAAGGCCACTTTCCTTTATGTTGTACCTTATCTATACTTTTTGTACATTGTATAGTGTGTGGAAAAAGAAGAAGAAACCAGCAACAAAATGTTTTTGGCCTCCATCTCTCTTCTTGTATTCTTGAGTGAGCTTCCTCTTGTGTATACAGTATGTGTTTGGCGTAGCAGCTCAAGCACATCCCCCCATCACGGATTCTTGCCCTGTAGGGCTTCCTCACAATTATTTTGGGCATCTGAGGCCGTTTTAGGCCCCGTTTTAGAGCTACAAGGTTGCGGACAACAGTTTTAGGGTACATTTCAGGGTACACTGTGATTTCGATTCTATTGACCGAAAGTGGGTGCGCAGGTTACAGATTGCGAAGCTGTAATTTTTGAGGTGTTTGCATGAAGCAAACATAAGGTTTATCTGGAAACAGGTTGCAGATTACATGCACTATTGAGCAATCAGTGAAAAAGGTTGCTTGTGTTGTGAAAGATTGCAGAAGACTAGCTTGTTGTGTTGTATCCTTGTTTGTGATAATGGCAGAGAATAGTGGAAATCCCATTATTGAGAAGCCCGACAAGAACAACTACCCTTCATGGAAGTTTTGTGTGACAAACTTCCTTATTAGAAAGGGCATTTATGAGTTTGTTTCAGGTGAAGAAAAGAAGCCAGAGCTGGGTATCCCTCCAACTACAGATGAGTTAAAAGCATGGAAAGAGTGGAATGCGAAAGACAAAAAGGTGATGTACTGGATATCTGCAGTCATTGATAATATTATGTTGGGATATATTAGGAATGCAGAAACTTCACATGCAGCTTGGACAATTTTTGAGAGCATGTTTTCAGTAAATATAAAGGCATGAAAGATTCAACTCAAGTAAGAGTTGAATGCCTTGAAGAAAGGAAAATGACTGTCAATGAGTATGTGTTGAAGGTGAGGAGCATTGTAGATGCTTTAGCAGTGATTGATACAATGCTGGATGATGATGATTTGGTTTCATCCACTCTGAGTGGCCTTAACAATGAGAAGGCATGGAAATCATTTGTTACTTCAGTATATGTATGGAAGCCATTTCCAGATTTTGATGAGCTAATCTCTCTCACGATTACTGAAGAGATGAATATGCAGGGTGATTCGTCTGAAAGAAATGGTGAACAGGTCCAAGCATTTTACTCGTGTTCAGGAAGGGGACGTGGTAGATCCTCTTTGAGAGGCCGTGCTGGCGATAATCAGCAAAACAGGTTCAATCAACAGTTTGGTGAAATGCAGGTTTCTGGAGGCAGAGGAAACTTTAGAGGCAGGAGGAGCTCTAGAGGAAGAGGTGGATGGTAGAACAGAGGCTCTGTAAATTCTGCTATTGTTTGCCATTATTGTGGGAAACAAGACATATTGCAGCCAATTGTTATGCTAAGAAGGATGATATTCGCAGTGGTAAATTGTAGCAAGGAAACTATGCATCATCTTCACGACAGAATGAAGACAAAAATGAGTGTCTGTTTGTTATGCCACATATGATGAATACAGTTACAGGAAAGGTGACACATGATGATGTATGGTATGTTGATTTAGGTGCATCTAATCATATGAGCAGTCATGTTGAATGGTTTGGATAGATGCAAGACTTACAAAACCCAGGTTTTGTGCAGACGGGTGATGATTCATGCCACCCAATTTCTTACATTAGAAAGGTTCCCTTGTCCTTGTATGATGGCCAGACAAAGAGTCTGACTGATGTATTACATGTGCCATCAATTACAAAGAATCTAGTGTCTGTTAGCCAAATGGTAGAGCAGGGGTTACAGGTTCGATTCAATACAAAAGGTTATTTTGTAGAAGACTTTAATGATAAGTGCAGGTTGGTCACAAAAGGAAGTAGAGTTGGTCGAATGTTCACTTTAGATGTTGGAATTCTTGCAATGGATGCTGCTATGTATGCTAAAGGAAAAGGAGTAGTTGCAAATATTGAAATATGACATAAACGTATTGGACATGCAAATGTGCAAAGACTGAAATTAATGCAATCTAGAGGATTGGTTAGAGGGTTGTCTTCTTTTAGAGTTGCAGAATTGCATAAAGTCTGTAAAGCATGCCAGTTTGGTAAGCAGGCGAGACAACCCTTCTCACATGATAGAGAAGTGAGAAGAAATATACTTGATGTAGTACATACAGATGTTTGGGGGCCTACATAGAATGTATCTCTTGGTGGCAGCAAATACTTTGTCACATTTATTGATGACTATTCAAGGAAGCTATGGGTATACTTCATGAAGGAAAAGAGTGATGTGTTTGAGCACTTCAAATCTTTTAAGGCATCTGTTGAAACAGAAATAGGCTTAAAAGTGAAGTGCTTGAGATCAGATGGAGGGGGAGAGTACCTCTCTAATGAGTTCAGTGGCTTCTTGAGGAATCATGGGATAAAGAGGCAATTTACTTGTAGGTATACCCCACAGCAAAATGGTGTTGCAAAGAGAAAAAACAGGCATATTGCAGAAGTTTCACGGGCATTAATGGCTGAAAAGAGTATGCCCAAACATTTTTGGTCTGAGGCTGTCCATACTGCTGTCTACATTATGAACAAAACTCCCATAGCTGTAGTTCATGGGATGACTCCTGAAAAATGCTTTACTAGCAAGAAGCCTGATGTATCACACTTGAAGGTATTTGACTGTGTTGCATACGTTCATGTGCCAGATGAGATACGGAAGAAGCTTGATCCAAAGGTAGAAAAATGTGTTTTTATTAGATACTCTTTAGAGCAAAAGGGTATCGCTATTATAACCCTGTCACAAGTGAGTTCAGAGTGAGCAGGGATGTTATCTTTGATGATATGGAAAGTTGGTATACACCTGCTGGTGATGTTTTGGATGATGATAATGATCAGAACAGCTATGTGTAGAAAGATAAACAAGAATCACAGAGTCTTATGGACCAAAAACATCATCTGGTACTACACCTACAGTGGGCCATTGGTCTGGGAGACTAAGGAGTAGTCCCACATCTTCAGGTGGATCTATAAGTGTTGCAGGGAAATGAAAGAAGAAAGTGCTGGATGGTAATGATGCATCTACCAGTCATTTGGGATTTGATGGAGATCCTAGTGGTTCGGAAAGTTTGGATGATGAGCTTGGCATTCCTTTAGCTAGGACACCAGGTGTACAGAGAGCTCATAGTAATGTAAAGGCTCCATTGAGTGGTCCGGTGGTAGCAGATCTAGCAGGGTCAGATACCTTGTTAAAAGATTTGGTGTTGAAGGTTATGCAACTCACCATTATGCTTATATGGTGAAATTAGTTGAGGATGTTGAGTCCACTTGTTTTGAGGATGCTGTTGGTCATGCTAATTGGGATGCAGCAATAGATGAGAAGATGGCTACATTAGAAGCCAATAAGACTTGGGATTTGGTACCCTTACCTAAGGGTAAGAAAGCTATTGGCTATAAGTGGGTTTACAAAGTCAAGCATAATGCAGACGGTTTAGTTAGCAGGTATAAGGCTAGGTTGGTTGAAAAAGGCTATGCTCAAACATATGGCATAGATTATGAAGAGACATTCAGTCTAGTTGCTAGGATGACAACTGTTAGGTGTGTTAGGTGTGTGATTGCCTTTGGCAGTAGCCAAAGGTTGGAGTTTGCAGCAAATGATGTTAAGAATGCCTTCTTGCATGGTGAATTTCAAGAAGAAGTGTATATGGAGCAGCCAATAGGTTATGAGCATTTAGAGCATCCCACATATGTGTGCAGGTTAAAGAAGGTGCTCTATGGGCTGAAGTAAGCACCTAGAGCATGGTCTGACAACATGGGAGAGTATCTTGTCAATATTGGATTTTGTATTTCTTCTGATGCTGATCACTTACTTTATGTGAGAAAGGGAGATGTAGGTTTGGTCATCATAGTCATCTATGTGGATGATTTGATTATTACAGGTGACAGTGACAATGGGATTGCTGAAGTTAAGGACTTCTTGAAGAAGAAGTTTGAGATGAAAGATTTGGGTGAGCTGAGATACTTTCTTGCTATTGAGGTGATCAGATGTGATGATGGTATATGGTTGTTCCAAAGGCAGTATGGCTTGGATATATTATCTAAGTATGGTATGATAGCATGTAAGCCTCTTTCAATACCATTGGAGCAAAATGTGAAATTGAGTGCTGATGTTAGGGATGAGATAGAAGACCCTACTATGTTCAGGAGGATAGTAGGGAGTTTGATTTACATGACTATCACAAGGCCAAATTTGAGCTATGTTGTTGGCCTTGTCAGTCAGTTTATGAGATGCCTAGAAAGCCTCATTTGGATGCAGTTAGACGTATATTGAGGTATGTGAAGTCCACTTTACATTATGGACTTTTTTATGAGGCAAGTAAGGACATACATGTCTTTGGATACACAGATGCAGATTGGGCTGGTAGCATGTCAGACAGAAGATCTACAAGTGGATTCATGTTTTCCCTTGGTAGTGCAGCAGTTACATGGAGCAACAAAAAGCAACCTACAGTTGCTTTATCAAAGTACAAAGGCTGAGGATAGAGGTGATGCTATGGCAGCATGTGAGGTGGTATGACTGCAAAATTTATTAGGTGATTTGGACGTGCAGGGAGATGGTCCAGTTGTCATTCATTGTGACAACATGAGCAGCATATAGCTAGCTAGGAATCCAGTGTTCCATGCTAGGACAAAACACATTCAGGTGCACTACCACTTTGTGAGAGAGAAGGTACTTGCAGAAGAGATTGACTTGGTATATGTCAGCACACAGGATCAGATAGCTAACATTTTCACAAAGGCATTGGGTGCAGAGAAGCTTCGAAAGTTCCGAAGCTTACTTGGAGTTGCAGAGATAGAATTGAGCTTGAGGGGGAGTGTTGAGATGGAAAGCTCAACACGTGCGGACATTAGTGATGGACCGCCTAGCTAGATGAGTTCACACATCTACACTTAGCACGTTGGTGGTCATTATGATACTCACATGGCCACTGACTTATCACTTATTATATTTATTTTGTTACACCTACCTACAACTGGTAAAGATGTAATGCTAGTCGATTAGTGTAGTTGGTTATGCACTGTTTGACTTAGATGGCCACTTTCCTTTATGTTGTACCTTATCTATACTTTGTGTACATTGTATAGTGTGTGGAAGAAGAAGAAGAAACCAACAAGAAAAACGTTATTGGCCTCCATCTCTCTTCTTGTGTTCTTGAGTGAGTTTCCTCTTGTGTATACAGTGTATGTTTGGCGCAACAGCTCAAGCACATCCCCCCATCACGTGATTCTTGACATTGCTTTCTTGTGGAAATGCCTTTCTTTGTTGCTTGCCCATCATACAAGCTTCACATGGTTCCTTCATTTCAGTTTTACTACAAGTAGGTGAGTAGCCATACCTTGCTTATGCATCTCCCAACACTGCAAAACAATGTGACTTAATCTTTCATGCAAAAGTTTACTTGTGCCCACACTAGTAGGGCTATAAGAGCACTTAGCTCATACAAGTTGTTCCTTCTTTCTCCTTTGCCGATAACTTTTTCAACATTATCGATAATTTTTGCACATGTCCAAGTGAACCTCACTTCATGGCCAAGATCAATTTTAGAAGGAACTAATAATAAATTTCTCTTAATCTCTGAAACATACAACACATTTGAAATATTCTTGAGTTCACCATTTGCAGTAACAAAGGAAATAGTACACGTGCACTCAACAAGGTATTTTTCATCATTTCCAATTGTCACAGTGATGGATTCTTGTAGAGGCTTCATAGAACTAAATATACCTTGTTGGTCATGTGATGGGAGGCGCCATTATCCAATATCCATGAGTCAGTGTTAGATATTTCTTGCAATGATGAATACACTTTCTCAATGGTCACCACCATGTATAACTCCAACTTTGCTTTAGCCATATTGCATGTCTCCTTCCCTTTAGTCTTCACAATGCCATTCGTTTTACCTACCTTCTTAACACGACAATCTGCAATTGTATGCCCTTTCTTCTTGCAGTAGAAGCACTCTCCTTGAAACTTTTTCTTACCACCCTTCTTCTTTTTGTTGCCATTGGTAGAGGAATCACCTTTGCCTTTCACACTGGTGGAGAATGTAGCATCTCAATTGTTGCTACCTTCTCAAGATTTAAGCCTCAACTCCTCCTCCATTAATAGTGCACAAAATTCCTTAAACTTCAAAGCTTGGGGTCTCACTTAAGTGTTTAGGGGTCACTAATCCATCAAACTTTGGTGGATAAATCCGAAGACACCTCCAAGATGGCTCCTCCTAGTCTTTTGTATCCCAATGCTAGCTATCTGGTCATAGAAATTCTTAATTCGAGCGATGAATACTTCAGTTGTCTCTCCTTCAACAAACTTCTCTACTACTACTTGATTCTCCAAGTTTTGAAAGCTTGTTTGATTTTGCATTTCTTACTAACTCCTTAGTATGTTCCAAGCCTTTGATGCTTTGGTTGTATGTTGAATCAAGGTTAAAACCCTGTCAGAACAGCTTGTAACTAAGGCACACAGTGCATTTGCATTCCTTCGTTTCCAAGCTCATAGAAGATCTGCATTTGGAGGGATCATAACACTCAAATTTGATGGATCAAGGGTGGGTTGTGGAAGCAAAGGGGGTGGTATTGATGTTGGCACTCAAGCATAAATTTGTCCCATGACATGTGCCGCTTCTAGCGACTCTTCGCATGCAGCACAAATCCCAAACACATGGATGGTCCTATGTTTTTCTATAATATGTGGCTTGGCGAAGAGGGTAAACCTCTTTTCCTTCTTCACGTTAGTGATCATCTGGCTAACAAAGTCCTTCACGTACCATAGAGCTTTAAGTACATTGAGTACAAAACCACCAAAATATAACTAAAAGAGATTGAGGCGGTATCAATTAGATATTTAGTAATGAAAATAGCTAGAGAATACTTATAAACTATAGATCACACTGAAACGGTTTCAAAAGCAACAAATGTATCAAAAATTTCAAAATGCTACAGAAAGATTAAGAGGAAGTACCAAAAAGTACCTAATGCACCAAAGGTTCAAATACCACCAAAGGTTCCAAAAACCACCAGAAGCACCAATCGCACCAGAGGTTCAAAAAGAATTACCAAGTTCTACCAAATGCTTCAAGTACCAAAGATCTTAAAATATACCAAAGAGTGCAAGAACCGCCAAAATATCCCAATAAGAGTTCAAATACCACCAAAGGTTCAAAAAAGCACCAATTGCACCAAAGGTTCAAAAATAATGTACGAAGTTCTACCAAATGCTTCAAGTACCAAAGAGCTTAAAATATAGCAAAGAGTGTAAGAACCACCAAAATATCCCAAAAAGAGCATGAGACAATACAAATAAGCTTGTTAATGGAAGACGAGAACAACCAAAGAGAGTACCAAGAAACACCAAATGGTACTAAAGGGGTTTTAAGAGTACCAAATGTATCCAAAATAACCAAGTACTCCAAAATTCTTAAGAATCAATAAAGCACCAATTCCACCAAAGATTCAATAATCCCAAAGTACAAAAAACCACTAAGTGCACCCTACATTTTTCTTGTGTACCAAATGCAACCCCTAAACCTAATGCACCAAAAAGAACCAAATGTATCAAACTGGGCCAAAGAGAAACACCAAAATATACCAAAAGAGACAAAGTTTGTACCAACAAGATTTGTAGTAAGGAGATCAGCCAGAGAGTTCCAAGGAGCACTAGATGGTACTGAAAGGGTTTCAAGAGTACCAAATGTATCCAAAACCACCAACCTCTTGTCCTATCCATTTTATGTTCTCATTGATCTCGAGACATTGTAGCATTTGTTGGCTTGCTCCTAGGTCAACCTCCACCTCCTTTACCTCTTCATCATTACATGGAAGTTGCTATCGAAGCTCTTAGAGGCACTCTTCATACACTCTAATATCATCCTTTATGCACTCGACCATTGCATTCAACCCCTTGTACCTAAGCAACACCTCCTTCTTTTGCTAGATCGAAGCCTTCAGCTTTGATAGCTTATTTAGTGTACTCTTGGTCTTACTAGGCATCCTCCCCAACAATGACTCCAAGTCAGCAATGTAATCACAGACCAGCCCTACATACCCAAGCCCTAGCTCTGTACAAATCTCACTCATAGACTTTGCAAAGTGAGGCTTCTTTCTAAGAGGGACATTGGCCTAAGAGGCATCATTCACCCTTCATGTCACAATCTTCTTTTCCAACCCTCCTGGCCTAGTCCTGCACATCTGAATCACACTTTCCCTAAACCTGACCCATGCCACTTTGTGGCATATGAGGTCTTCCATCCCATCATGGCATTGCTCAAAGACATATCACCGTGCAAACTTGGCTGTGATCTCACTACAAGATGGAGGTATGATACACTTTTGTGATATGCTTTGTTAAAAAGCAACCTGCAATCTTCCATCGAGTCAGGGTGCACATGGCTCATGTAGATCTTTGCACCTTTTTGGTACTTGTGCTTGAAGACAGTCAACCACTGGTCTTCACGGAGGGTGTCTTAGCATAAGTCCTTTTGAAGAACCCCTTCCACTCTCAAGCCATATTCTTGGTATAGCTCCTCTATTGAATAGCAAAATTTGCTCAATTGTGGACACTCTTCCATTTTATTTTTCCATGGGAGTTGTCGATCAATACTTAGGGTTAGACATACCATGGCCCTCTTTTGAAAGTAAAACAATACTTAATGTATATAAAATTTGGGATGATGTTAGACACACCTCCCTATCATTATTATCAGCTATTGCTCATTAGTGGGATTGATGGCAGTGTGGCAATGTAGCCATTTTCTTTATCAAAATTTGGTAAAGATGACCACTAGTCTGGTCAACTATAGTTTCCGCTATCTACAATCAAGTGTGTAGAGAACCTTAGATTCTTAAAACTAGATATTCATAGCAATAGTTATAATTGAACCTTCTAGCGTGTTGATCAAGGCATATGAAATTACAAACAAGAGAGTTGCAAATTGCTTTGGAAAGTCTATTAACTTCTCATTGTGCCCACATAGCACATCCTTCTTCATGTCTTCATATATGCTTTGTGAAACCAGAGCCAAGCTTTAAGAATAACCTTGTCATGACATCTTTCCTATAAGATCTTGTAGCTTCTCATAAATATATTTGCTTTGTGGGTGCTTTTATCAAAGACTAAAAAGGATTGAGTGTTTTCTTTGGCATAAATCCACCAACAATCTCTTGGCTTCTTCCAAGCCTTATTTGCAACTTGCATGACTTCAATCTCTCCTACATCCTCTTGCATTCACATCGCTATACAAATACTAGCTATGCATATGTAGGCTAAATCAATAATTTTATCTATCTTAAGGATACAATCAAAAGCAGTCTCCTAAGCCTTGTGACCAACTTGGCCTACATTGGGAAGAGATGCAATTTGATTGCCATGCATATGCAGGGCTGCAGACAAGTGTTGTAGACATGGGAAGGGCAGATAGGGTTGCAATTTTCAGCATTGGTTAACTCTCTAATATGTAACCTTTTCTTACCTCCTAAACAAAATTCTCACCCTTACCACATACAAGGGTCACGACCATGTGATTTGAGGACCCTCTGCCCCATTGAGATGGGGATCTCTTGGTTGGTGCTCACCCATATGGGATTCACCACAAAAAAGGGTCACCACCAAGAAATATGGTACTCTCTGCCCTTGGGATGGGCCTTTCTTGCCTTTTGCAGTGACCATTGTGTGTTTAAACCACACAAGGTGTCATGACTGAGTAACAAGCTTTTAGGAATCAAAATAGTGAGAACGACTATATGTGTTATTATGGCAAACTACATGAAGTCCTAGCTAAATATAGAAAAACATAGAATAAATAAAGTGAATTCCAAACAAAGTCATATCATGGAAGCTCACCTTTAGGTTTTATCAAGGATTTGTCTCCATTATTAAACCAAACTAACATTTTCTCAGACTGCTTTATAGAGTAGCTATCCTTGCTTGCACTAGTGTTGGGGTCTGCATCTCATCCAACACGGATTGCAGTGTCTTGTTGATGCTTCGAGGAGATTTCATCCCCTCGATGTGCTTCGTCATTGGGGGCTTCATTGGGGTGGTTCTGATGGTCCCCCTTCCTTGATGGAGTCGTTATGGCAATAGACAAATAGGAAAACTGGGTGTAAAGCACCAAGAAGAGAGTTTGAGTGGGCACAACAAAGAGCCTTGGGGGTTGCATTGAGAGCTTAATGGCTAGAGGGAGATCATGTTGTATCTGGGGCAGTGGGCTTTAACATGTGTCATGTGTCTCCTTGATTGGATGATGGTGAGATTCATTTGCAGTATAGGACGTTTCTCAGTAGTTCAAACTTGAGTCTATTCAACTAAACTCCATCCATACATGATCATAATAACACCATAGATGCACATTGCAGCTTGACATCATTTGTATTAGCGAGATGTGCTCAAAATTATATAAAATTTTAACTTTTCTTATCTAGGGATTTCCCTCCAAAATCCAAATTTAGAATTAATGGAAGCACCAACCGGGCAACATAGACAAAACTGGTCCTTTTATTATACAACCAAACTATGCTTTCACCCACCAAGTGCTAGCTTTCCCCTAGATTGCGATTTTTTTTTCCAAGTGGTGTATTTTATAAATTGCACATCACTTTCTCTCACCTCAATTTCTTACAAGGCCAACAATTGACCTCAAAAATCCCCTAATTGAATACATGAGAATGTCATTAAAACTTTTGAGGACAAATTCATCTAGGCATGGATGGAAATTATCTTGGACTAGCCTATTAAAATTAGCATGAGTGTTGGTTGGTACAAAAGACATTACGATGAATTCATAATGGCCATATCTGTAGTGTTGTGAAGACCGTCTTTGTGGTATGTCTTCATCCTTTATCTAGATTTGATAATACCTTAGATCGATCTTAGAAAAGATCACTATCCCTTGCAATCAATCCAATAGCTCATTCATCTAGGGAATGGAATACTCATTCTTGATTGTGACTTGATTTAATCCCCTATAATGGATACATAGTTTGAGGGTCCCATCATTCTTCTTTTGTAATAGAATAGGAGCACCCCGAGGAGAGTTGTTGGAATGAATAAATCCTTGATCAATAAATTACTTTAACTACTCATTCAATTTGATTACCTCAAGGATGGACATTTTGTAAGGCCTTCTTGCGAGCAATTGGTTCAGCTTTAAGGACTAACTTGATTTCATGATCCACATCCCTTTTAGGAGGTAACTATGTAACTTATTGGGAAATACATAATTGAATTCACTTTACCATGATAGATTTTCCTCATCCTTGGTATCCTTGACTTTGTTGATTTTGACTAGGTACACAAGAAGTCATTTCCTTAATCCCTTCAAGATTCGACTAGCTTTGGCTAATTGGATCTTAGCTTTGCATGCTTTCATCTATGATTGAATCATTTTTCCAAATAGATTTTTGAATGTGACCCAACCTTCCCCATAGAGAATATTTTCTTGATTGGGTGCTAACCAATCTATTCTTAACTAGGAGTCATAAATTCCTAAAGCATGACTTGGAAATTTGTTGCAATGTTCTCTACCCCTAATGGAAACTGGATATTGCTAATGGATTGAATCGATATTGTTTTCCTCCCATTTTCTAGTTCAATGATAGGTTTTCTAAAGAGTTTGGGGTTTAACTTTACCCTTTTTTTATACTTAGGGAAAATAAATGAATGAGTAGCTCCACAAATTGATCAAGATTTGGAAAGAAATACCTTGATGTTCTATATGAATTTGGATGACAAAGAACTATCACCCAATGCCTTTATTGATGATTGAAGCATGAATATATCCTCTTTCAACTTTCTTCTTCTAAAGACGTATCTACTTCATCGGTGGCAATAAAATGGATAAAGGCTCTAGCTCCATGTCTTCCTTCTTGCTTAGCTCCTTGTGCCCATCTCCATACTTGTCATGTTAAAAGATGGATCTAGAGCATGGAAACTATGGAGGATGGAAGATGAAGACACTACTCAAGCCTCATTTGGGCACACATCCAGCCTCTATGGGCATGCATATCAAGAATCATTTTCTATTCTCAACACCCTTGCTCAAATGATGAGTTCCTACCCTTGCTGGCTTTTGCCCCTCCTACATAATGACATGGCCCGAGAGACTAGCTCATAGGTAGCCAAGTCAAGTTAAAGCTTGAAACTTTACATATTTCATAAGGGATTTTACATCCACTATGGGAAACAAGATCCACTACCAAAAATAAAGATCCACTATGGGAAAACATGATCCACTTATGGGAATTTTTTTGTTGTTAGCAACAGAATGTATCTTCTTCGTCTTCTTTGTGCATCCTTTGTTTTTATTGATATTCTTGGTCTTCTTGGTTTTCTTTGTCTTCATTCTCTTTTCTTTTTTTGGCGCTCTTTATCGTGTTTTTTGATGTGTGGTACATGCCTTTTGCTCCAATCTTCTTGACACAGTCTTTTTGCTCAATGCTTTTGTGATGCATATAAACAAGTACATTGCTTTGACTTGATAGGACTTGTTGAACCACTACATAGATCTTGCGATACATAGATTTTGGAGTTCCATTTGGATTTGTGAGGTCATTACATTTATTTGGGCATACAAGATGGATACATTTTTCTTTTGGCTTCATGACTTGATAGCACATCACTACATTAGCTTTGGATACATAGAATTTTGGGATTTCATATGGCTCTGACTCATGGCTTGACATTACATTGGATTTTCTCCTTAGATCATATAGCATCTTGTCCTTCATTTTTCTTGCTTTGTCACTCTTCACTTTTCTTGTAGCTTCTTTGACTTTGACTTTGCTCTTCTTGTCCCCCTCAAGCAAAGGTACCACCAACTTTGAGTTTTGTATTATGACCAAGGTAGTTGGAACGTCTTCAAAATTCTTCATGAAAGGTATCCACATAAAAATCTTCTTGTTTTTCATTGACATGGCCAAGAATCAGTATCCAACAACTGGGAATAACCAGAAATGAGTTAATTCTTGAATGTGCTAAAAACCACAAGTGATGGTAGTGTCAAATCCCACTATGCAATATCAAAAGATACTAGCTTGTAACAGCCCCATCTACATGCCCTACCCCCGTAGGCATGGAGTTGATTATGACCGCACTATTTATGGGGATTTTGACTTTTCTAGAATATATAACGTAAATGCCCAGAATCCCGAGGAATGCCTAGTTTTAAGAGTAGAGGATCTCCTTCCATCCATCAACCGCTTCCTCGTGGATTTTTCTTCTTGCCCGGATCCAGCCTTCCTAACCACCTGCAATTATCTTAGGCTTATCAAATTCCTATTAATGCAGAGGCCTATAGCCAAGGAAGCCCACCTTCCCCCCCTCTTTTTTGACATCAACCTAGGGATAGATTATAGGCTATGACTAGATTAATGATGAGGGCAACCCTGCTTCCCTCCTTTTGCCTAGAAATCTTAGAGAATATGAATGATACCCTCTTCACGAGGTGTAATCATCCCTTCTTATCATCCACACCTCTGAAGGCCCGGGCCGCTATTAAAGAATACCTACAAAGCCGTGTATTTCTATCCCAATGCCTACGACCACCCCGTGCTTCGGCTGAAGGTGAGAGGCATTAGCCAGAACGCCTTCTTTGTATGCAATTCTCAAAAAAAGAAGAAGAAGAAAGAAAAGGGGTACGAGGGCTCACTTTGCTCACTACACCTAGGGTTCACCCCTAGCCCCTCCCCCCACTTTACGCTTAGGGCACATCAAGGGCAGGACTTCCAGACATGTCACCCTAAGTCCTGCACTGCACCTCCAACAACACACGAACTGGGTCCTCAAGTGTGGGACATTACCGAGGGCCTACCCAAGGTTAGACCCATCTCCCAGTTCCATTGCACATGCACTTACACCACACTGTGAGACAGACACACCCCTTAGGGAGTGCACAACTTTCTCTTGCAGGCTATGATCATAACTCAGTAATGGACCCACCATTAACATGGATCTTGGAACCACATGTTCTTCAACTGATTACGGAGCCTCGGTTTTGACAGTCATCACAGAAGGGAAGTTACAACTATGTGACAAATGCAGAGCATCTTCATGAAGATCAAAGCACGCCAGAATCTCTCCCAATCATTAGGAATCAACACTCCATGATCTCTCATTCACAGCAGCACCTTTTTGATTGTGGTCATCTACCCACCAATTCCACTTAGCAGCAACCCCAACTACCCTACTGCTCCCCACCCCAGTGCTATGGGACTGGCACTCCGCTAGGAGGGGGGGTAATGTTTAACGCAGCACAGAGGATCGAAAAATGGAGCAGAAGTGCAGGAAAAATGGAAGAAGGAGATAACCAAAAAGGCACAGGACAAAGGAAGGAAAAGGCACCCCGGATGAAGGTCACACCCTAAAAATTTGAATGATGACCTCTCCAGAAGGCTTCAGTGTCGCCTCAAGAAAAGAAAAGAGTAAAAGTGCGCCATTAAAATATGAAGGCGCTCTCGAATCCTTGTAATAAGAGGCCGGGCTCACTCCTGTGCAAATTGTATGCATTAGTGGGAATGGGATAAGTTAGAACGGTGGGAAATAGGAAAAGAGGGCCTAGGCTAATGGCTGGCCATGTAAAAAGTGGGGATGACCGCCCAAAAAGTAGGGCATGTATATAAAGTTCAAAAGTGAATGAGAAGCTCATTCTTGTGTGTGGCCAAAGCTTCTTCTTCTTCCTCTCTTGTTTCTTGCCTTCTTGCTTGTGCTTGAGTGAGGGAGTGAGGGAGTGAGTGTGTGAGAGTGAGGGATCGTGGAGAAGAAGCTCTCCATCTTCTCTCTTCATCTTCTCTTCTTCTCTTCTCTTCTCTTCTCTTGCGTGGCTATGGAGGATGGAGCTTGACGGAGGGGGCTTGAGGTTGCTTAAGCTTGCCACAAGGATCATGGAGCTACCGAAGTGCAAGAGAGAGGAGGGAACTCGATCAAGCATCAAGGTAAGCTCACTACACTCGCATTGTGCGTCGGCTATGTGAGAGGTAGCCATGGCCGCTCGGCTTGAAATGCTTGATCAATAAGCGGTCCGTAGGTCTCGGGGTAGAGCTCCGTAGCTCCCCTCCAGAGACTATGCCTTATGGATAGAGGGATTGATTCTTAGCTCCCCCTTGTTTCTCACTCTCATTGAACCAAGTGTGGTTCTCCCCTACCTCAATCTTTGATGATTCGCAAAATGCATTCATTTGAATCTCAATGTTAGATTGCTTCTAGAGACCATAGTTGTGTCTTTAGGAACCCGCAGGTCGATCCTCATGAGATGAGGTTGGACACTTCATTGCGAAGTAGACCTAGGGAACACCTAATCACCTAAATCTGCATGCTCAAAGATAGGTCGGATGATGGTGACTAGGATTGGTCCCTAGTCCCTAGACAACTACCGAACTACCCTCCCTAAGAGATTTAGGGTTGAGCCTAAAAGTTGGGATACATTTAGGACTACAATTGGTAAGTTAGGACCTTCTGATGGACTTACTAGTGCTAATGTGGAAAGTGACTTCTTACAAAAGAGGTGGATAGAAAGAATAATAGAGGTATGAAGGGCTTTAGTGCACTTATTGTTAGAGGAAGGTCAAACATAATGGGGAGATCTCATAATGAAGGGGACTTTAGAAGTAACTCTCACATAAGGAAAGATATGGAATGCTTTTATGATAACATGAATGGTCACATTAAGAAAAACTACTTCAAGTGGAAGAGCAAGAATAAAGGCAAGCAAATGGGATGAAGATGGAAGGAAAGAGAAAAAATCAAAGGTAATTACTAAAGAGGTAAATAGCATATCAATTATTATTATGATTATATTGATATACTATATATCTCTACTCTCCAAGATGTATTCCTTGTTAATATATATGATGGCATATCTTTGTTGGAATATTAGAATGAGAGTAGGAGAAGGTGTGCACAAGAGGGAGAGAGAGCTCAAGTACAAGAAGAAGAGCTTGCTTAATGAGTTCTTCACAAGTACAATTGGTAAACACTCTCTCTCTTTGAGAGTGACCTCTAGTCTATTTAAATAGCCTTTGATTGCTAGGGTCAGGGTTTTTCCTTGCCCTTCAGTCTATTCACACCCATTTACCCTTATCCACCCTTGCATACATAGGGTTCACATGCCTATCTCTCAACACCCCCCCTCAATGCGAGAGTGGCATTGGACTACAAGACATGTTATGTTTCCCCTCCCAACCCCCAACCAAATGGGATGCCTTTATAAATTAGGCTACAATACTACTTATAGGTAGAGGATTTATAGATTTAGAAGAGTCAATTATCATGTGTTTTGGAGATAAAGTTGGCCTCCAATTTATTTGGTACTTCAAGGGTGGTAGGACATTTACTGGTAATATGCCTTGTCTTCTTAGATTTGTTACACTTCATCTTGTCATGATATTTTTTCCAACATTTGTTTATCCATTTTTATTGCAAAAGGAGCATTTAGTGGAGACTGTATGAACCAAGAGTTACTCAGGGCTGTTGAAGTAGATGCCTGACTAGTGTTGCTTTCTTTCTTATTTCTTTTCTCATCATCCAAACAAGATTGGATGGTGCTTTCTGAGGTTGGATTAGGGATATTTGTAAGAGTAGTTACAAGGGTTGGGAATACCTTTTTTATGGCTTTGAAGAGAATTGCAATAGCATATTCATCATGAATTGGAGCTTGAATTGAGGATAGTTGTGCCATGAGGCCCTTCATGTGTAAGATGAACTTACCCAAGTCTTCTCCTTGCTTATACTCCAAGCTAAAAATTCAATCTTAAGGAAACTTGTAGATTTATTTCCTCTAGCCCCATAAAGCTTTTAAAGCTCATCCCATTTCTCTTTGGCAGTGGAGAGTTGGCCAATGTGATGAATCAAAGATTCATCCAGATGAAGTATGATTAAGGCTTGGGCTCTTTCATCATCTTCTACATTCAAGTGGGTTTGATGGATTAATAACTTTGATCCCTTTGATGAAGGGCCAATAGCACTACTCCATCATCTTATACTTCACTAATACCTACCATGGATGAAAGTATTTTCCATCAAACTTACAAATTTGAAGCCTAATATCAGCATAGGCCATGGCCATGATAAGAAGGTCTTACCGATTGCAATACACAATGGCAATGTCTAGTCCTTGTCACAATAGCCAACAAGTGCAAAAGCAAATGAAATGATTAATATGTAGCAAGCTCGAATGTAATGTTCTACAAGATGAGAAAAAAAAAGGATGAGGACAACGGCCTATGTGTTTATAACTAACACATAGCCTTATAATGATAAAAAAATATGATGATACTTAGGCACTTATTGATTCATGCTTAAGGTCTACAAATTTTAAAAATTTTAAAAATAACCAGCGGGAAGTACTAGATAAATTTATCATTGGTGCTTAGAAGCACTCATTACCAAGCATAGGTGAAGCACTTGACATTAACCTAATTGTAATAGGCTTGAGAAGTCACTTTTGGTTGAGGATGCTTTGCATTTAGAGCTTTTAGCTTTGCAATAAACTCCACAGAGCTTAAATTAGCAATCAAAATCATTGTTGATGACTTCATTGGGTGGAGAAATCCAAAAAATCAAACTTTGAAGCTTGGGCTATGGCTGCCATAGAAAACCAAAGTTAGGGTTTTGATTATTATGGTCAATAGAGAGGGAATTTCTCTGAAACCTTTCAGCCGTAGATAGCTCACTTGTGGGACAACAAATACCCCATGAAACCTCTAGGGATTGTGCATTGTGATGCCTGCACTGCTGCTAGAAACACATCACTATCAAACTTGTGCTAGATTTGGGATAAACTGCAATGTTGTGCTTCTACTCCTACAAGGTTAGGGTTTTATGTGCCAGGATGCTGCACACGAGTTGAGGAAGAGATCTTCAAAAGGATTTAGGAGAAGATATGGCTTCCTTAGCTCACACTTGCTCCTCCAATGGAGGTAGGTCTGAACTAGCTATGGTGAAAAAAGGGATAGGTTAAGAGAATGACATGCTCATGTGCACTTAGTGGAATATGAAGTTGAAGGAAGCTTTTTGGATCAGAGATGGTTCTAATACCATGTTGAAATATTAGAGTGAGAGCATGAGAAGGTGTGCATAAGAGGGAGAGAGAGCTCAAGTACAATAAGAAGATCTTGCTTAATGAGTTGTTCACAAGTACAACTTGTACATACACTCTCTCCTTGAGAGTGACCTCTAGGGTATTTAAATAGCCTCTAGATGTCTAGGGTTAGGGTTTCCCCCTACCCTCAAATCCATTCACACCCATCTACCCTTACATACATAGGGTTTATATACCTATCTCTCTCAACAATCTCAAGATTGGATTATTGATTCAGGGATATCATTTCAAGTTACTTCTCATAGGGAGTGCTTTGTTACATATGATGTAACTAGAAAGAGATGTGTTTGATTAGGAGATAACTTTCCATGTAAGTGTCTATCAATATAAACATATATTTTTCATGAATGCTATCCATCATACAAAGTGTATTAGGGCTCTTAGAACTTGGCAAGCATCCATGAAAATAGAATAAAGGGTAGTAATAGCACTAGGTGAATATATCCCAGCAGGATCAAAGGAAACATGCCCACCAGGATCAACTAAAAATCCATCAGCTAGCTCATTAGGTTGATTTGGGTCAAGATCCTCATAATGCTCTTCAATTTTAGCTTGTGCACTCACAGTTGATTCTTCAATGAACTCTTCATCCACATCCTTAAGTACTATCATATTATAATTCTTGGCTTTGGCATTCTTGTAAGTACACTTAAATGCACAATTAGCTGTATATTTTTCACCACATTTGAAGCATAGATTTTCTCTTTGTGCTCTCTAAAAATATCCATAGATATATACTTGTAGTTATTTGCTGAATAATTTCTGGGCCTATTATCACCTTGCTTAGACACAATTTTATGGCCGATTGCTCGTTTTGAAGCACTTTGCTAGCTTGTTGCATTAAAAGTAGGGTAGTAGGGGCTTTGGGGCTGCAAAGTTGCCCTGTTTACCAATAGCCCTTCGTTGTCCAAAAGAAGCTTGAGTGGGAATATCCTTTTTGTACTTGTGAGCATACCTCTCTGCTAGCTCAATAGCATGAAATAGTGTGGTAGATTTTTGGGCCATAACATCACTTGACAAAGTAAGCTCCAGACCATAGATGTACTTATGCAATTTTGCATCATCTCTCACACTCTCTACGTACAAGGTAAGGTTCAAGAATGGTGGGTAACTGATAAGCTTATCTAGTCTAACTGATACCATCTTCTAGCCAACTTCTCTTTCTCAATGGAAGAGACGAATACATAAGTCATCTTAGTTTTTAAATCCTCCCAACTATCAATCTATTGATTTTCTCACTTTATATACCTCCACTGCATATGAGCAAAGCCATCAAGGTGAAGTGTAGCAAAGTGAAACTTTTGTTCATTTGACCTAGGAAAAATGTCAAAATAGGATTCAAACTTTGAAGTCCACTACTCCAAATCAATCAGTCACGGCGGTGATAATGAATGGCCACTATATTTGGTCAACACAATCTTATCACGGAGTTTCCTCTCAACAAAGCCTTGCTTCCCATTAGATGCTTGGGGCTACATGTCCATGTAACTGCCAATAGGGTTTGAAATATTAGAGACACTCCTATGATAGTTAGTTTGAAACTTACACAGAGGAACATGTGACTGACTTCTAGCTCTTGGAGGAGGATTTAACCCATGAATACTCAAAATAGGCTCATCAGTCTCATAAAAGAAGTCTCCCCAATCTCATAAGCGGCATGTGATATATTTTTCTTTCCAATGATACCTAACTGAGGGTTATTATTTGATGGCTAAAAGGAATGTTTGTCTCTACTCTTGTTGTCTGCCATTTGTGTTGCCATAAGCATAGAGATTTGAGCACTTTGTCCAATGAATCTCTAGTGGAAGATGTGAATTTCTCCTAGGAATCCTTCGTAGAGTGGGCTACTTGCTCCATATATTCCTTGGTTTGAATGTTGGACAAAACCATCTCCTCAACTACTTGATCTAATTTAGAGACAAACTCTATATTTGATAGAATGTCTAGTCTCATGGTTACAAAGAGTGGCATTGAGAGTATTATATGCACCATACACTTGGGATTATTTCTCATCATGATGTGTCTTAGGTATTATCTCACATGCTTTCTTGATTTTTTGTTGAACATCATCATTAGCCTTTCTCTTTCCTTTGTTTCTAGCCATTTTTGCTCATTGTTACAATGCAGTCCTAGTAACCTATCACTAAAATGGCTATAACTTTTTGCTCCAATATTTAAATTAAGAAAATTTTGATAGAAAAGGAAGCTAATGAATAGCTCTTTAGAATGAGCTATAGCAATGCACTTTAGAATTAAGATATAATATTTTGAAAAAAATTATTTTTCTATTGTACATAACAATTTTACAACCTGTAAAAGCACAGTTTTAATATATTCACCTCCCTTAGGTCCAAACTAGGGTCTTTGATTGTGATACCTTGTATATGATATGTAGAGATTGAATATGACATGCATATCCTGTATGAGCCCTAAGTTTTTTTTAAATTACTCCGCAACACCTATAACCAAGTAGAAAGTACTCCACAATAGGTCCCAATTCATTGTTTTACTGAAATACCATGTGTAAGACATGTAATCAACGTAGGATAGCCTCCTGTAGCACCTACAAATGGCTAAATAATAGCCCCAATTTTTATTGAAGTACCTTTTACTCGTGTGCATACTTGTACCCTACTAATGAATGCTAAAATAGGCTAAAATATCATGTAATCAATCTATAATAAATTGTATAATCCCTATAACTAATCAATGAGGTCTTGATCAATGCTCTTCAACTAAATTTTGGGTCTTCAATGTCTCATTGTTCCACTATCTCCCTCGGCATTTTCCTAGGTGGGAATCTTAACATGGCAAAAGCGTTCTATTTAAGCAAATAGGGATTATGTGCATAATTAAAATAATTATTTTATCCTTCAATGATATGCAAGGATTTGATCAATGAATCAACAAATGAAGGTTGGCTAAGTGTCATACCAATGCAAATAAGCGACTCACTAATTGCATACTTATTCTTTACAACATTTCTTTCTAGGGTACAAGAAAATCACAAAATCAAATCAAGGTTATGCATCGACATTGTAAATGATAATCATGATAAGATAGAACTAAAATGAATGTTGAAATTCAATTGATAGGCTTTGATTAATGAAAAGAAGCACTAATCTCTAATCTATTGATCAAGAATCATCCATCAACAAGCGAAAAACCTTGAAACAGGTGAATGTAGAGAGATTTTCAGTTGGATACTTAAGCAAGTGTAGAAGACTCTTGATAGTATCGGTGTTAGTCAAGATGCACATATATAAAATTTTCAAGCTAATGCAATCAAATATGGAACAAGGTTGGGTATGCAATTGTTTACTTTCAAGGCCATCTCTAGTGAAGTCTATCAGAAAAAGTGTTAGTGGTAAAGTAAAAAAAAGTTTTGGGTGAGCCTTTCCATATCAATGCTAGCTTTAAGGGCAAGACAAAAGAAGTTCTATTCAATAAATTTAACAATATTTTTCTAAACTTGGCCACCCTATAATATTTAATGATCAAATTCTATGATTTGTCTCTAGGAGAAGCTCAAGGAGTAGCCAAGTTTGTAATTAAAATTGATGAAAGTGAGATTTTGAAGTGTACAAAATTAGAGAGGGTCTTTATTACCTTAATAAATAGAGCACTTTCATCAAGTCATTGCAATGATTCAATGTCATTTAGTGTTCAGTTTGAACATAATATCTAATGACTAGGAGCTTTTGAAATATAGAGGATTGGTACATACTATATTGGGTTTTTCATTAGACTTCAATACTTAACGTGATTAAGAGCCAACAAGTATGAGAAGAGCTATTTATCAGTGGATTTGAAAACTATAAGATTGAATGGCACATAGCTAGTGACTTGAAGACCCTCAAATGCATGTATAATATGTCAAAGGGAGCCAACTCTAGATTTCCATGCCTATATTGCATCTCTGGGTTGCATAGTCAAACTCATGCAACTGGAATAGAACTCCCTCTTGCCACATCAAAGACCTGCACTACTTCAGGCTAGTTTTAGATATCCCTTTGGCCAATGCTCACATCTATAAACTTTATGCACTTTGCAAAATAATTGAAAATCTCTTTTATCTTTACATAGGCTTCACTTAGAAGCTAAAGTCCTTATCAGCTAGAGAGGATAGCGTAACAAAGATCAAGCAAGTTTAATTTGCTATTAGTTTGCATGGAGATAATTATGTCATTAAACTAGATCCTCAGAAGTTCAAGGATGAAAATTGTGTCATGTTTTGGTGGGGTGAAGCTAGAAGGTTCTTAGGCTTTGATGGAAAACTTGGCAAGTTAAACTCTAGAAGAGTAGCTCAACCATTAATACAATCAATGGAAATCCCTACATAATGCAGTTAAGGATTATGTTAATAATGGATAGGCTCAAAATAATTTGAAATATATTGGATAAAATATTTTTAGTTGTGATAAAATTGAACAAAAAGATGATGATCTTAAGGACTTCAAAGACCAATTGAACCTTTTAAAAAAGGAAATGATAAAAGCTTGGGATAATTAGCACTTCACTCACTAACTTTGCATTGTTATGTGTCTTCATTGTCTAAATTATATTATATTTTTACTTAAATTTTTGTATATGTTATCTTTGTAGAATAATTTGTACAATCATGCCCCATATTTCATTAAAAATATGAAAATCTATCTATCTAGTCAACCCAAGGCATGGAAAAATCACATTATCAAACAAGAACAAAATACTTTAGACACACAAGATATAGAGGTGGAATAATCAAAGGAAATAGTTTATTAGAGGTTCTTCAATGATTCTATAGACAAATTTACTACAAACTCAAGCTTAAGGACACAACCACATCATGTAATATATCACCTTTGATAAAAACTATGCAAATGGTTACCCAAACAAACAAAGAAGAATATCTAAACTCTTGTGCAAAGTAGGGATTTTTAGAATGGCTAGAAAATAATTTAAAAAAAGAGAAAATATGGGTTTTAATAAACTCTTGACTCTTTGATAACTTTTAGTCTGGTATGTTGCATATGAATATTTGGTTTCATCCTAATCAATAAGGTGTTTTCATTTCAAAAACTTTTGTTTTCTATAGCCTTAGAGAAGCTTTAAATCTTTTACATCTTCCACATGGGAGAGTAAATAGGAACTAGGAGCTCCAAAGTATCCAACTCTAGATCCACTGTATCCAAGCATATAGGCAAAAAATCTTATAGCTTCTTCCTTCCTCTAGCAAAATTATATTCTCTGCTCCTCTATTGAAAACCTGAGCTCCAATCACTTTGGAGATAGCTTTTAGATCCATCATTGTAAACTTGGAGAACTTGACATTTTGTTGTGATAAATTATAATAGTTTGATTATCCAAGCTTCCAACATAGTGGCCAAAGCCTTGACTTTTGCCTAGCTTCAATGGCCTAGAGCCCTTAGCTCTTCTAAGGAAGCTGTTAGAGTCTTCAATTTTAATCTCCATAATAACAAAAAAATGTTTAAGCTGTCAACACTTGAAAATCTTATATCAATTATCCATTAAGTATAATACAAATCTAGCATTAAGCCTAATGAGAATCCTTAAAATATATTCCATATATTGGGGTTTTCTTTGTCTTCAATAAGGCTCTTGTTGTAAAGATTTATTAAGTTTTTTGGCTTCTCCTCTAATGGAGGCTTTAGTTTGTCTTCGTACCCCATGTCTTCAGTACAAAGTCTTTTTTGAACCTCCAAGAACTTGTCTTTTGTATGCAACACTTTCTTTTCATACTCCACAATCTAATCAATACGCGAATGTAAGAAAATGGAGCTATCTTGAAAATTTTTCTCCTCGACATCATGAGCTACTAGAGGTCATAGTTCATAGCTTATGAAATTCTTATCATATTGGCCCCACCTTGTAAGAATAGCTAAGTAATAATCTTCTCTAGGATCAAAAATGTATTGAATAACATTGAGCGATACATATCTTGTTTTATTGAGACGAGATAGCTAGAAAATATAGGGACATAATCAAGAGGGCCTTCTTAAATTTTTGAACTCAATTCTATCTCATTTTATTCTACCATTGTGATATTCTCACCCTTCAAAATAGTAAGATCAAAACCCTATACCAGGTTGGTTCTCAACATCCTCTTGAAAAATCTCTTCCTTTTCTTCAACCTCTTCATCTTGGCATGCAACATCTTCTCCCTTCTTCCCCTCTACCTTATCTAAAGAAAAATCTTCCATATATTAAAAATACACAAGAAATCCTAAGTCTTTGTGAATTAAAAGACATGTAGTATCGACTTCTATGAAATGAGAAATTTGTTTCATGCTTTCTAAACTCTTTATCAATAGGTTTCACCTAGTAAGCAAAGTTATTCTTAGAGCATTCATTGCTTGCCTAAATAACATCACTATAACGCACATAATTGTGAAGTGCAAGTCTCTATGCATGCCTATTATAATATTTCCTATGTATCTCAAGTTTATCAAAGAGATCCTCCAAAAATTCTTGCAAATTGAAAGGAACATCAAGCATATCCTTGATATATTTAAACTTGGAGAGGTTTCCTATCTTGTGGAGAAAATCAAAGTGCCTATCATCATTTGTGTCCTCCAAAGCTTTCTCTTCCATTCCCTTTACAACAAAGCCTATATTACCACATTGACTTATTGAATTATTTGAACACAATGCAAATTGTGTTTCATATGACACACTATTTCAACAAGCAGTTCATGTTTTCATATGAAACACACACTAAGTTAACATGGACCTTTTGCCAATACAAAAATCATGTTTCGTATGACATGATGTTTGGACGGGTACGAATGGTATCATATGAATCGTGAGAGCAAAGAATATATGCATATTGCCTTGTTCTATATTCACATTTTAGACAACAAAAGCAAATAGTCTTTTTTTCCATCTCAAACAATGCATAATGTTATGATTAGAGAACACGCATAACTAGCTTAATTAACATACCCAAATCTGAAGATGGGTGACTTCCCCTTGGAGTGGTTTAGCGGCTTTGTTAAAAGTCTAGAAGGATGCGATCTCGAACACAACTGAGACAATGTTGATAGAGGTGTCAAGAAGTGGCATTTATGAGGTCTAACCATTACCTCAAAACTTATGCTTTTTTAAATCAGATATAAAAGCAACCTTGAGGCTTCCACTACACATAGGAGTTTTCCCAAGGTAAAGGTGATGTATGCATCACATATGGCACCATGAATCATCGTGTAGTTTTTAAAACAAGCTTGAACATTGTATTTCTTTTTTGATGCATTATATAACAAGCTAAAAAAACATCTACCTTTTTGGTTTAATAGCATTTTATCACTAAACCACTTACAATTTCTCTCATCTTCTTTATTTCAAAACAACAATAGTCGCATTCCTCCATCTAAAGCCATAAGCTTTGTCCATGCCAAGGTACATGCTCTTTATGGTTATTAAAGATCTCAAAACTTGTTAGAATGTAGCATCAATGTTAAAACTTTATGTATGTATGTATGTATGTATGCACACACACACACACACACACACACGCACACACACACACATGTGTGTGTGCATGTGTGTGTGCGTGTGTGTGTGTGTGGTGTGTGTGTGTGTGTGTGTGTGTGTGTGTGTGTGTGTGTGTGTGTGTGTGTGTGTGTGTGTGTGTGTGTGTGTGTGTGTGTGTGTGTGTGTGAGTGAGCATGCCTTATTTAGATTGCATCCTCACTAAGGAAGAGCTGCACATCACTAGCCGAGTGGACTCTGGCTTTTGCGGTGCAGATCCGTCCTTTGTGGAAGCACTACTATTGGAACACTCAGGGTCTCATCTTTGTGGTGGACAGTAATGATCGAGACCAAGTCATTTTAAAATCTATTTCTTTATAAAATCAACTTGAATTAAACGTGGTGATGTGTTTGAGTTTGCCTTATGAAACTCGAAAAGATAGCTCGTCAACAAGCAAAGAAAACCAATGTTTTTGCATTTCATAAGTCATGGATTAAAGTATTGCAATCAATATATATTTTTTGGTCATATGAAACACGATTTCAAGAGCTAGGAGGTGTTGTGAACTATTGTTTTCGCAATTCATATGACATTAGAAAAATTTTGTCTTGATTCAATTAATGTTGTATGCAACAAAGATTAGTGTCTCCCTAGTGTTTTCAAAGATCCATTTTCACACTTCATAAGACCCTATTTTTTGCCAAGTGCTTCTCAATATTGTGATGTGATAAGAATAAAATCAACTGCAAGGAAACAACAAATTGATCCCATGCAAATTCCACAAAAGATCCATTAAGCCTCCAAAGCATTCCAAGCCAAGAAATCTCAAGAGAAATTTTTCTCAACGTGTAAGATGTCTAAGGGAGATTAGGAAGGCAATGAAAGCTCTCAATAATGGAGTACTAAAACTTCCATTTTAGAGACTTGTCATGGAGATTTATGATAACCATAATCGAAATAGTTTTAGGTGAACAAGATCAATTGTTAATTGCATTCAGGAGGTTGTAAAAGATTTTATGATTGAGTTTTTTAAGGATCTTTACATCTACGTTGTCCATGCACACAAATTGACACTCATGGACAAAGACATGATCATCCTTAGAAGGCTAAGATCTATATTCTTTGAGATTTTAGAGCGAGTTCCTCTAATATTTTAAATATGCCACCATATAGGGGAAAAAGGATGAATATAGATCCTAAGATTGGGATATTCCATACAAAGAAGATACAAGATTGCATGAAAAGGGAGAAAATGCTACAAAAGAAGTGGCAGAGAAATGGAGGGAGAATAAAAGGAAGAAAGTAGGAGAAAAAGAAGCAAAGCAGGTAGAAACACTAGAAGATGACTTTTTTGACCTCCTTGTTGAAACTATTGATTTAGACAATGTGCATTGCTTCTTGCCTGGTAACATAGGCAAGAGAACTGATATTGTTAGTTTTGACTTCAGAGTGTATTTAGATCAAAGGAAATAAATAAATAATTTTGTTCTTCTTGCTAGGTTAAGGTATAACATGCTCAAGTTTCATAATTCGTCATAGTAATGTTCTTTTGGTAATAAATTATTTTCCATATGCTAATTATCGTTTTCTTGTGTAGGTGTTTAATGCATGAGTTCCTTTTCCATATATAGCAAAAATTTGAAGAGCTTGATCTTTCAATCTCCCATTACATAAGAAGGAATGATGTTGATGAAGGTAGACTTGATGATTGGTTGAATGCAATTGACTTTGAGACTTTAAAGCTTATTTTGGTTCCATAACATGAGAAGTGAGTACTTTGCTATTCTATCTCATTCTACAAGTTTTTTTTTAAACTAAATTATTAGCATATGACTATTGTCAATTATCATTGGAGCTTGATAGCAATAGGCTGTACTGATAAATAATGTTATCTCATTAATTCATTTAAAAAACCCATGAAAATGCCAAGATATAAGTTAAATAATACAAGGCCTTGTTGATCATTTGAACTTTTGTTTGTTTGCAGGTCTTCTAAATTATGTAATTTTTTATATAGAGGTGCAAACAATTGATTAAGGTGCTAGGAAAAATGCCTCAAATGCCTTTTGACCTACTTACACGAATGGAATATATGCAAGTTGTAGTGAGTTGTAGTGTATGCGGAAAGTTAATTCCATAAACTACCATATACAATTTATATGATTTTACTCTGTATTGTTAGTTGTAGAGTCCTCAGCAAGATGATAGCCATTCTTAGGGCTAGAGAGTAATTGCAAATTCCAATTCACTACATTTATTTTAATGATAACAAACTTATAAAGGTAACTTGGAAGATGCTTAACTTTAAGATAGATTTTACTCAAAAGATAGTCCATTGCATAATAATGATGAACAAACTAACACTCTTTTCTTTCTAATGTACATAGTTTTCTAAGGATTGTTGCAATGCTAAGCACGTTTGGTATATAAAAGCAAAGCTTCTAATGTATATAATCACTAATTGTGTGCAATGAGACCAAGGAGACAGGCGAGCTAGAGCGAGTGTAGAAGTGGAAAAAGAATAAGAGATTACCATAGAGAGTGTGAAAGTGGAGAAGGAAGGAGAGATGCCCTCAACTGTAAAAAGTGAAGACATGTCCTCAAGTTTAAAAAGTGAAAATGTGCCCTCAAGACTTCAGAAAACTAAACAATCAAGCAAGAGGACAGCTAGAAAGAATATGCCTTCTAGGAAGAGCTCTTCCAAAAATAAATAGCCTTTTTTGTATTGCCTTGTAAAACTTCATGTGTAATCTAGAAGAAAACAAATAGAAATTTGCTACAATATCAATTCTTGTATTTATATTGGCAATAAAGAAATAATTTCTTCAATATTCTTGCATTGTATATTCTTCTCTCCACTTTGATATTTGCATAAAAATTTAGTACAAATGCTTATCATTCAAGAAGTGAAATCAAATATACACCTAAGTATATATAATTTGATGTGAAAACTTATATGTTTGTTATTAAATTGGAATACAAATGAATATGACGAGTCAATATCTTCATTCTATAAATCCATCCTCACTTAATGTAACGTACATGATGATATGCTTAAGATTGTAATAATATCTTCAATGAATCAAATATCAAGTTACACTATTGGATCCTTATTGAAATCATCAAAATGTTGGTCCAAAGCAACTAGACTACCGCAAACATAATGCCATCTACTATAATAAAAACTAAGGATGAATTTGGAGTAGTAACTATGTATCTACAAGCAACATGTTTTATCTTACAAGTTATCTTGCCTTCTTAGTATCCCATCCTTCCATCAACAAATTATAGAACATGATCATACGATAGTCTTTTCATTGAAAGCATGACCTTTCATCTTATTATCTCAGCATTGGAAAAGAAATTAAAAAATACATTAATAAGCATAACAAAGCAATTTTGCTTAACCTACTTAAGAGATTAGGTTTTAATGTTCTTTGTATCTTTAAAACTTATTATACATTTCTAGCTTTTGCTAGTGGTTGGACTTGAAAAAGGCCACTCAAAGCCTAAAAATTTGAGCAAAGAAAGGAGGATTATTGCTCCCCATGGACAATGTTGCATAGGGACAACATAAGAATGGTTAGAAAATAATATTCAATTCTCTATAAGCTTCATTTTTTTCCTAACTGTGTACATCTCTTGTCCAACTGAACCATGTACAATATCAGTAACATAAAAAATAGACTTGACCGGTTGCCATTTCTCAATATTAGATAGGTAGACATCTTTATTAAAAAGTATCATAATAAAACCTAACACCAACCTTAAGAAAATAAAAACATTAAGGATCAAATACTTACAATTTAGACTGTGCATTGAAAGTTTTGAAGTTCCAAGTTCTAAACATAACTCTCTATACATAAACATGTTCCAAGTTCGAAACGTAACTCTATACATAAACACGCATTGTAGTAGTATTTCTTTTAAGTTATTCTTGTTTGCTCCAAGTTTAAGATCATTGATTCTACTCTTTCAAGTAGAGATAAATGAACTCTCACATCTCTGCATATTCTTACGCTTTGCTTGTTGTATAGTGATCCAACTATATTTGCTAACGATTGTAAGAATCCATCTTCCACCTATTTGTAATTAATTAAACACTACTACGGATGTGATTTCAAAGCTCGACACCTTGTTGAATGTCGAATTTGTATATCCATAACAAAGAATGATGGAGAGAAAGAAACAAAGCCACCACAAAGAAAGAAAAGAAGCATAAAAATAAACAAAGAAAGGAAAAAATATGAGTACTAAGCTTTTTGGTAATTTGAATTTAGATTCAATTATCATTATCATACGATTTATCTCATTAATGTAAAGAGGCCGAGACCCTATACCATTAACATAAACAATGTATAATCATAATTACAAGATGTTAAAAATAGATATTCATAACATTTTCTTCCATTGGTCTACAACACACATGCTCTCTCTATATCCTAAAAGGCATTCTTGAGACCTCAAAACTCCCCTAATGATATTGCAATCTATGAGTATTGCAAAAGTGAAAAGAATGACATGCCCATGCCTCATAATGGTTAGTAAATAGCCACAAAATGTTAAAACTAATCAATTGCTACTTAGCTAACTACATAAATGAGTTTGACTACATTTAACGCAACACGAAATGCTGATAGAGCAAGTCTAGGTCTGGTCGTAGCCATCTAGAGCAAATTGCTAGTAAATAAAATACATACAATCTAGCCAGACATGGAAAATGATTGCAAACACTGATAAGAAAATGAATGTATACAACCGAATGAGAAACACAATTAGAGCTCCAATGTCTATGTCAAACTCTAACGGAGTGTATAACTAAGAGATAACAAATTGATAGAATAAAATGTTAGGCTAACATGGCTTTCTTCCCAAGGCAACCTGCTAGCACTTCCTTCACTTGTCTTGAACACAACTCATCACAAAGGCAATTAAAAACTTACATCTACTGTGAAAGGCTCAAAATGCAGCCTTTCTCTTGCTTTGATAGCTGTTCTTGCACAAAAACAGCAAATAAATCTCCTTTCCCATGAGTCTTCACTTAGTGCAGTCGTGTTAAAGCACAACACTCCCACTTGCACTTGAACATTGAAAATACAGCCTTGGTGTTGTGTTGAAATCTCCTTTTCAAGTTTGCCCACAATCAAACAATCCTTAAGCATTGCTCTAATACCATGTTAGAGAGCTTAAGCCCAACCCCTCACCTCCACATGGAATTAATGTCCTTTTTCGACAACACGTTTTCTACAATGTGTTGACCACCAAAAAACCAACTACGACATGGTAATGGGGCCTAGAACAAAGTTGCGCAAGGTAGGGGCACATGGAGGATGCCTTCCATGCACCTACATGATGTCTTATGACCCCTAAACCGTGTGCATTTGTATAGTCATTTAAAATGACCTTACACTAGCACATCTACCTTGCAATTTTGTTTCTAAAATCAGGTACATCTTCCACGAGATTTATGAAGGTTCACAAGTTTTTTGTGTGAGGTGTTTGAAATCAAAATGAACTTGACAGGTCAAGTTCTCTTGGACTTGCTACTAATAAACCTAGAATGCCACCATCTTGGAGTTTAGGCTTAGTGGGTGGTGGAGATGTCTATGACCGCGTGTCTCTCCATAATGGTGGAGCGCATAAATTCTAGTGCCAACTTTTGATGGGCTATCAAAGTTTAGGAAGTAATTGCTGTGCAAAACAGGTTTCAAAAATGTGCATGAATAAGACCTCAAACCATATCAGACCTGATGATGCAGTCAATCCCCATGTTCTCTTGGGTGGATGATGATGCCACTGTTTCCCCCGGGTGAGACCAAGACTCTGAGTTGGTGGGCGATTCTTACATACAACTTGTAATGATGGAACCCACTGTAAGGAGCTTCAAAGTTTTAACCCGGTTAGCCACTCTCTGCGGATAGATGGCGCCCCAAGTCCCAAGAAATGCAATAGAGCTTTCAAAGAGAATAGCAACAGTCTGTGGAGTGTAAGCAGCATCAGCACAAATGACATACCAACTTAACCATGTATATGGCCAAATGGACCCAATCACAAGGAGATTTGGGCTAAATATAGCAATTAAACCCCTTGCTCTCTTTTGGCTAATATCAGTAATCCCAAAGGATTAGATCATGCAATCCACTAGTCTACAGGCTAATGATTTCCTAATCAACAGCTGGCAAGCATGTGTGTGTTTCCTAATCACGTGTACATTTTACAGTATTACAGATTTCGTGGCCTGCATCCGCTTTTATGAGAATCTCTCTAGATGTAGTCTATCAGTAGCAAAGACACACAAAGGGAGTTTTGGCCGAACATACAAATGCTATAAGGGGAACCCATATGGATTCCCTGAGTCCTGTGCTGGTGGGTACATATACTTCGGAAGTCTCCAACCAACCCATGTGTTAGATCACGCAGTCTCAGTTTGCAGTGATCAGCTAACTAATCCACATGTTAACAACCATGTACATGCACTGTAGTACAGGGCTCACACCCTACTATACTATGCTAGCTCCTCCCTCTACACGGCCATCCTTGCTGGCTGTCCATCACAACTGTCAGCTCTGCCTCCCTTTTGCTGTTAAGCCAAGCTCCGAGGACAAAACAACGCTAGATTTAAGGGAAATCACCGTTAAATAATTTTGCATGGCATCAAATCTGGATTGAGAATCTGGTCTCCATACTACAAATATACATACAGATGTCAACTTCTTTTAGGGAGATTGTAAGCCTTCTTCAAAAACTTTGAGGCTGCCGGATCACAACGATAGCAAAGAATTCTTAACAGTGTGTTGGCATCAGTTGGGCTCCATTGCCCTGTCGTCTCAGGGAGAGGTAGTTTGGACCTGCCAGAATGATAACCATTCATCTCTGATAAAGTGTGCTTGTAATTTTGTATGATGTCTTCAGTGTCCATTGCAAACAAGGGGAGGACCTGGGTCACATTCCTCGCGGCTTTTTCCACTAAGTCATTTGGGAGGCCTTCTCCATCTGCCTTGAAGAGATCTTTCAGAGCAGTAAAATCCTCATCAAGCATCTCTGCATCACTTACATAAAAAGCCCTAGAAGGACCTCCCGCTAAAAGAACCATTAACAGTGTTTCAAAGCAAACCTTCATCAAAACCCCAATAATGCGCGTCCGCAACCTTTCAGTCACAGTACCTGCAATGAGTACCAGTTGACCTTCAAGAGACTGCAGAACTTGGACTATCCGTGCTTGCGCAACAGACCCACAGTATAGCCCTTCCCAAAACTCACTGCGAAGATCTCTAAAGATAACGTGGTACACGGCAACTTCACAAAGTGACTGAACACCCTCCTGTGATGCTGTCCGTGTCTGCTCAAACTTCAGATGTACTCCATTCAGACGAGACTCAGATTGGGAATGTGATAAGGATTTGCTGCTTTTAGAAGATTTCAAGGTGGCAGCAGAAGCGTTCTGCCAGCCGTTGGACAGTCTCTTCTCGAGCACATCTAGTTCAGTCTGAATATGGTACAGGGTATTGATGCGCACACAAATTCGAGCCGATTCAGATCTGTATTTACGGCTGTCAGCTTCTTGTACTTTGCTCCTGTTTGTAGCTGGGCTTCTCTCTTTTTTCTTCCACAATCCACCAAAACTTGCATTTAGTTTGGAATCTTTGCACCTAGTAAGAGGTGGATATGGTGGAATCAACTCTTTTGTGGAACCTGGATAAAAGCATAGTGTCAGGAAGCAGAAAAAGAAAGCAAGTATGCAACAACTCAATCAGTGGAGTTCTGGAAATTTACCACCGCCACTTTTTGTAACCACCACATATCGTACCAATGCCTTGTCCAATCCAAGCACCAGGTCCTGAAGTAAAATGGAAGGCTCCACTACCGGTAGAGCAAAAAAGGCATCTAACGTCTCATTAACCAACCTGAACACTTCAACTATGGAGGGCGCATAGTGCTCTCTTATGGTTTCTGGATTCCAGTCCTGAGAGGAATAGCATAAACAGAATGTCATGGTCTTTCTCAAATGGTGATGTAACAGCAAAAGAATCTAAGCATACAGTATCAGCAGACAACCCACCTCCTGGTTAACGTTTCTGTCCACCCATTCACGAAACCGACTGAGCCTCTCGTGTATCCACTTTTTGGCCAAATCTCCTACTGCAGATTGTGCCTCAAAAGGAACCATCTCGCGAATAACTCCCTTCCCACCATCGTCTGAATCAACTGCATCCTCTACTGCAATCTGGACTAGCTCTTTCTCCAGCTGATCTGACGATTGTACAACCTCCACAACTTCAGGTGATAGACAGCTAACCCCAGACAAATACTGCTTCAATTCCCTGCTGAAACAAGAATGAAGAGTAGCAGCTGCCAGACTTGCAGCAAATGGGTGCCATTGTTTCAAAACAGGGCTGAATTTCTCTCTTTCCATCTTTATAAGATCTGCGGCATCTCTTGCAAGACTTACAAGACCTGGAACAGGACCTTTCTTACTAAAAGACTTCCTTCTTGAGTCTGCTTGGTCCATCATCTGAATGTAGAGACATACAGAATTACTTTAGAATTTACATGAAATTCATCCCCATTAAACAGCAGAAATCATGGTCTACATAAGAATATTTATGTTTGATGGAAGAACCTGTGCAAATGCAGTTTTCAGAGAGGATCGCACGTAAATATCAATCCTACTGCTGGCAACATCTATCTCTTCCTTCCTCCTACGTCGGAATTCATGAGAAATGTCTTCATGAAGAATTTTTGCAGCATTCAATGCCACTGGGAGCAAAGCTTCCATTGGCCCCTTTGCTCCATTTGGGAATGTATCATGATATGCAAAAAGCCTCTTTTCTGCCCATGTCTGTATCGAAGTTAGTATAGAGCTCAAAACTAGTACATACTGTGCATCTTTAGTTTCTTTAGCATCTTTCGCTACTTGATCCATCTGTGTCTCAGTGGCTCTTAGTAAATCAAGATCAATCTGACCAGTTGCCACAAACTGTCGGAAGAGGACCCACATAAAGCACACATTGTGTAGTGCTTGATTGAGTCCAAGGATGCCCCAAGTCTTCTTGAAGAGCTCAACTGCCTCATCCACTTCCTCAATGAGATTAGCCTCATCCGATTTATCAAACAAAGATGCCAGTAGCATCTGATAGAGATGCAAATTGAGAGGAACACCATCAGCCCAATGGCACACTTCCTGAGGTTTTCCATCATCGGTTCTGCTAGCCAAACTAGTGGCAGCACTTCTAAGGGCCTGCATGCTTTCAGAGTTTTTGCCAGTTTCTAATGGCTTTTCAGAAGTAGAACGCAGTAACTGTCTTAGACGTTGGGCAGCATTGTTAGATGCATCCATCTTTACAGCAGGATGCAGGAGAAGCCCAGCCTCCAAAATCTTCAGTTGGCGCTTTTGCCAATTTTGATATTCCCGAACATCAGCAAAATCTGCAAGCCTTATTTGCTGCAGCAGCTCCAATGGCAGAAGCATCAGATCAACATTCTTTCCCACCTGTGGAAGACAAAACCACACAACTAAAAACCATGAAACACACAAAACACATGGTGCATGTTGGGATCACATCATGAGAATGAAATGTAACAGACCTGACCCGCTGCCGTACGGGACAGGGCTCGTCTGATGCGTGTATCTGTCTGATCAAAGATGCCCATTTGCACTCTCACAATGTCAATAGTTGTCTGTGGTTTCTTAGCTTTTGCTGCTATAGCAGCCTGTTCTTTGTCCACACTCTTCTTAGATCTTAATCCAAGAGCCTTTTTGATTGAGCTTGCAGCATTGGCTGTTAATGTCTTCTGGGTGTTCTGGGAGGCATAATTCAGGCTTGTTTTAGATTTTGCAAAGCCTCCAATGCCAGAAGCTGCTCTACAGGCAGCCGCAAAGATCTCATAGCTGGTTTCTCTCAGTTCATCTCTGGAGATCTCCACATCTAACCGCTGGAAAGGAGAGGGGAGGCCCGAAGAATCAGACTGCATAGGCATGTGAGAGCTGGAGCTCATTTCGCGCAAGAAGCCCGCCATGCTCTACACTGTGTTGCACTTTGAGATGATATCTATTCAGAATGGCTGCAAACACATGGGTCCAAATGCCAAACAACAAGATTTCGCAGCTGGAAAAACTCTGTTTGCAATGTTTCTGCTGTCGCAAGAGTCGATGTATGGGAACAATGCAGTCCAAATTCCAAACAACAAAAATTAGTGGCCTGAAAGCTCTGCTTACGACGATTCTAGAGTTGCAGCAATGGATGTGTAGGCAGCTGAAGTAACGATGGTGAAAGGAAAAGGGCCAACTTAATGCAGAGAGAAGATCGGACTTGTGCTCAGTCTGATGCGACGAGAAGGATGCCCATCAGATTCCTCTGTTTCCGCATCAGCTGTGGAGTACCTCTGTTTCTGCAACACTGATGAATTCCTCCGTTTATGCAACAACTCTGTTTCTACAACACTGATGAATTCCTCTGTTGCCACATCCACTGCCTGATTATGGGCATCAAGTGCTGGAACACTGCTGAAGCAGGAAGAATACTGGGTTTGATCGGATTGCTGGAGCAGGGGATTGTCTGATCTGCAATGCTGATCTTGTAGCTGACAGAGTCCACATTGGGGTGCCCTGTTCTTATGTGCATGTGAGAGGGGGAAGAAGGGGAGAATGGTTCAATGGTTCTGTGTCACTCACCTTCATTCATTCGTCTTCTGCCATCTCCACATTAAAAACATTTCTCAGTCACTCACCTTCTTCTCTCATTCTTCTTCTGCCATCTAGAGAAAGACCCACATTAAAAAAGTCATCGGTTGGCTTAAGCAACACGGTCTGCAGGGTGCTCGCTGTTAAAAGGGCCCCTCAAGCCTCGCCTACCCATCCCCAACCCACCAATAGAACCTCGATCATGGGGCAGACTCCCGAGGGAAGAGGGTGGGGCACCTTACGAATGGCGTTTCACATGCTTGCTTATATGGACCCCGGATCTCGAGCCCCTGCCCCCAACACAACTCCAACAATGTCATGACTCATAAGGCCTTTCACAAATGTTAGGGACCCAACCCTAACCTACTCGAATCAAGGACTCGAGGGGCCGTTCACAAGAAGTTTCTCACACCCTCTTACATAGATATCCCCATTTATGGAGCCCCAAGGACTTCAACAATGTTATAAGCTCTTGTAAGGGATTCATACCTAGAATATTGTAGATAAGGACACAAGGGGCCTTTCAAGAGAAGTTTTGGGCACTTTCCAACATAGGCATCCCAATTTCAAGCCTTGAGAACTCTAACAGTATCACGAGCTTTTGTCAAGGAGACACCACATACCTGCCCACTCCAATGGGGATAAGGTTTGTATGTAGAGGCCCTTTAACACATGAAGTGTTGGACATATCTCCACATACCAATCCCTATTTTTTGAGCTTGAAGAATGCCAACCTCATGAAAGGGAGTTACCCATATACCAACATGTTGCAAGGAGGGATGGGGAGTGCAAGGGCACCCTCATACTTGCAATTAGGTGTTGGTATCAAGTTCATGATATATTTGCCTCCGATCGAGTTCTATGAAATGGGGATGTTTGGCTCGCAAGTGTATAAACTTATGTCTCTTTATCTTTTTGTAGTTTGTGCATGGAACAAATTCAATAGTACCACTTTTAAAGTGTTGTCAATTCTTTTTGCAAAATATTAGAGCAAGGAGAAAACATTTTGAGCCTAGTTATAAAAACCTCAAACCTATAAAAAATCCCAGCTAAAACACTTTATTTTTATTATCATTTTAAATGTTTGGATCGTGCATGCGTGCGTGCATGTGTGTGTGTGTGTGTGTGCGCGCGCGCGCATACACAAACATACACACACACATACTACATAAAATATGGCATCCCTTTTGGGGCCCAATTAGTCCTCTTTACACCTTAAGTGGTAATTTTGTGTCTTCTCAACAATGGTCATGAGGGGATGATATATTGCCACAAATCCTAAGAAAGAAAAGTTCCTCTACTAGAGAAATTTGGTGTGTTCAAAGTTAGAAGGAAACACACACTCGAAAAGTGAGTGTTACCATATGTTGTTGTATATAAGCAAATATATTTGCCCAAATGAGCACTGACCAAACAAATAATTTTTCATTTAGTTGGTTTAGAAGTGATGGAGATGCTATGTATAGAATTCTATGGATGCTTAGGAGGTTTTGACATCAAGAGATGGGCCACACAAAGGCTTGACTACACCTTCAAAGAGTTCAAAAAGTGAAATAAGCCTCTAGAAGCTCTTCTCAAGAAGAAATTTTCAAAAAACAGTTATCCACTCTTAGTGAAAAGAGTGGAAACCATTCCCGACCACTTGGAATGGGTTTGGGTTTTCTCCTAGAGAAAAGTTCCCATCAAAGGCATGTGCTACTTGGTCTTCCTACTTGAAACCACTCTAGAAGTGGAAATGGTGCTCGTCTTGTTCCTCATCCTTTTTCCCTTTTAGGCAAGGCCTCTTTATTTGAGGCAAGTCATGGTAGTATGAAATAAGAGAAAAGCCAATTACAAAATAAAAACATGTACAAATGGATCCTACAAATTGCATGAGATGAACTAGGGCGATTTTTAATAACCAGAAGTGAGTCTAGTTTCTCGTTTTTAGGCTGATGAGAACAACCCCTAAGTGTGGCACATGCTTCTCCTTCCCTTCCCCACCCTCATTTTATTTTATTTCTATTTTTCAAAGTCCTAAATCTTTGTCTCTCTTCCCATTCAAACTATTTCCCTCCATTTTGTCAAAGGTTTCCAAATTCTCTTCCTCTCTTCTCTTCAATGCTAAGTCATAATATTAAAGAAGTTTCAAGTGAAGTGTGCTTGCTTTTGTTATGCCACATTGTTGTAGAATAGAGAACCTTCTCTTTTTGTTTTCATTTTCCAAAGTCTAAAAGCTTCGTCTATCTTCATAATCAAACTATTTTATATCCATTTTATCAGAGCAATTCTCTTCCTCTCTTCTTTTCAAGACTAAGTCACAAAAAGGTATTTCATTTGAAGGGTGCTTGCTTTCTGGTGCAACATTTTATATGGAACTCCAAAATCAAGAACCCTTTTCTTGAATGGAGCTTAAGCATAGCATGTGTTGATTACTCTCAATTGTAAATATGATTGAGCATGTATGTGTGTAAATCCAATGCAGTTATGTTATTGACACATCTAATCTTAGAGTGTTTCAATTACTCTTAGACTACACTCACCGATGAATTATTCCTTTGTATTTTGACAGTTAGATTTTATTATAGATTATTCAATATGTGAAGTACAAAGAAGGCATATATGCAAGTAGAAGTGACTATTGTTCATTGTTTTTACAAAATAATAGGTTGCAAGGCCACAACTAATGCAACATATGATCATATAGATGCATGATGCAAGAATGTTAATTTGGTGATGGATGCTACGTAATGAAAGCACACTAGTGGATGCAATGGCTGAGAATAGGCCAAGAGGGTGCACATGTGCTCAAATCTATCATGATGTCTAGAAAAGAAGACATGTGTGCAAGTAAAAGGCATTGTTGTCCATTGTTTATAGAATAACAAGTCACAAGGCCAGAACTAATGCAATATATGATCATATAGATGCATGATGCAAGACTATAATTTTGGAGGTTGATGTTACACAATGTAGTATGCATTAGTGGACGCAATTGCTAAGAATAGACCAAGAGCATACATGTGCTCAACTTCAAATTAATTGTGCATATTAGTCAAATGTTACAAGAGCATACACGTGCTCAACTTCAAGAGCATACCATGTGCTCAACTTCAAATTAATTGTGCATATTAGTCAAATGTTACAAGAGCATACACATGCTCAACTTCAAGAGCATACCATGTGCTCAACTTCAAATTAATTGCACATATTAGTCAAATGTCACAACAAATTGATGTAATCCAAGTGCCCATCTAAACTAATTTGTCATTATTTAACAATTAAGTTCTTCAAAAAATTATCTTCGTAGCACCGCAAGGATGAAGTGTCCAAGGTAGACATTTTTCACAAAAGCAACGATTCTATTTATCAAGTTAATCAAATTCATCACCCTATGCAATCAATTAATAAACAATTAATCATTTTGATGACCACTCTCAAGGCTAGGCCCATTATAACATAGTGCCATGCCTTCAAATCAAACATGCACAACTATGTGTACTATGTGCAATAATCACAAATCCGGCATAGCATTACACAAATTGACATCAACATATTACTACTTCTACATTATTATAGTGGTTGCTTTTGCTAATAAGGATGCAACAAGTAAAGCAAGAGGACTAATTAGGTCTCCCTTATGCAGAGACTTTGTCATTCTTGAGTGAGGTCGACAACTAGTTAACATACTACTAGATGTTTCCTTCCTACAAATCTCCATAAATCTCAAAATGCCACAATGACAGAACTATGAACCATGACAAAATTTAGAGCTCTATAGTGCTGAAGTAGCATCATTATGTTCAGGTTGATAAGCTAAATCCAATTAGCCCATACAACCACGCATTCAATTCATTGGATTCAAAGCAAGAAGTGGCATCTTTATTGTTAGGTTGATATGCCTAATCCAATTAGTTGATATAGCTTGGATTGAGTTGGTGGGAATTAAAGGTTTCAATACAAGCTCTTTGCTCCACCAAATATGAAGCTTAGGAAGAATCATGGTTGGCATGTTGAACTTCAAAACAAATCGAACAAATAGGAATCCACCATCATGAAACAATGTCTACAAAATGACCCTCAATGGCATTGTACAACATTGTTGAGAAGCATTTTTAGATATACAACATACAATACACTTTGCTTGACCAAGAATAATCTCAAAAAATGTATCGAACATAGGAGGTTGGCACTCAGTTCCAAAGAACACAGAACATGTCTTCTAGTTGAGGGTTTGTGGAAATGGCAAAAAAGAAAAGAGTAACTTGGAGAGAGTTGTGTGATGAAAATGTAAGAGATAGCCTTACATAACTTCCATGATTAGAAATTGAAAGTAACATGCTACCATCAACAAAGGATATCAACAAATTGAGCTATTTTCTTATGTATATCAATGATTCCTCTTCTCTATGGTTTGCTTAGTTCCTCAATGGGAAAGTGGTTCCATGATCACTTCTCTTCTTTAGTTATTTGGCATGATTACTGTGCATTGGTTCATAGCCTCTCTTGATTTCTTGTGCACCCTTTTCTTGGTTTAGTATTTCTAGTGCTAGCCCTTTTAATTATGATTGGTATCAAATATTTATTGTATCCATCTCTTACATCTCCATAAACTAGTTTTTCTAATTTATTGTGTAGAGAACAAGCTCTAGCACATTATTATCAAATCTAGAAAATGACAAAACTAGGAAGCTAAAATTAGAAGGTGTCCAACAAATTTGGTAAGTTGTGACCGCTTTTTGGACCAAAATTTGGAGATTTCTTGACTTTTTTAAAGGTATATATTTTTGAATTGTAAGAGTTCCTTTCTCTTCTTCTTGAACCTCTAGCAAGTATGATATCTCAACCTACACTTGATAAATTTTAAATCTAAGCACATAGACCTTGTCCTCCCATCTAGTACTCTCCATTTACCAACATGAGGCACTTTGCTAGATTTTGAATCCAAAAATCATAACACATTTGTAGCTACCATTTGTGATTTGAATCATGATCTTCCTCACATCCTTCTTGATTCCCACCATGTCAAGCTTCTATTGGAAGGTTAAGGAGCAACCTACATGCTTCATTATCACCTTTGTTGGTTAATTCAAAATCCATATTCCACCCTCCATTAAAGATTCGCATCAAGCTTCTTGAGTCTCAATACCTAATTGAATCTTGCTTTAAATTCTCTGCCCATCAAGAATCTTCATCTTGTAGCCAAGGTTCATAACGTGGATAGAATTGCTCATTGACATCTAGCTCTTCATTAAGCTAGGGGAAAGCCTTGCATGTATGTCAAGATAGAGGCCTCATGGGCTCGCACTTCATTAACCTGAGCATGAAGGGCTAGAGAAGAGATACGCCAAGTTTGAAGTCTACACCCATTTCTCGATTGAAGAATCCTTCTAATAGTCTTGAGATTGATGCAATTCATCCTTAAAATAATTATATTTATCCTTTTTTGACAAACTCCCATTCATTATATGGAGTTGGAATCAAGTCAGTAGCTACCCTTGAAAATTTTCACACTTCTTCATCTTCAATTCAAATAGGATTAAATTTTTTCGTATCAAGAGGCCTTCATAGCTGCCATCCTTGTTTTACTATAGTTTATTTCTTTGCTTCGATATAAAATGATCTATAGTATTCCTTACTCAATTCATGAGAATAAGTGAATCCTTCATTGAATTTGATTAAAATTGGTTATCCTCTATTCTACCCATCTTTACTCCAAATCAACACCCTATGATGGGTGTATAAAGCTTTAATCCATTCCCTTTGTATTGGGCATTAAGTATTGTGAATCAAAACTAAAAGAGAAACAAATTAGTGATTATTACATGGGAAAGAGGTGTTGGCAATGGAAGTTTGTTTATTCCCTTCAACCAACTGAGGCATGCTTATACATTATACACTTGGGAATTGAAGGGTCATTAAGCACAAATGATTATATATTCATTGTAAGCTTCATTAAGACTATTTTACCCCAAAAAAAAAACTTAGAAGAGGACTCCTCTTTTGATGAGGTATTGAAAGATTTAAGTGCTCCAATGTGCACATGTACCTTTTTGAGGTGCATAGGATCACACACTCCAACTTTAAAATCACCAATAGTGATTCCATTCCGACCCTCCATATGGAATAGGGTGATGTAGTGAGTCAATCATCACCTTCCAATGTCAAGTGAGAACTCCATATTGGACAAGAGCTGAGAGCTTTGTGTGTAGAGAACTTGATGAACAAGAGAATATCACAACTTGTACTTTCTTCAAGTAGATTGCACTTCTATTAAGAAATAGTGGGTTTTATCTCACAATAAATGTATGACAAGTGTATGAATAGCAAAAAAGGCTATTGAGAGCTTGAAAAGCTTTGATACCATGTGAAGATTTCAATTTATGCTCAGTAATGCACTAAGGAAATCTTTCCAACCCAAAGAACCAACTTTGTTGAAGTGCCTTTAGGGATGCAAGTAGAAGCAACATCTAACAGCTTAGGATAAGTAAGTCATAGTAGATGAATAGAATAATAAAAATTGTAACTAAGATTTAAGACAAGGAAATATCAAAATGATGTGGGTGCTCACTCATTGTAACTACACACTAGTTAAAACTCAAACAAGGTAACGAGTCAAATAGCTATTATACTTATGTCAATGAGCTCTTCTCAATGTCTACTCTATATTTGGTATACAAGATAGATATATAATTGATTCAATCATGACAAGGGAACGATGAAGTTACTCCTAACTCTATGCTACTTACCAATCTTAACACGATAGGTTGGACATTCGAATTTAGTGGAGCCATAACCTTTGGTATGTAACTCCAATTTAGGTCATTATAGTCCAAATCTACATATAAGAGCCAAAATCTCCATGTACCTAATAATAATAAGATTTTGAGGTCTCTAGAAAAAGTTATTATAGTTCAAGTAAAATTGAACTATTTATTATAGCATGTAGAAAGCTAGTTCACATGTATATTGAAGTTGACTTTTGATACTTCAACAATGTTCTTTCTATTTCAAGAGTCCAGAAAGGGTATTCTTGCCAACTTTAGCATATCTAGATCTCACTTTTCTCACACTTCTAGGAGGTCCTTGTTCAGCTAAGCTATAATCAAATTCAAATACATCTCTAGAAGTCAGCAAGGTTTCTCTTAATTAAGGTTTGAGTTTGAGTTCAAGGGTCCTAAGAAAGACTTCTAGGGTAGGTTTATAGGGTTTCAAGTAATTGTTTTTTAGTGCGTGAGGGTTCAAAATCTTCAATGTTCTTCTTATCCCACAAAACCACAACTCATTTTCCAACCTTTATGCATGCAACTATCATTGTCAATTAATGCAATCCTTCCAATTCCAATGAAACCGATCAATTCTTTCAAAATATTTGAGGCAATCAAATAATGCAAATTTGCAAGCATACATGATTCAACACTCGATTGCATATTAGACAAGTACACAAGCTATGAGACAATGGCATGGACATCTATGGTCTCAGAGATGAGCACCTATAAGTTCAAAGATTTGGATGAGTAAGAGTTGTGGATTTGCAAAGGAACAACCTCACACAACTTCTTCAAATGCAATGGTCTCATCCCTTTAGGCACCATGGGTTGTGACTCAAATCAAAGGGGTATCCTCAAGTGAAGCATGGTATTCCTTTTCCTAATGTCTTGCATTATCGAGCTCATTATGCATCATGTGTGCATAGTCATTTGGATCATAAATGTGTTTTAAATTTGGAATACAGTACATTGGATTCATTGATGTACACCCTATTAGGAAATATGAGATGATGCCTCATTTCATTGGACTCATGTGGTCAATACTAAGAGGTACTATGTAAGCATTGCCATCGAATAAAAGGGGTAACCTTTGGGATCATAGTAGACCACTACATCAAACTCACCCATTGCATTGTTTAGTGGCTCACCAAACTTATTGCTTGTCCCCATTGAATTCCTCATTACTAACTTACCCATCTTGGACCTCTTCTATTATAATTATCCCAATTGTTGATTGCATTCTTGTCCTTGCATTTGAAACATAAACATTTTTATTTACATGGTCAACATCATAAAAATAACATTTGCTTGCATCCCAATATCATATCAATAGAAAAGAGCTTATGAGTAAGGTTAGATTTTTAAAGCAAAGCTATTGTTGAAGGAATAATCACTCAATGAAAATGCTAATATAAAGTAAAGGATCCATTTTGACTCTTTTAGCACCCTTCTAGTGAAATTCGGAGGTGATTTCCTTCTAAGATTTGATCAATTGTTGAGCCAATTGTGATTGTTTTACTTGATATTTGCTAAACTACAATAATACCATGGCAAAATTTACCAAAGGCCTTGGATTGAGATATCCAATGTGCTAGTGTAAAAGGCCATAAGTGCTTAGCAAACATTCTCTTTATGGTTGAGAAAGCTAAGTGGACTACTTTCTCTCTTAGAGATTCTAGCCCATTCCTCCCTCATCATTAGGAGAAGCGGTCTCATCCCATGCAATAGTTGGCCATGACTTAGTCTCCCCAAAACTCCATAAAGATTTTTTGAATAATGACTCTAGTTTACCCCATTGCATAGTGGTGAAAAGAAAAAACATGGATGCAAATACAATGATATGAGAGAGGATAGATTTCAATAGAACTAATCTCCCCATCAAACCAAGAGTATTTTTTTTTTGAATCTTTTTAGGCATATTCTCCATGAACCAATCAAAACACTACTTCATGGTGATTCCACCACCACAATCAAGAAGCCTAAGTAGCAAATTAGCTTCCTTTTATCGATTTCATTGAAGCTCAATCTCTACAATAATTACGGACTTTCCCCCATGATATAAACAACAATTTAGTTTTGGGTTTACTAATTTTAGACCCAAAAAGAGAAGCAAATTCTTCATAAAGTTTGAAAAAGAAATTTGATGTACTTAGTCTTGGCCCTAACAATATTAGAATTATCATCAATGAACATTTGGTAGCACATAAGGCTTGATAGATCCCCTTCTTCTAGCAAGGTGCACATTAAAGGATGGATTACTAGAGAAAAAGGCAGAGGTGTGAGGGGGCAACCCTACCTTACATTTCTCCTTAAAGGTAGGATTATTAGAGAAAAAGGCAAATTTGTGAGAGGGTAGCCCTACCTTATACTTCTCTTTAATTCAAGCTTTACCTAGAAAGATATCCATTAATTGAGATAGATGCCATAGCATTAGAAAATAGGGTGTGATCTCTAATATAGCTATAATAACTTTCCAACTAACCATGTGATGTGCTCTCTCAATTTCTATATTTAGGATAATATAATTTTTTGCTCTTGGTATTGTGAAGTTGACACCAAAAACAATGTTCATGATAACATCATGAATATTTCTTCTAATGACAATGCCATATTGCATTCTATGTACTAGTTTGGTTGTGATGTTCCTAATTCTAAGAGCTAATATTTTGCCATAAGCTTTATGGAGCATCCAACATCATCAATGGTCACTAATGGCTTGGTATCCTCCTTGCCTTGTAGACTTGGGGACTAACTTCACAACTCCTTCATTGGTAGATGTATACATCATGCTAGGAACCTAAAAGTGCATAATTTTATTAAGTGCTGATTTAATTAGATTTTTAGTTGTTTGTGTTATTTTCAAGCAGTTGAATTGCTTGTTTTGTATGATCTTATGGGTTCTATCTATTTTAAGAGTGATTTAGGGCAAGTTAGTTTTGATTGAACATCTTTTGATGGCTCTTTAAGATTTTTCGTTGGTTTGTAGCGAGCTTATGTGTTTTATTGAATGACTATTTTGGTTTTGATGTATTATGTTTGCCTTTATGAGGTATTGCTTTTGTCTTGATTAAACTTTCTGGTTGAGGATGAACAGGTTGAGATGTGATTGAAGATCATTTTGATTTTTTGAAGGGTTGATAAGAGTTATGTTTGGGATTTATGGTTTTGTTGCCTATCGTTTGATTTTTGTACCTTTTGTTGAGCTTCTATATTGCTTTTGTGACCTCTGTTTGTATCTATATGTGTTTTGTTTAATGAGTTCTTAGCTTGGGAACGCTTTTCTACTTTGGAAAGAGGAGAATACAAACTCATATAAGTAGGTTGAGTGAAGACAGTAGTAGTTGAAAATTGAAGCCCAAGTCTGGGAGTGATAGTGTGGCAGTTCATTATAGTGGCTTTCATGCCTCTTTGAATTAGCCACATCTCTTGGAGGGTGCCTCCATAACCAAACAAGGATTATGGAGTGTTATTTCACTTTATTCCATTGTATTATTGAGAGAGAGAGAGAGAGAGAGAGAGAGAGAGAGAGAGAGAGAGAGAGAGAGAGAGAGAGAGAGAGAGAGAGAGAGAGAGAGAGAGAGAGAGAGAGAGAGAGAGAGAGAGAGAGAGCCAAATTTTGACACATAACATTGTACATGAGAGATCAATGTGAGATTATGAGAGAGGAAGGATTTTAATTCTTTAATTATTTGTGAAAGCTATGATATGAATCTTATGTGACTGATTCCATTCATAAAGTGGTGTGTATGAGTTCTTCTTTTTTGTGGTTTGTTGCTATGAGAAAGATAACGTGTTTCATTAAGTTTGGTATTGTGGGAGTTACAATCCATGATGTTGTGGGAATATCTTCTTCTTGGTGTTTGTTTTCCTTGTGCATTTTCATAAGAAGAAAAAAAACATGACTGTTGGTGAGACAATGTATACTTTATTGTAGTTCTTTCCATGTGTTCTTGGAGTTATGTTGGGAGATCCATGTTTTGTTGCACAACCAAGGGAAGTTGCTATTAGTATACACCCAAAGAGGTTGAAAATGAAAGAACTAGCATCATTGGAAGGAGAACAAATCAATGATTAAAAGAAGAATTCCTTATACTACAAAAGAATTGGAAACATTCATTGCTAAGGCCACTTTTTACACAAAATTAATCTGCAGAGGCGAGAGCTCACACTCAACTGCCAAGACCCATAGACCACTTATTGTTCAAGCATTTCAAGTGAACACCTATTGCTATCTCTCACCTAACTGATGCACCTTCGATCCTACCGGGGTGTAGTGAGCTTACCTTGATGCCCAAACGAGTTGCCTCCTCCCTCAAGCACACCGATAGCTCCATGATTCGAGATGTGAGCTCAAGCATCCTCAAGCCTCCACCTCCAAGCTCCATCTTCCATAGTTGCTTGCGAGAGAAGTGAAGAGAAGAGAAGAGAAGAAGAGAGGAGATGATGGAGAGCTTCACCTCCAAGATCCCTCACCCTCACACTCTCACACTCCCTCTCTCAAACACACACAAGCAAGCAATAAGAGAAGAGAAGAAGATGAGTCCACTTTGCGCCTATGACTATTGCAAGCATTGTGACACTTGTCAATGGATGGAGAAGCCCACCAAAATGAGTGTCATTCCATTGCAACATATCCTTCCCTTGAAGATGTGCAAGAAATGGGGCATCAACTTCAGACCTATCAACCCTCCAACTAGAATGAAGAAGAACAAATACATCTTAGTATGTATAGACTATGTGATGAAGTGTCTCAAGTGAGATGATGGAAACAATGTGGCCCTGTTTCTATACAAGAACATCATCACTCACTTTGGCAATCCCCTAGTGTTGGTAAGTGGTAGAGGTATCCACTTTCTCAACAGAATTATGGAAGAGTTGGAAGAAGTCTACAAGATTAGATATACTAGAAGTCTATCCCCTATTACCTAAGAACCAATTGTCAAGATTGTGGGAGAGAAGGAAGGAGTCTCACTTGTAGCTTTCTTGCTTGCACAATGGGGGAATACACACAAAGGTGGAGGCTGAAAACAGTTTTCCTCTTCTTAGTTGTGTAAGCCAAAAGAACTCACATACAAAGAAATAGAAGAACCCTATATATGGGTCTCTAACCAAACTCAAATAACTAAGGTGGCATACTAACTGAGCCACGAACTAGAGTAGATAAGGATAGCTGTCATCTAGCTATTATTCATGGGCGGTGTACCAACCGCATCTGCAACTGACAAGTCGGTGACATAAATGCACAACGGTCACCCTGGCATATCACGAGTGGAGCTCGATATCTCAACACTCCCCCTCGAGCTCAATCCCAATTCCTGCACACCAAGCAGGTCTCTGAACTTGCGCAGCTTCTCTGCGCCCAATGCCTTCGTGAATATGTCAGCTACCTGATCCTCTGTGCTGACATAAACTAGATCAATAAGACCTAGTAAAACCCTCTCTCGCACATAGTGATAATGCACCTCAATGTGCTTTGTTCTAGCATGATAGACTGGGTTATTTGCCAAGTGTATACTACTCATGTTGTCACAATAAATGACAACTGGCCCATCTGTAGGCTGATGCATATCATAAAGTAGCTTATGCAACCAAGCTACCTCACATGCAGCCATTGCTGCACCCCTGTACTCAGCCTCTGTGCTGGACAAGGCAACTGTAGGCTGTTTCTTGCTGCTCCAAGTGACTACAGCACTCCCAAAAGAAAACACATATCCACTGGTAGATCGTCTATCAGAAATACTACCAGCCCAATCAGCATCAGTGTATCCATGCAACTGTATTTGAACCCCAGTCTCATAAAATAATCCATACTGCAATGTGGACTTCACATACCTGAGTATGCGTCTAGCCGCATCCAAATGTGGTTTCCTTGGAGCCTGCATAAACTGACTTACCAATCCAACAGCATAGCTCAAATCTGGCCTGGTAATAGTCATATAAATCAAACTTCCTACTATGCGTATGTACATAGTAGGGTCTTCTAGAAGCTCACCTGCATCTGTGCTCAGCTTCACATTCTGCTCCAAAGGAACTGAAATAGGCTTACAGCCTGTCATCCCATATTTGGACAGCATGTCCAATCCATACTGCATCTGCAAGAGCTGTATCCCACTTGGTGATCTAATCACCTCAATGCCCAAGAAATAACGCAGCTCTCCCAAATCCTTCATCTCAAACTTCTGCTTCAATAGCATCTTCACATGAAGGATATCTTCATCACTGTCACCTGTCATAATCAAATCATCAACATAAATGACAAGTAGCATAATACCTTTCTCTGTTTTTCTCACATAAAGTGAGAAATCTGCCTTGGAAATCTGAAAGCCAATAGTGACAAGATACTGTCCTATCTTATCAGACCATGCTCTAGGTGGTTGCTTCAAGCCATACAAGGCTTTCTTCAACCTGCAAACAAACTCAGGATAAACAGCATGCACATAACCTGGTGGCTGCTCCATATAGACCTCTTCTTGCAAATCACCATGCAAGAAAGCATTCTTTACATCCATCTGATGTAAAGACCATCCCTTTGATGCAGCCATAGCAATGACTGCTCTTACGGTTGCCATCCTTGCAACCGGACTGAATGTTTCTTCATAGTCAATGCCATATGTTTGTGCATACCCCTTGACTACTAATCTTGCCTTGTATCTGTTCACAGAACCATCTGCATTGTGCTTCACCTTATAAACCCACTTACAGCCAATTGCATTTTTACCTTTAGGCAAAGGTACCAATTCCCATGTAGCATTTGCTTCCAAGGCATCCATTTCTTCATCCATGGCTTTCTCCCATTTTTCTTTTCCCATGGCTTGCTCAAAAGAAGTGGGTTCTGGTTCCTGTATCACTTTGACCATATATGCATAGTGAATGGCTGTAAATACATCATATTTCAGCCTATCCACAGGATACCTAGCTCTCGTAGACCTGCGCAAAATAGGTTCACTCCCAGGTGCTCTCAAAACATCCCTGGTCTTCCTTACTCCAGGTGTAACAATAGAAGGAATACCCAACTCATCATCAATGCTCTATTCTGAGCCACTGGATTCATCATCCACATAAGAGTGACCTGCATTCACATCAAACATGGGCTGATCAACCTTCTCTTTTCCTTTTCGTGATACCTACATACCACTATCTGCATTGCTTTGAGAAGATTCTCTTGATCTCAATCTGCCTGTCCTCCATGGCGAAGAATGTGAACCACTGCTAGAGGACGCTCCAGGTCCACTAATATTTTGTGACTGCTGCTGTGAATTCTGTGCAGCATTACCATTTTGTGCATCTACATCATCAATCACATTTACTGGCTTATACCAGCTACTCATCTCATCAAAAACAACATCTCTGCTCACTGTAAACTTACGAGTAGAAGGGTTATAGCATCTATACCCTTTTTGCTGCAGAGAGTAGCCAATAAAGATGCACTTCTCGGCTTTTGGATCCAACTTGGATCTCAACTCATCTGGCACATGTACATAGGCAATGCAACAAAAAATTTTCAAATGAGAAATATCTGGTTTCCTACCAGTATACCTCTCCTCTGGAGTCATTCCATGTATCGCTGCAGTGGGAGTCCTGTTCATTATGTAGACTGCTGTAGCAACTGCCTCAGCCCAATAAAAATCTGGCAGGTCTTTTTCATTGAGCATGGCACGAGATACCTCTCCAATATGCCTGTTTTTTCTTTCTGCAATTCCATTTTGTTGTGGGGTATGACTACATGAATATTGCTGCTTTATGCCATGCTTCTGCAGGAACCTTGCAAACTCATTTGAGAGGTACTCTCCCCCTCCATCTGACCTTAGGCATTTTATTTGCAGACCTGTTTTTTTTTCAGCCATAGCTTTAAGAGTTTTGAAATGCCCAAAAACTTCACTTTTCTTTTTCATAAAATACACCCAAACTTTTCTGCTATAGTCATCAATAAAAGTGACAAAATAATAACAGCCTCCAAGAGATGCAACTTTAGTAGTCCACACATCAGAGTGGATTAATTCCAATGGCTTCTCACTCTCTTGAACATGTCTAGGAAATGGTTTCCTTGCCTGTTTTCCAAATTGGCAGGCTTCACATACCTTATGCATTTCTGCAACCTTGAATTTAGGCAATTCTGCAATAATATTTTGGGCCTGCATTAATTTAAGTCGCTTTACATTAACATGACCAATGTGTTTATGCCAGATATTAATATCTGCAACTACACCGGTCCCATGTGCAAACATTGCTGCACTCAATTCAGACATGTCTGCATCCAATGTAAACATTCTGCCCTTCTTCTTTCCTTTTGCTATCAAGCGACCTTTATTTTTCATATCCTCAACAAAGCATCCATGAGGATTAAATCTGACCTGCAAGCCCTGCTCAACCATTTGACCAACAGAAACCAGATTCTTGGTGATATTGGGGACATGAAATACATCGGACAGGTATTTCTTTTTCCCATCCTGCATAGACAAAGGAATTTTTCCAATCTGCACAATAGGATGTGCAGTATAATCACCAGTCTCCACAAATCCTGGTTTTTCCATTTTCCTTGCATCCTCCATCCATTCTGCATGACCTGTCATGTGGTTTGATGCACTTGAGTCAACATATCATACATCATTGCTTTCTTCTGCACTTGTCACAGAATTGTTCATGTGCTGTACCATAAACAAATGCTCATTTCTGTCATCACCCTGTCTACTAGAAGATGCATAATTCCCTTGTTGCAGTTTTCCATTCATGATGTCATTCTGCTTTTTATAGCAGTCTTTAGCCATATGACCCATTTTACCACAGTAGTAGCATTCAACATTACTGTTTGCATTTTGGCCTCTTTGCCATCCACCACGACCTCTTTGGCTCCCCTTGCCTCTAGAGTTACCACGTCCTCCTTCATAGGACTGGTTTTCTTGAGTTTGCTGCATATTCTGATTTCTACCACGGCCTCCAAATCGGCCTCCTCTATCTCTGCCTCTACCTCTTCCAGTATTTGAGTAGAAGACAGTTTCTTTTGAAGTTCCTCCTAAAGAAGATGCACCACCATTTCTCTGCTCCTTAGAAATTAGAAGAGCAATCAACTCCTCAAAATCAGGAAATCTTTCACGGACGGAAATGGATGTTCGGAACTGTGCATAATCCTTTCCTAGACCATTCAAGGTCACAGAAACTAAATCATCATCTTCCACTGGCGACCCAATGGAAGCAAGTGCATCTGCAATCTTCTTCACCTTCATGTGGTAGTCATTGATGCTCATATTTTCTCTTTGCACATTGTGCAACTCTTGCTTGAGCTGCATTTTCCTGGCTTGCGTATTTGTGCTATACATTTTTGACAAAGTATCCCATGCCTCCTTTGGCGTACTTGCATCCTGAATATGCACAATCATAGAGTCTGAAATACTGATAGACAGCCAGTACATAACTTTCCTAGCTCTCTCATGCCATGCTTTGAATGCCTGCATTTGTTTTTGATTGGGAACATCAGGAAAAACTGGTTCTTCTTCATTTCCTGCAACAAATTTCCAATATCCTTTTCCCATAAGGAAATTTGTCATTCTAAACTTCCATGCTTGGAAGTTATTCTTGTCAAGCTTTTCAGTGACAATCTGTGAAAGAGAATCAGACGCCATTACAGAACACTGCAAAAAATTCTGTCACTGCAAAAAACACAGCTTCACCCTCACAAGGGAAAATCTGCAAAATTGGTGAAAGTGGTATTTGACCACACAGTCACTTCCTAGTGACGATTTTGCATAAACAGGAACCAATGATGATTCTGTAACTCCCAATGTCTCTGCACACAAGCATACGATGCAATTTCTGTGGTAACTGTTCACCGACCTGTAGAATAGTGGTCGCACAGCATAAAACAGGGCCTTTTCCTGAGTGCGTGCAGAAAACTTCGCCTCCAAAACAGGCCCCGAAATGGCCTCAAATAAAAAAAACAAGGTCGCCAAGGCTAAAGCCCTCTCCCGCAGCATATACTGCCCTCTTGCTTCACCGCGAAGGGCGTCTCAACCTGAGACAATGCACTCCTGCACTTTCGGCTGTGCTACCTCTGCAGAGATCTGCTCCCAAAACAAAAAATGAAAGCAACACTGCTCCTCTTACTAGAACACCGCGAGCTTGGCTTGCTTTCTTGAGCTCCTTACCACGAACAAGGCTCTGATACCATGTCAAGATTGTGGGAGAGAAGGAAGGAGTCTCACTTTGTAGCTTTCTTGCTTGCACAATGGGGGAATACACACAAAGGTGGAGGCTGAAAACAGTTTTCCTCTTCTTAGTTGTGTAAGCCAAAAGAACTCACATACAAAGAAATAGAAGAACCTTATATATGGGTCTCAAACCAAACTCAAATAACTAAGGTGGCATACTAACTGAGCCACGAACTAGAGTAGATAAGGATAGCTGTCATCTAGCTATTATTCATGGGCGGTGTACCAACCGCATCTGCAAGTGACAAGTCGGTGACATAAATGCACAACGGTCACCCTGGCATATCACGAGTGGAGCTCGATATCTCAACACCAATGACCAAGTCAAAGTCACCAGTTACATTCTTTGTTTGATCCTAATAAGGATGACTGTAACACATAACCATGATTGGGAAGGTGAATTACAAAGGACATCTGGGCATATAGAATCTCCCACAAAGCCATAACTAGATAGACACCCTTCCAGCTGGTGTAGGGTATAGAGGTTGTCTTTCCTATTGAGCTAGAATTTCCCTCTCTACAAGTGGCCATTAAGGAGTGTCTAGGAGATAAAGAATCCTTGCACATCACCTCTACACTTGGAATGATTGGATGAGATATGGTAGATGGCCACCTTACTGTACATAGAAGCCATGCAAGTGTGGTGCAAAGTCTACCATGACAACTTCATAAAGTAGAAAGAATTCAAGGAAGGAGATATAATGCTAGCAAATGATTTGCAATTTGGCAAGTTTCTCAAAAAGCTTCAATAGTGCTAAATGGACCTCTACAAGGTGCTTGTGGTAAACCCTATCTATCCAAATACATGTGTTGATTGTTGAGATGTCAAGCTCTAAATGAGCTAGCATCCACGTGCCTTGGTAATGTGACATGATAATATGAATTAGTGTGTTATGTGATTGACATGAGGATATGCTAGTGATTCTATAACTACACTATACCCACATAGTCCATCCTTGGTTATGGCACATTTATTATGCCACCTCTTCTTTCCTAGCAAGTTCACACTTGGTGACCCCATGTATATAAATTGTGGTATTTTCATATTAGCCTTTTATTATGTTGTAGACTTAGTTCTTTTTTGTGGAAGAAGAAGATGAAGATTTCAACACTATCTCTTTGTATGCTCAAGTCTCCATTGCTTTTGTACGTGTGTGCTCTTGGGTACTTCACCTCTCTCCCCTCTTGTCTATTTTCATAGTATCCATTTTAGCCCTATCTCTTTGTGTGCTCAAGTCTCCATGGCTTTTGTATATGTGTGCTCTTGGGTGCTTCACCTCTCTCATCTCTTATCTATTTTCATAGTATTAGAGCTGTCCCACGACCGTGTGGAGCTTGATTGAAGGTTGAGACAAAGACATTGGAGCACAGAAGTAAGCAAGCAAGCAATGAGTAATAAGCTATTCCACCTTGCTTGATTTGAATTAGGTTATAGCAGGAGGCTCTTGACGCTAGTAGGGTTGCAATCTCTAATTGCAATGAAACTTGGTGAGCTGGAAGAATGGTATATATACTACAAATTTGATCCTTTAGGACATTTCCATAGTGATTTTTGGCATTTGAGGTCATTTTGGCCTTCGTTTTAGACTTGGAAGTGGTTTTGACAGCAGTTTTTGGGTATATTGCAAATTTGGTTATGTCCACCGTTTACGTGTGCATAAGTTACATATTTTGAATTTTTGAGGTTTCAAGTGTTTGCTGGGTTGTTGCAAATACAAAAGCTTGCATATAGATTGCAAATTGCAGTTATTATTGTGTAGTCAATGAAAAAGACTATGCATTTAGTTGTGGCGCATCTGGTATAAACTTGCTTGTAGATTGTAGGTTTTTGCAAGTTTTCTATTTTATTAAAATGTATGACAATTTCAACTAGATTGTTAATGAGAAGCTTGATAATAACAATTATATTGCATGGAAGTTCATGATGACAAATTTCTTGAAGGGCAAAGGTGTTTCGAATTACATTGAATAAGACATGGTAGTAGCACTTGGAGTTCTTGCATGAAAATGCTATTGTAGAACATTTAAAGACTAAGAAAGATTGGGAACAAACAAATAGTAAAATCATGTATTGGAGCTATCTTTCAGTGTCACACATAGCGTGATGGACTATTTGTAGGAATTTGAAATCCCTACTATTGCATGGAAGAATTTGGCAAGGCTATTCAAAGTAAATACAAAAGGCCAAAAAGTTACACCTCAAGTCAAAGCTAAACCAAGTGGGAAGAGGGAACATGTGTATCAAGAGTATTGTGGAAGCTCTTGGATCTATCTATGTGGTAATTGATGTTGATGTTGTGTATGCATGCTTCCATGGACTTGGAATACAAAAGCTTAAGTTCATCTATGAATATTGTGGGAGCCTTCGCTCAACCGCCAAGACCCACGGACCACTTATTGTTCAAGTGTTCCAAGCCGAGCACTAATGGCTACCTCTCACATAGTCGACGCGCAATGCCTACCTTATAGGTGTAGTGAGCTTACCTCCATGCCGATCGAGTTACCTCCTCTCCCGCGCACTCTGGTAGCTCCACGATCCAAGTGCAAGTTTCAAGCAAGCTCCATCCTCAAGCTCCACGCTCCAAGCTCCATCGCTGCGAGTAAGAGAAGAGAAGAGAAGAGAAGAGAAGAGAAGAGAAGAGAAGAGAAGAAGAGAGGAGAAGATGGAGATATTCTCCTCCCCGGTCCCTCATCCTCACACACTCACTCCCTCACACTCTCACACTCCCTCTCTCAAGCACAAGCTCAAGCAAGCAAGAACAAGAAGAAGAAGAAGAAGAGGAGAGCCACTTTTGGCCACACACAAGAATGAGCTTCTCATTCACATTTCAACTTTATATACAAAACCCTAAATCCCTTTTGGGCGGTCATCCCCTTATCCCCTTTTTTACATGGCCGGCCGTGGCCTAGGCCCTTTTTCCCATTGTCCTTCTATCTTCCTAGCTTCCTTTCCACCACCCGTCTACATTTACAAATTGCACGGGTGAGAGCTCGGCGCTCCTTGAATTAAACCATGATGTGCTTGTGCTCTTTTACTAAAGTATTGACTTGCGCTTTTCCTTGCGCACCTTTCTCCCTTATTTAGGACTTTTCTCCTTGTGCGTCTTTGTCTTCCGTTTCTCTTTGCCTTGGCCTTTGTCTTCTGCTTTAGCTTTTCCGGATTTTCCACCTTCGTTCATTTGAGGGTTAACATTACCCCCTCTTAGACGAGTGCCAGTCCCATGGCACTCACCATCGTAGGTAGCAGGCATTGGCCTGCACTGAAGACGTGGGTGTGAAGGGACATGGGTGGTTGCCGTGGAGGAGTGTCGGTGGTAATGTGGAGGAAAGTCATTTGGGGCACGTTGGTGGCCTAGGTGGCTGGTGGTATGGCTGTTGGAGTTGGTGGTAGGGCCATTCTTTGTGGGGATTGCACTGATAGAGTACAAGTGGCGGTTTGTTGGGGATTCTGCACATGACGATTTTTGGCGGGCTTGCAAGATGATAAAGGATAGGAATTCAGAGGTGAGTGTCGATGAAGAGCGAGCGACACTTTCGTTGGAGTCTTCAATACCTGCAATTGAAAACCTTTTTTAAGTGGTCTCTCCCTAGGGGTAGTGCTAGTCTTCTCTATCATGCACAAGACATAGTTTAATTAGTTTGGGAGACAGGTCGAACTCTAAGCAAGCTGAGAGTGTTGTCCTGCACTTGAGGACCCAAACTGTGTATATATTTTGGTGCAAATATTATGTGAGTGCTCGTGCATACTTAGATATTATGTAGTTAGAAGATCACGGGTTGGTTTCTCATAACGATGTGTGGATGAAGCAAAGTTGTCCATGTTGAGAAGAAGTACACGTGAAGGTATATGTGACATCCTTTGCATTGTGACTGCACGACGTAACATAATTGAACAAAGGGACATTGCACTATCGGTGGCTGGTAGCTATTGGACCTGTGTGATGAGGACAGTGTACTTTTCATGGCCATTCGTGCAGTGCTTACCATAATTGATTGCAATGGTATTAAGGTAGAGTGCAAGAGAGAATCGTGTGAATGGATCAGGGTGACAGGTCTAACCATAGGCGAGACAAGCTCCCTAGGTATGTCCTGCCCTTGATGTGCCCTGAACTATTGTGGGTAATGCTAGGGGGCTAGGGGACTAGGGACGGAGCCAACCGACCAAGGTCACTAGACGCACCTAATTTGAGGACCCCTAGGTGCGATGCTGTGATCATGGGTGCCTTTTATCTTTTCGTCCTTTTCTTTTCTCTCTTTTTTTCTATTTTCTTTTTTGTTTCTTTTTTAAATGCTTTTTTCTTTCTTTTTTTTTTTTTTTTGGACTTGCTTGAGTACAACCATTGCAATATGTTGAGGCTATCAGCCTTTCAATGGGTTGGGAAATGTCAAGCTTCGAAGGCTCAGAAAATGGATATTATAGTGATGATTGTGCCCTAGCCTCGTTGTTAGAGAAACAATTGTTGAGATGGGGAGATACACTTGAGATACTGCAAACCTCTTTGCGACACGCAATGTTGGTACAATTGAGGTAACAACCGTCGTGAGCCAACTGTAGAGCTTGACCCAGGAAGAGAGCATAGCCCATGACCATGCTTTGGTTCGTGCAATGTGGGTACTCGCAAGGGTGATTGTTCGCGTTTGGCTTTGTCGTGATTCTTTGTGAGGTTGGTGGTCTTGCGGTGACTTGGGCATTGAACATGTTTGCACGAAGACCTATGTCATCCTGCATCCACTTGTCACTTCATGAGAGTATATGCAAGTCGCATGCGTCAAGTACAACGAACAAATGCAATCATGTCAAGATATAAAATTTTCAAAATCCTATGATGCTGATTGCGATGCCTATTCCAGTGCTTGTTAAAGACGTGGCATATATTAGCAATAGGTAAGGGAAGTGTGTACAAGTGGGGAGCTTGCCCCATCAAAAGACAAAAAGTTATGGGAGGATGGCCTTTGTTAAGTTGCTTGCATATCATAGGAGCTACTCTATTTGCACAAGGCGGGGTGAGTCCGGGTGGTCAGGCGACTGAGGCTCTGCTAGTGAGGGGCTCCTGTGAGTTTGGGCAGAGAAGATGTCAGTTGGGACCTGAATGGTGTAGTCTCTAAAAGGCTTTTGAACAACACATCAAATTCTTCCTTGTCTCGAGCTGTCCTTTCTGCTTTCGAGCACCTGGTGCCCAAGCGTCTATTGGGGGCATGCACAACAGGTGTTGCCACACCTTGTGTGCTCCCTTGAGCTCCTATTCCCCTGGCCTAGGGATTTTTCGACCTACGTCCGGGGCGGTGTCGCTTGGGACCTCGTTTCTTTGCATACCTTTTGAGGCTAGGGACGTAGCGCATCGGCGGAGGAGCTTGTGCTGCATGTTCCCTTCAACGGCGAAGAGCGTCTTTGCAAGCTAGCTGCCCTGGGTGCTCCATGTCTTCCACGTAGGGGGACCTGCAAAATGCGAACCAAGGATTAGGCCTTGATATAGAATAAAACCATTCTCATGGAGGGGATTATAGTGTGGGTTATTAAGTGCATATGATGAGGAGGGGAGAGATGAGGCATGCAATGTTTGTTGTAGAGGGATGACCTCCCATGATGATGTTCATTTTTCCTCTATCCAATAGCAGATCTTGGCTTGTGTTAAGTTGCGTGGACTGGTTGTCATGGAGTGGGGTAGGTCTTATCCTTGGAAGGATAGACCGGAAAGGGGGAAAGGTGTGCAAAGAGGGACAATACCCTGTCTACACCCTCAGAGATGTTGGTTAGGGCTTTCTATGGTGGTAATGAGGGTTGCATGCCCTCCACCTGGAGGCGGGAACGGTCACCCAACTTCTAAATGTGTGGTGAGAGGAGGACCTGAGGAGCTTAGCCTGTTGAACCCAACTCTTCTCCCTGCGCTTGACAATCATTGCTTGTGTGTGTTGATATTGTCTATACAGGGTCACAAAATTTATTGTTCATTTATGTACATATTTATGAATCCTTGTCACAGCACAAGGGTAAAAGCCAATTGTAGAACTCCGGATTGTACTGGAGCATGGCACACGCATCTAGTACTCGTGGCAGCTTACTCAATACCGATAGATATTTTGCAACATCGAGTAGCATGGAACCTTGTCCAAGTCTACTAGCAACATGTAACTCCTCCTCAGTGAGAAACTTATCAAACAGAGAGTTCATTTGGCTAGTTTCAGCTAAGTCCATACCCCGAATGGCAGTTAGCACTCGAAGGGAAGTTGGTATCACACAGGTTGGGTCTCGTTGAGACTGCCATTTGGCCAATCACTCCTCTGAAATTGTCATGATTTGGGCTCCTAGTTCGGCCATTGCAACGCGGTTTTCACACCAACGTTGTTCAAATTGACTTCGACCCTCTGATAGTCGCTTTAATTGCTCTATCTCTAAGAGGTGTGGTTGGCAAAGCACATCATTGAATGTGACAGTTAAGCATAGTTTGTCAGCTTCCTCGTCTGAGATGAGTCACATGCATTCATACAAGAGCCTGTTATAGTGCTCGTCAAGATGTTTTTGCTCTTCCTAGGATAAGGGAAATGGCAAGTATTCTTCAAGATGCTCTTTAGGGAATGCGCCCATGTGTGCCAGGACGTAGACGCATGCGAACACTTTGAGCTTAGCATCCAACTCGGTTAAGCATTCTATGACACTTCTATTTTCAACGAGGGCTTGGTTGGTTGCTATCTCATGCAAGGTTCTAGGAGTTTGCCTGGGCTTCAGCTTTGTTGGGGGCTCAAGCCTAGACGAGCAAGTTTGGCCAACGCTAGGATTTCTTATGCTCTTGGGGTTTCCATGTTTCTCCTGAGGCTTCGTTATTGTGTCATGGTTCTCCTTGGATGTGACTAGTATAAATTTGTCACCCTATTGTGACAGCATTGTATCCACTCTTGATTGGTCAATGCGAGTTCTATTGTCGGTGGATTGAGTGTCGCAAGCAGCCATTGATGGTAACAACTGCTTTGATTTTTTAGAGTACACGGATGTGTCTGAGGTTTCACCACTATTAGGAGAGGCATCAATGGGGTTCTTGGTGGATGGACTCGATGCTTTATTCCTGAGCTCTCTAACGCTCTTGGTGTCAATGTTCTTGGGATCCCCAACCACCTGCGACTGCTGTTGTCTTCGTTGTTTTCTCCTCTTTTTCTTGGTCAATGAAGGTGCATTTCTCAACGACTCAGGACCTTGGACTAGGTCAACCGTTGATGTGTTTGGTTGGGCCTCAGCATTCTCTTTCTCTAGTGTGTCCTCATAGGACATGGCCAAGGCCTGTTGAATAGCCTCGCTAGGTTGTGGGGGTATAAATGCCTCCCTTTTTGGAGAGTCTAGCTCTTCAGCCAATTCCCTTGTGTTTAACTCCTCTAGCCTAGGCTTTAGGCACTTTGGAAGTGCTGGAGTTGTCAAGGTAGTTGGTTGCGACACCTGCTCCACAGGTAAACCACTAAGGACACGTTCTGCAAGGGGCATTGTCATGGCCCAGGGTTGTGACTGCTGTGATCCTTGATTGAAAGTAGTAGCGGCTAGTCCAGTGGGCTGGCTACTCTTGGTGGATTGCGATGTCAAGTCCTTAGGTCAATTGGAAGTAGTCGTGTCTTTTGTTTCCCTTTGAGCATTCATCTGTGTAGATCGAGCATGAGTTGATCTAGTCACATTAGGTTGCACAGGCATATCCTTGGGCCGAGAGCTACGGCTAGTGTTATGTCCCACCTCTTGGACATTTGGAAGCTTAGATGGAGATAGAGATTGGGAGTGAGCAGCTGCCGTTGACGACTGCTGATGTGCTTCCTGTGTCCGTTTGGAAGCTTAGATGGAGATAGAGATTGGGAGTGAGCAGCTGCCCTTGACGACTGCTGCTGTGCTTCCTGTGTCCATTTGGAAAAAGAGGGTGTAGGAGATCTAGGACTCTTAGGTGGACTTGGTACTGGCTGAATGATTTGCTCGAGGCTATTAGATGATTGTGCCATGTGCTTAGTTGAGCGATCAACCTTGCCATGAGCAATGTTGTGCCTATGATGCCTGTTATCCTCTCGGGAAATTAAAGGCTTTTTGGGCACTAATGGCTTTTGTGCATGCTCAATGGTTACATATGATTTTCTGCTTATTAAGCATGCTAGGGTGAGGCTCTTTCTGTCGAACACTCATGTTTGGTTTCTTGCCTCGAGACCTTGGGTTTCTCTTAGATTTCCTCTTGTGCTTCGTTGCTTGTAATGCAATCTGGCCTTCAGCTGATAGAGGTGGTTTAGCGGGGGGTTTTGGTACCCAAATCCATTGATTATCTACGTAATACCTTGAGGACGTAGCAATGCTTTGGATATCCATCACGGCGTTGTGCTGGCCCTCCATCGATGCCTTCGTCTATAAGGCTTGGGCTTCTTTTGGGGTCTTCTACGATATTTGTAAGTCCAAAGCCTGTCCTTGGCATTGTCCCTTGACCTTCTTGTTTCAGGCATGGCCTCACTCACTGGTTCTTGTTGTTCGACTTGTGCTTGTATCAACTCTTACAACAAGTCCTTGCTCTCTTAGTAGGCTCGATTGTTATGTCAGCACCTTCCTTGCCTTTCCCTCGAGGTTTGATAAGGTCACCCTTTTGCTAAAGGTTGTGACTATCCTCACACCCGGCGGTGTCAGGTGTATCCTCTGTGCTACATAGTCAGCCTCACACTTGGTTGCCCTTTTGAAGGGACTTCCTAGGAGGGTTTCCTTTCCGTAATTAGCACTATTTGAAGGAACATGAAATAGGATAGGAAAGCTTTCAGTTTCAATTTTCGCAAGGATTTTACACTTCCCTATGAGTGCTTGTGGGTGTCCCCCATAAGGGCTAAGAGTTGCATTAGTCGGTGTGAGCTCTGGTTGGCCTAGTAGGGTCTATGATTCATAGGTCAAGATATTAAAATCTGCTCCTTCATCAATTAGAGCATCGATAGTATGCTCTCTTTTCACGGTAAGTTTGACCCTAAGATAAGCAGGTGGTACTATGTCTTCATCTTCCGGGTCCTGGCTTGTAAATTTAAGCCTTCTGACAAATGCCCTTGAGGCCTCAACTGCATGACCAAATGTGGATTCTTCACTGATGTCTTGGATCTTCAGTGCAGTGCTATTCAAGGAGCATCTATCATCAGGACTGTCATATCTAGTCATTCTCACTGTTGTAGCTTGATGTTGTTGCTTTTCGCTTTGACTAGATGCAGTCTGAATGCAACACGTATGTGTTTTTGCAGTGTGGCCTCTTTGCCCTTGTTGGCTAGATTGGCCCATTGATGTTCTAGGGTCTGTGTTTCTCTCTATTCGGGTATGGGCTTTTGGTTGCTCTTTTGTAAGTGAGAATCCATGCTCATGTAGAGCCATTACTACACTAGGGTCCAATTTGGAGGATCTGTCACACGACGCGCGTTTTCTCTCCATCCTACTTGAGGGAGGTGCGGAGGGGGCAGAGCCCCCTCTGCGGGGGTTCGAGGGGGGCAGTCCCCCCCAGCCCACAGGGCCATCACGGTAAACGCCATGTGCAATTTGGAGGACCGTTTATAGCCAAATTTTGAACTACTTGCTCTAAGTTTCAGCCCAGTGATGGATCTGTGATGTGCCTTTAGCTCTACGTAGCCTTTGGGATCAATTTCGGGTTTTAGAAGTGTCAAAATTCATGTTCTAGATGCCTGTCCGATTTTGACAGTTTTCTGTCTGATTTTCAAATGTCCAATTTTCAGGAGTCCGATTATCAGAATCGGACGTCCAATTTTGGTTGGTCCGATCGGCCCAGTGGTCCGATTTTGGTTATGTCCGATTTCTGGAATTAGACGTTCGATTTTGACAGGTGTCCGATTTTGAGTGGTTCGATTTCCAAGGTCCGAGTGTTCGATTTTCCAAATTAGACGGTCGAGCATCTGATCCGTCAGACAAAGGTGGTCCGATTCTAGGACTGGTCCAATTCTGGGATTGGTCCGATTCTGGGACTGGTTTGATTTTAGAAATCGGATCGGAAGGGTGGTCCGATTTTCGGAGTCGGATGGTTTTTGGAGAGGTCTGATTTTTGGAGTCGAACGGTCTGACTCCAGAGATAGGGCAATCCTATTTTGGGACTCAGATGAACTGGTCTGACTGCGCGGCTAACGGCCTGCGAGTTGCACGAGACACCTCTAGGCTAACGTCTACTTCACCGAATTGTGCCATGCTGTCTAATTAGATGCAAAGCAACTGAGGGAAACGCTTGGCGTACCTGAAAATGGTGTGTCGCTCGAATCAATCAGCATGTCGACGATCTCCCCGCAGCTCTCTCTCTCTCTCTTTCTCTCTCTCTCCCTGGCTCTCAAGATCACTCTCTTCTCAGAGGGCAGGATGTCAAATGTGGCCTTTCCTGGTTCCCTGGGCCTCTTATTGCCCCATTCCAGCTTGATGTGACCTTAGAGGTTAGTCCATTATACTCTTCCAGCCAAAAATCTGAATATGTGCCCCTATTTCCCTATTTCAGCTTGTTATACATCAATAGAAAACCCTACTGTTTTCCTTCTTTTTTCCTATCCTAACCTTAACCTAATGCAACAAAAATCAAAACTAGAGATGGAGATGGATGGTCCTACTCTAATATTCAATCAACAAATCAAAAACCTACTTGCTAAGGAGATCGAATACCTCTTCAAACTCCCTCGCTTCCTACCTATCTACCTCAAGCACCGGTTTGGGAAAACCCTACTTTAATGCTCGATTCGAAGCGCGCAAGCGCTCAAGGCTTGAATCTGTAGGTCCTGGCAACGGAACCAAAATGTGGGAGCCTTCACTCAACCGCCAAGACCCACGGACTGCTTATTGTTCAAGCATTCCAAGCCGCGCACTAATGGCTACCTCTCACATAGCCGACGCGCAATGCCTACCTTACGGGTACACTGAGCTTACCTCCATGCCGATCGAGTTACCTCCTCTCCCACGCACTCCGGTAGCTCCATGATCCAAGTGCAAGCTTCATCCTCAAGCTCCACGCTCCAAGCTCCATCGCTACGAGCAAGAGAAGAGAAGAGAAGAGAAGAGAAGAAGAGAGAAAAAGATGGAGAGCTTCTCCTCCCCGGTCCCTCACCCTCACACAGTCACTCCCTCACACTCTCACACACTCTCTCTCAAGCACAAGCTCAAGCAAGCAAGAAGAAGAAGAAGAAGAAGAGGAGAGCCACTTTTGGCCACACACAAGAATGAGCTTCTCATTCACTTTTCAACTTTATATACAAAACCCTAAATCCCTTTTGGGCGGTCATCCCTTTATCCCCTTTTTCCCATTGTCCTTCTATCTTCCTAGCTTCCTTTCCACCGCCCGTCTACATTTTCAAATTGCACGGGTGAGAGCCCGATGCTCCTTGAATTAAACCATGATGCGCTTACGCTCTTTTACTAAAGTATTGACTTGCACTTTTCCTTACGTGCCTTTCTCCCTTGTTTAGGGCTTTTCTCCTTGTGGGTCTTTGTCTTCCGTTTCTCTTTGCCTTGGCCTTTGTCTTCTGCTTTAGCTTTTCCGGATTTTCCACCTTCGTTCGTTTGAGGGTTAACAAATATGAGGGACAATATTCTTGATTTTGCAGACTTGATTTCTATGTTGATACTTGAGGAGAAGAACCATGGCTCATATTTCTCTTTTTATCAAATTGAATATGTGTTTTACTCTACTAATAGAGGTAGAGGTAATAGCAGAGGCCAAGGTGGTGGTCATAGTCAAGTTTATGATATATAGCAAAATAGAGGAGAAAAGTCCCAAGAAAGAGGGGGCCAAAGAGGACAAGTTGCAGATTCTAATAGGCTGAAGAATTTTGGTGATAACAGAGAACGTTGGATTTGTAGTCAGAAAGGCCACATTTCTAAAAATTGCTTCAAAAAGAAGGTTGAAATTAGAAATGGGAAAAAGCAGCAAGGTAACTATGCATCCAACAAAAACACTGATGAAAGAAGTGAACAATCATTTGTTATGCAGTACTATGATTGCTTATGATTCATCAAAGAATGATGTATGGTATGTAGATTTAGGCGTCTCTAACCACATGACTTCTCATGGAGAGTGGTTTAGAGAGATGCATAGTCTAGAGTGGGCTGGCTATGTGGAGACAATGAATGATGCACCTCACCCCATTATTCATGTTGGAAATGTTCCTTTTAGTATGTAGGATGGCAAAACTAAGTACTTGGTGTGAGAAAGCAGAGTTGCAGCATTGGAATGTGTGCAGAAGAGGAAGGAGAGAGCTCAAAGTACAAGAACCATATCTTGTTTACTAAGTTGCTTATAAGTGCAACTTGGGTACACTCTCCCACACATGATAGTGACCCATAGGCTATTTATATAGCCTCTACCAAGCTAGGGTTAGGGTTTTCCCTGCCCCTAAGGCTATTCACACCCATCTGCCCTCATACACCCTTGCTTACAGTGGGTTCCTATGCCTATCTTCTAACACCCCCCCTCAATGCCAGAGTGGCATTGGATTACGAGGCATGTAAGATGTCCTCCCCCTGTAAACAACCGGGGTGCATTTATAAAGCTACAAGAGTGTTTTTAGGTAGATGGTTTAAAGACTCAAAAAAGTCAATCTTCAGATGGATTGGAGGCATAATTGGCCACCAGTTCTTTGGGTACATCAGGAGTGTTGGGGCATTTACTAATGATATGCCATGTCTTCTTACATTTGTTACATTTCATTTTCTCGGGATACTTCTTCCAACAATTGTTTACAATATGTCCTTTTTTCTTACAGAAAGAACATCTAGTGAGAACTGTATGTACCGATACTTGATCATGGGAAGTTGAAGATGGCTGACTGTTTTTGCCTTATTTGTGGTTCCTCTTTTCTTCATCCAAACTGGATTGGATGGTGCTTGCCAATGTAGGATCTGGAATGCTAGTAAGAGTGGTTATAAGAGTAGGAAACACCTATTTTACAGCTTTTAGGAGAATAGCAATAGCATCTTCTTCATGTATTGGAGTTTGTACTAAGGCAAATTGTGCCATAAGTCCCTTCATGTGAGAGATGAATTTTCCCAAGTCTTCTCCTGATCAATATTCCAAGCTAAAGAATTCAAATTTAAGGAATATTTTAGTATTTTTACCAGTGGCTCCATGGAGCTTTTCAAGCTCATCCCATTTTTCTTTAGCAGTATTTAGTTGATCAACATGATGAATCAATAACTCATCTAAGTGTAACATGATGATTGCCTGGGCACGTTGGTCATCCTCTATATCAACTAGATTTGTAGAGTTTACAGCTCTAGTGCCTTGAATGAGAGACCAATACCCTTTCTCCATCATCTTATACTTGATAAGTACCTGCCATGGGTGGAAATCTTTGCCATCAAATTTTTGAATTTGAGGACGGACATCAGCATATGTTGTGGCCATTGGGAAGGTCTTACCACTTGCTAGAACAAGGGCAGTGTCGCAATGTGCCTTAATGCTTACCATCACTCATCTGTAGCTCATGTTGCTAGAGATGGTAAATGCCGGTCTTGATAAGCTTGATGACGACTTTTCAAGTGCATTAACCTTTGAGATTAGGTTCCTAGATTAGTAACTGACTCAGAAGGTGTTAACTTAGTGATTAAAATCACTATTAATGACCAGATATTAAGAAATTTGAAAGTTAAAGAAGCTTGAAGCTTCCTAGCTATGGCTGCCAGGAAACTGTCAGTTAGGGTTTGGCTTTTAGTAGCCAATAGAGGTCAAATTTTCCAGAGCCCTCTTAGGAGTAGATGGCCCACTAGGGGGGCTACAAAAGCCCTATGGTGGCCGCCTTCAATGTGTCTCCCATAGCCCGTGTTTCAGCACAAACTGGTGGCCTACCTAGAACTGTGCTGTTCTGACTCAGAATGTAATGCCATGCTTGTTGATGCCCAATGTCACATTTTGAAGTGCCAGGCAGCTGTGCCTTGAGGTGAAGAGAAGGTTTGTAGAAGATGGAAGGAGTTGAAATGCACTCCTTTGCATGCACCAAGTCCACCAAGGTCAGGGGGTTCAAAAACCAGGATATAGAGATGAAGAAGATGGATGAAAGATGGAGTTCTTGTTGTGCACTTAGTGGAGCTGAGATTTGAGGAAGTTGAGGGGATCAGAGAGGGCTCTGATACCATGTGAGAAAGCAGAGTTGTAGCATTGGAATGTGTGCACAAGAGGAAGGAGAGAGCTCAAAGTACAAGAACAATATCTTGTTTACTAAGTTGCTTACAAGTACAAACTTGGGTACACTCTCCCACACATGATAGTGACCCATAGGCTATTTATATAGCCTCTGTCAAGCTAGGGTTAGGGTTTCCCCTGCCATTAAGGCTATTCACACCCATCTACCCTCATACACCCTTGCTTACAGTCGGTTCCTATGCCTATCTTCTAACACTTGGCTGATGTGCTATATGTAGCAAATATTACAAAGAATTTGGTTCCTATTGGTTAGATGGTAGAACAAGGATTGCAGGTTTGGTTCACATATGATGGTTGTTATGTAGAAGATCTAAAAAATGATTGCAGGTTGATTGTAAAATGAAAATGTGCTAGCACATTGTTTACTCTTGATGTCTACCTAAAATGGATTTTCCCATGTTTGTGCAAGGCTTAAGTATTGTGGCTGATATTGAAATTTGGCATAAGAGAATTGGTCATGTGGTACAATAGCTGAAAGACATGCAATCATAACAATTTGTGGATGGCTTACCTAAGTTTAGAGTTGATCGGATGCACAAAATATGTGAAGTATGTAGCTTGGAAAGTAAGCAAGGCATGTGTTTCCATATAAAAATTATGTATGCAAGAAGTCACTTGAATTGATACATTCTGATGTGTGGAGTCGTACAAAGATTGCAACCTTGAGTGGTTGCAAGTATTATGTTTCCTTCATTGATGATAATACTCATAAAGTATAGGTTTATTTTATACGTGAGAAAAGTGAGGTGTTCACTCACTTTAAAAGCTTTAAGACTTTGGTTGAGAAGGAGATAGGGTTGCATATTAAATGCCTAAGATCAAATAGAGGGGGAGAATATCTCTTCAATGAGTTTTATATTTTTTTGCAGAAAAATGGTATATGGAGACAATATACATGTAGATATACTTTGCAACAAAATGGAGTTATTGAGCGAAAAAACATGTATATTGCAGAGGTGACTTGTGTACTGATGTTAGAAAAAAACTTGCCTCATTACCATTGGGTTGAAGTAGTTGTTACTACTACTGTATACATTATGAACATGATACCCACTACTGTTATGCATGGTAGGATACTTAAAGAGAAGTTTACAAGAAAAAAGCCAAATCTATCCCATTTGAAAGTATTTGGATGTATTGCTTATGTGCATATTCATGATGAATTGCATAGTAAATTGGATCCCAAAGCAAAAAAAAAAGTATATTTGTTGAATATTCTCTTGAGCAAAAGGGATATATATATTATAACCCTGTTACATGTGAGCTAAGAGTTAGTAGGGATGTTATTTTTGATGAAATGAGTAGCTAGTATAATAGTGTATGTTATAAGATCTGAGATACACACTCGAATTTCTTATATACTTAAAAGATATATGGTGAATATTATGCTGGCGTAGAGAGAGAGAAGATGAGAGAAAAGAAAGATGTAAAGAGAGAGAGAGACACACAGAGAGAGAGAGAGAGAGAGAGAGAGAGAGAGAGAGAGAGAGAGAGAGAGAGAGAGAGAGAGAGAGAGAGAGAGAGAGAGAGAGAGAGAGAGAGAGAGAGAGAGAGAGAGATTGACAACACACTAGGGACTAGAAGATGGGCCAGTCCCCCCTTGTGGAGTTATATTATTTACAAGGAGCAAGCTCCTCCGTTACACATAAATTAGTTCTTAACTTGTAGATCTTGGGAACAAGATCATTGTTTCTTGCAGCCCTTGGCTCTGTGCCTTGGCCCATCCGAGTGACCTACTCGGACCCTGCAATTCGGACCAGTTGGTCTGAGTGCAACTTTTTATCAAATTCTTTAGAAACTTGACATGACCTGGCTAAAATGCAGCGGCGCAAACTGTCAAAACCCTTCGAGCGCTCAGAACTTGATTCGGGCACACGTAATAGGAAAAAATCGTAGCGTGCCGCCGCTTAGCGGCTAGAAGTAGGCAGTTGCGAGACCCAAGGACTTAGACGCGAACCGCTGAGTTGCAAAACCTGACTGACCAAAAACGAACAAGGCGACATACGAGAAAAACCCTAAACCCTGACAAAACGTCCAGAAAATCGATCTACAAGCCTATCAAGCCCAAAACAAGCGAGAGTGCATAAGACGTCGAGGAATTGCTTGCTGCACTCACATTGAATTTTTGCACTTGAAGTACACTTGAGAAAACTGAAAGCCTGATTGAGCACAAGTGCACGAGAAATGACACACGCACTGAGTAATCATAAATTGAGGTTTGTATTCAATAACTAAAGGAACTCACTCAGATAAACCACTCAAGGAACCCACCAATAGGAGAGGACCCAAGACATAGACAAACCATCAAAGCGCAGATTAGGACCAAGCAAGGAGCGCTGGCGACGTGGATTTAACGAGTCTATTGAACCTGATTGACAGCTTGGTGGAGCAAGATAACGGCCAGTATGAGCACCGCGGTAGGACAGCAGATGCTCTCATCGTAGATCTAGAAGAGGAGAGAAAGCTAGCCCGCAAAGCATTGCAAGGCATAGCTGAATACAATAGGGATCAGCAGGCTAGAAGCCAAAGGCAAAGTACGGAGTTGCCCGAGGTGCAACGAGTGTTGAACTTAGTAGGTAGGAACCGAACAGATCACGAGAGCCCTAGAGGGGGACTTGACGTTGAGTGAGCTTCTCATGAAGCGACTGCTAGATAACACGACTGCAGAACAAAATGCCGCAGCACTAGCGACATCGCTGCTCGCAGGACTAGGGGCGAATCAAGGCTCAAAGAGCCAGTCCAAAATACCGATCATTGCCAAGCAACTCGACAAGTACCAACCCCATGATGACCCATACAACTTTGTTGAGTAGTTTGAGCAAGTCTGCGAAGCCAATGGCCTCAACGACCTAACTCAACGCTCGCAAGCGTTCGAGCTTTGCCTAGGCGGCAAGGGTAGGACGTGGTATACGAGCCTGGATACTGTAGAGAGAGCCAACTTCAATGGCCTCAAGGATCTCTTCATCAAGAGATTCGCCGAGCTCGGATACTCTGATAACCTACTAGTACGCTTGATGAACGTCAAGCAGAAAGAGAAGGAGGACATCCGCGACTACGTAACACATGTGTGGAGTCTCTTCAAGAGAATCCCTCTGGGCGAGCGACCGACTGAAAGAGCGGTTTCGACTGTATTCATTAGCGGAATTCGAGATGAGGAGTTATATGAGGCTCTGGCAGGCAATTCAAGCTTGTAGCGAGACGCAGTAGCTAGAGTGTTTGAGGAAGCCATCATAGTCAATGATCAGCTGAAAGAGCGGAGCTCCAGGAGCTCGAACGTAGAGGAGACCAACTCGTGAGGTTCAGAGAGAGCGTCAGCCTCTAGTGAGCGATCAATCCCATCATCCCAAGATAAGGGGAAGGCCATCGAGACAGACCAAGGCTTGGCTGATGTCAAGATGGAATTAGCCAAGTTGCAAGACATGTTGAGACGACCAACGCGCCCGCACGTCCAATGCGTGTACTGTGGCAAAAACCACTTATCGGCCGAGTGTCAAGACCCTAGGTCAAGACCTTGTGCTAACTGCGGTAGGTTTGGCCATGACGTCCTGCATTGTAGATTACTAAGAAGACTTCCGTACTCGCAACCTTACGGCCAGCCTTACCTAGCGAACAGGCCGCAGCCATTCTTTGGAAGGGGAGCCCCATTGGCCCTTCCCGCGCCTAACGATATGAAGCCAACTGTTCCTAGGATGGAAATAAATCCTACGGGCATCCCTAGACCACCTGGTCCTTACGTGACCCATCCACCGAGCGATGCTCCAGTCCACTACGTGGAAGAGCCAAGTGAGGAAGAAACTTACATATACCCTTACATCTCGCATGACGACGAGGGCAACGCTGTCCTCATGGACTATCGACCCATGTCGGTGATGGCGTTAGGAAGAGGACGAGGTAGAGGCCTAGTAGGGCAGACGCAGGATCCAATCATCTGTTGGACTTGTGGTCACCCCAGTCATGTCTCATCACGTTGCCCTGAAAGAGAGCAGCAAAACAGAGACAAGGCTGACCAAAGGTGCGCAGAGTGCGGAATCACCCATCTCTTCGCAGATTGCCCAAAGCAAAAGCCATCTTCCAGCTCAGCCAACATACCGTTTGTCCCATTGGGGCTGTTTGGTGTCAAGAACCTCGATGGGGAGGCCACACCTATCCCATTGCGGGTCATGACCCGAGCCTAAACGAAGCAGGCCGGCATCTCTCTGCTAGGACCTAGCAATCTTGACGTAGCCTCAATAGGGAAGAAAAGCCGCATGCGGAAAAAGAAGAGATCGGAAGCTAAAGTCGCACTAAAAATCGAGAATGCTACGACTCTGCCTGCTGGAAAGAAGGTTTTAGACACAGAGACAAAGACTTTAGCCCCTAAGACGGCCGAAAAGGAAAGCGCTAAGTCAAGGGAATACCCGCATCCGAAGCGACAGTTAGAGGCCATCGAAAAGGGGAAGGAATGGGTGAAGGAGGCTCAAGAGCATCTCAAGGATGCTGAGCCCATCATAGAGGACGAGATCGATGATCTCTCCAGTGTAAGCACGCCAACATCACCGCCTCAACCTAAGTCGACAAAAGCAACTACACCACAAGCCGTGCCGCTAAGACGGAGCCTTGATGCTATTGAACCGCAGATCTGTCATGGCCATTGGCCAGGACAATCTAGGTTTGGGGAGAGACGAGTATCTAATGATCTCCTGACTATGCTAGTGACTACCCCTGTAACACTTAGCCTAGGAGATCTGCTTAGGTAGCATCCTACCCTATGGAAAGATCTTAAGCAGTGGGTCGAGGGGTCGCGAGAGCAGGTCACGGCAGATCCTCAAGACCATGACGCAGAAACGTAAATACCGAGTTTGACGCTGCACTCTGTGCCTAAATCCTTGCACGTCAATGCCTTCTGGGAAGGTTCTGAGATGCACGCAGTCTTATCGGTCCTAGCCCTAGGCGACACAACAAGAAAGGGAATTGTAGACACGGGAGCTGGGGTTAGTGTGCTTAGCCACACAGTGCTTCAGACTTGGGGGAACTCGCCTGTCGAAACTGCTAGGTTTAATGTCACACTAGCAAATGGTATGAGAGTAAAGCCATTCGGGGTACTTAAGAATTGGCCAGTAAAGATTGCACGTGTCCAGTTCTTTGTTGACTTTATAGTGACGAAGGGAGTGGACTACGATATCCTATTAGGCCGACCCTGGATGTGCAATGCTAGAGTCATCGAAGATTGGGGTAACGGCTTGATCTTCCTTGGCAACATAACGGATGCCGTAAGGATAGAGATGGATACTTGGAAGACCTCAGCAGTCGACCTAGACGCCATCTCTGCTATGCTCAAGGGTAACACTCAGGTCAAGGAGTCCTATGGGCCCTTGACCAAGTATAACCCATGCCCAAAGGATGAGTGGGATTGGATGCACGTTCTTGCTGCAATCGACCTACCATTCTCAGACCATGAGGTGTATGAGCAAACCATGAAAATGATCGGCAAGACTAGCAACACACTCTCCGTACCAGTCTGCATGATGGTAGGAACCCTTTGGGGAAAGCTTAAGGCTGTCAACTTCCAAGTCCCAACTAACAAAAGGGAACTCCAAGAGATGTTGGAACACTTGATAGATAAGCTAGCTGGCAATTCAGCTGCAAACTTCAAACCATTACAGGATCTCTTAGGAGAATCCAAGTGGCAATGGACCAGAGTGCATGACTTAAACCTCATGTATAACTGGGCCCTACTCCCTGACCAATGACAAGAGGTGTACCAAGCCCTAGGAGAGGACGAGCAGTCTGATGAAGGGGATTCTAAAAACAAATACAAAGACTACCAATCCTTTAGTGATGGAACTGAGGGTGAAGTAGATACCGTAGAATACGACACTGAGGGACAAGAAATAGAGCAAATACGAGCAGACTCCAAGCCACAGAAAAGAAATATCTTTAGGATAGAGAGAGGGGTTATGCACAGGGAATGTGACCGCGCTTGGTTGGAACATGTAGAAGCAATAGACCTTGAACAAGCAGGCTTAGCCCAGCCAAGGACGACACCGGTCCTTAAGACAGGATCACCATCAGAACTGCGTCCACCAGGGGAGACTACCTCTTCTAGCAAGGACGGGGAGTTCGACTTGCGCTTCACGAAATTCAAAAAGGGGATAGGGTACTAGTTCTGTTAGGTGCCAAACGTCAAGGACAAACCAACGAACCGATCGAGGGACCAGCCAAGGTCAAGGAGGTGAATCTGGCCCAGGAAGGGGAAACATCCCGACTAGTCTTCATTGCCGACGACTTGACTGAGGAAGAAGAAATTAGTCTTGTCGCTCTCTTGCGAGAGTACATAGACGTATTTGCCTGGTCCTTGGAAGAGCTTAAGGGGGTAGATCTGAGTGTCGTGACTCACAACATACCCATGACGCCAAATGCAATGCTGGTCAAGCAGCGACCATACCCTATGAATCCAAAACACGCTCATGCTATCAAAGAGAAAATTGACAAGCTGATGAGAGTGGGATTCATTTACGAAATTGAGCACACAGACTGGGTGTCACCCATAGTCATCGTGATGAAAAAGAATGGAAAAATCCGAGTGTGTGTCAATTACAAGAAGGTGAACGCTGCTACGAAGAGGGATAACTATCCATTGCCGTACACCAAGCACATGCTTGAGAGGGTGGCAGGCAAGGAAGCCTACAGTTTTTTGGACGGCTTCTCAGGGTACAACCAGGTGCAAGTACATCATGCGGAGGCACAAGACCGCCTTCGCCACTGAGTGGGGCATATTTGCTTACATAGTCATGCCCTTCGGGTTGACTAACGCCCTTGCCACTTTCCAACGCCTCATGTGCACCATCTTTAAAACATGCTTCGTAAGGAGCTAGAAGTCTTTGTCGACGATCTGTGTGTCCATTCGACCTGGATCGAACACTTAGACAAACTCCGCACAGTCTTTGAAAGGTGTCGCTTATATCGTCTCTCCTTGAACCCCTTAAAGTGCCAGTTTTGGGTGAAGCACGGATGCATCTTAGGGCACGTGGTGTCGAAGAATGACATTGCCACTGACTTCTCGAAAGTTAGGGTTATTGTTGACCTTCCACCCCCAATTAATTACAAGGGAGTTCAATGCTTCTTAGGCCATACGGGGTACTATCGGCAATTTGTATTGAACTATGTGTTGATCGCCAGACCATTGTACAAGTTGCTGATTGTCTTCAAGTGGACCGAGGCATGCCAACGAGCATACGAAGAGTTGAGAAAGGCTCTAACCACGGCACCAATTCTACGAGCCCCAGATTGGACCATTACCTTCCACGTGCACATCGATGCTTCTAAGTTTGCCGTGGGGGCAGTGTTGTGCCAACCTGGTGAGTACAACTTAGATTATCCAGTGAGCTTTGCTAGCAGACAACTCACTGAGACGGAAATGAACTACTCAACAACAGAAAGAGAGGGATTAGCCATGGTGTTCGCTGTGAAGAAATTCCGGCATTACCTATTGGCCACACCCTTCATCTTTTTCGTGGACCATCAAGCCCTGCTCTACCTAGTAAACAAACCTTGTGCTACAGGACATATAGCTTGATGGCTCCTTCTGCTCTTGGAATTTGATTTCTCCATGGTTGTGCGGAAAGGAAAACAGCACTACATGGCTGACCATATGTCACGCATTCCCACGGGAGAAGCCGCTGGACAAGGCATCATTGATGAATTACCCGACGCCCATCTATTCCACCTGTCCAACGAGAGAGATTTGTTTAAGGCTGATCTAACGCCATATTGGGTAGATGACATAGTCCAAGTGCTTGAGCACGGATTACCTGAGCGACCAATATAAAAATTCTGACTTAGGCGCTTGATCCTTAAGATCTAGCCCTATCAGCTGATTGCACGCCAACTCTATAGGTTGGGGCAAGACAGATTGCTGCATAGATGCATATGTGAGCATGAGATGCACGATGTTGGAGGCACATAGCGGGATTGCGGGAGGACATTTTAACGGAGACACGATAGCACGAAAGGTGCTGTAGTCTCAACTATGGTGGCCCATGCTTTTCCGCGATGCCACGCGATTCGTCAAGCATTGTGACGAGTGCCAACAGACAAAAGTCCAGATTTGCAAGGATCAGATGGAGTTGACCCCAATTATTGCTCGACAACCCTTCGAAAAATGGGGAATCGACTTCATAGGACCCATCAGCCCTGCGACCAGTACTCACAAGCCAAGTACATCAATGTGGCCAGGGATTACCTCACGAAATGGGCAGAGGCAAGAGCCACACGTAAAAATGATGCTAGGACGACTGCCAAGTTCTTATGGGAGCAAGTAATCTCGCGGTTCGGCTGCCCCATCAAACTGGTCAGTGACCAAGGCATGCACTTCATCAATGAAGTGATAGCGCATCTCCTGTCCACCTTTCTCATTATCCATAGTAAATCATCGCCATACTACCCTCAGGTGAACGGTCCAGGCAGAATCCATGAATAAGATTCTCTTCAATGTCCTAACCAAAGTAGTCTCAGCCTCACGTAGCAACTGGGACAACAAACTTATGGCGGCTTTGTGGGCTTACCATACAGCTTATAAAACGGTTGTCGGTCAAACCTCGTTCAGGCTGACCTATGGAACAGAAGCAATCCTACCCTTAGAATTCTTTGTTCCTAGCCTGAGAGTAGCCCTTCAAGAACAATGGGAAGGGAAGGAGGCATGGACACAACGCCTGGTTGAGCTCGAACGCCTATCAGAGACCCGTCTTCTAGCCACCCATGCACTTATATGTGAGAAGGCCCGTCACAAGAGTTGGTTTGACAAGCATGCCAAGCAGCGCGACTTTGAATAGGGCGAATTAATGCTCCTCTACTCCGTTAAGGGACACAAACAGAAAATGAAATTTCGAGGCCTTGGACCCTTCAAAGTTCGTGCGATTAGCTGCACAGGCAATGTCGAACTCGAAACCTTAGATGGTGAGGGAATAGGCTTCTTCAATGGCAGTCGTGTCAAGAAGTACTACCCTCCCACCCATCCTTTGCATGAGCCCCCGATGTTAGAACCGCCTGTCAAGGTATGAGTGGCCACAATCACTGAGATTGATGACAAGGATGAGGAAGCCATAGAGCACGCATACCTCCATATAACGGTCACTGCAAAACAAACCTGCGCTTTCAATGCTCTGATCAATGAGGGAGCAGACTTCAATGTCCTATCTCACGATCATTAGACCAAACTTGGCAGACTACCACTTCAACCCATGAATGCTAAATTAAGCCCCTATAGGGCCCATTCCTACGCACTCCTCAGCAAGTGCAAAGTAGCCGTTTCTATCAAGTTTGAGATTGTCGCAATGATTTTTTACGTGTTGCCAAATGCTAAAGACGTAGGTACGGAGTCACTGCTAGGGTGCACTTTTAAAAAGCAGACTCACTGCAATGTTGATTATGAGTAGCAGCGCATCCACTTCGCAATAGGCAACATTCGCATTGTCACAGCTTTCAGCAAGGGCTGCGCGACTTCATCACCATCCACAAAGCCACTGATATAATTCTCCATGACCAAATCTACGGAGGGGGGTAGTGCGCGGCCGCCACCTCCCCGAATTCAGGAATCACAGCCCACAATAGCAAAACATCAGGCTCAACAGCCTAGATTTCAATGGAATTCCAAACAGTCGCAACTGCCGCCTAGGAGTCGACACTCCTATCCTCATAGGACCAAAAAATCTAACCCTAGGAGGCCAAGACGCAGTCACAGAAAGCACCGCATGATCAAGCAACGATGGGTCCCTAAAGCCCCCTTACGTGCGCAAGGCTACTACGAGGGAAATACCTGGCTGTGGATCCCTAAGGCCCACATGGCCAAAGGCACCATTCATACATCGCCCTCAAGCTTGATCAAACTGCGTTCCATAAACTCTCAAAACCACAAGCCGCAGTGCTCTCCCGAACCATAACCATCCGCCTCATCCATGCCTAGACCCATGAGAGTCCCACAAGTCTATCAGCCCAAACTGCAGGCTCCATCACAAGAGTCATCACCCACCGAAGTCAATCCGCCTCCCCAACTCCAGCCTGAATGCAACAGCCCGTCCGTCATGACTGCTCCTAATCCACTCAACATCCAAGTGGCCCCACCACAAACTCACAAACCCTCCCAACCGTCCATCTTTGTTGTCAAAAGCTCTTGTTCTGTCAAACCTGAACCACCTGTCGACCTTACGCCCTCCTATGAACGAAAATCCTTTTTAGCGCTAGCCGCTAACCTTGCTAAGGACACCGGGGATGACGTGGTGGATTGTATTAAAAGACTAGATGACACTTTCGTGTCACTTGCACTAAGCTACGACCGCTTGGACTTAGGTCTATTAGAAGAACCCTTTGCAACTGAAGTACAAAATATGGCTTGCTCTTGGGAAACCTTTGAATTTGCATTCGCAAAAGCTTCTCGCTCCACTGCTGAGTTGCTTAATAGCGAAATCTCCAAGGAGCAAGCCATCGAACAGTGCCTGATCACGTCATACGATCCATGAACCATTCTGCTATCACTGACCAAGAAATCGCGGAGTTATCACAACTCACTGATACTGGATCACTCTTCTTGATGTAGTGGTACACTCTTAGGTTGCAATGGGAAGTTGGCGGATGTCGCATAATGACCAACGCTGAGCAACGCCGCGCCATCAAAACAATAGAGTATGATTCCACTTATGTCGCGCCCACCTCGTATAGAGTGTTAATCACTCTTCGAGGCCGATTGATGGAAGAACACCTCAAAGGACACCCCTACCTCGATCGCTTGTTAACTGAGGAAGAGTTACACATTGCTAGCCGTGTCAACTCGGGTGACTTCCTCATAGATGTTCTCACATACCTCACCCACGTGGGAATTCGACCCTTGGATTTGGACCGCGCAGCTCAATTGGAATACAATCCAAATTTCTACACTTGGCTCCTTCGCAAGTAACTCCTACACCAACATGCCGAAAGCCCTTGACCTTTTGACCCTCAATCCTAGGAAGAATTCTTCTCAAGATGGAAGGGGAGGGGGTAAGGTGAAATGAATCAGATGAGAAATGAATCAAAGGGGGTAAATCAAAGAAAAATCAGTGAAAAACATAAACATACATGATGAAAAAATGGATGGGTAGGAAAACGGGCATGAAAACTTTGAAGTAAAGGGCAAAAAGTCCAAGTCTAAAAAGGAAAACCTACATTGCTTGTTTATGCCATGCTTAAAATGAAGAAGGAAGATGTGCTCACAAATGACGGCATAAGCATCCAAGATATCCCCGATGCGGAAGCCAGGATGCAAGCCAAGTTGATACATGTGCTCTTCTCTAGCCAGTGCTACAATTCATTGATGCATCGAATTAGCGTACCTGTGCTGGAGAATGTAACAGCCCATACCCTAGACAAAGTAGACTTGAATGGGTATGTGCGAAAAACGATCGACCAGGCAGCCAAAGCATTGGCCCTAGGAAGTGTGCTAGTAGGAGGAGAATCTCCAGCCTCTAAAGCTACGGAAAGAAAGAAAGCCTCCTCCAAAGCCTCCTTCATCAGGTATGGAGGCGTCTTGATTGCGCTCATCCATGAGGCAGTGAAGGAAGCACAGGATGCAGAAGAAGGAGAAGGAGAAACGCCAGAAAGGTCACCTCCTCACCAGGACAAGGATAGGTCCACCGATAGAACTGAGACAGAGGAAGAAGGGGAAGGACAGACAAGCAAAAAGACAACCAAGAAGCCCAAGAAGAAGACAACGTAGAGAAAGAAGAAGGATGACGAAGGCAGAAAGAAGGAGAGAGAAGACTTGAAAAGGGCAAAGAAAGAGTCCCTAAAAGAGGCCAAGGAGAGAGAGAGGAAGAAGAGACAGGAGGAAGAGAAGGAAAAAGAAGAATTACAGAAAGCAAAGAAGGCATCGAAACAGGAAGTAGAGGAGAAGAAAAGAAAGGAAAAAGAAGAGAAAGAGAAAAAGAAGGAAGAGCAGAGAAAAGCGGAGGAGGAAAGGAGAAGAAAGGCGGACGAGGAAGAGGAAGAACTAAGAAGGAAGGAGGAAGAGGACCTAGAGAAGCCACACGCCGGTCCGTCGAGCAACAAAGCCGAGCTGATGAATTAGGGAACTGGAGCCCACAGAGAGAAGAAAGGCCAGGGTCTAGCACACAGGTGCCGGAGAACGTGCCACCTGCAGTCTCACTGAGGGAAAGGGCAAGGCCCCAATTCATCCAATTCCTACCCTCCTGGTGCCTTCCACTGAACCCACCACCATCACCCCTAGCATCCCGACCAGTGTGACATGTCAAATTTCGTGGCATGGATGCAATACTTCATCAACAAAGAGATGGCCCAGGGACAGAGCACAAGAGCCACAGCCACAGGACAAAAGAGGCCAGCTACTGATGCAGAATCCATGCAAGATCCTAAAAGGTAGAAGATAGAAGCCTCAACCTCACCCATCCACACAACGATGACGCCATCGGCTAACTACGACGAGTACGTTGCCGAGCTGCTCTCCTAATTGGAGAAAGCTAAGAGGAACACAAGATAGCTGTGGCTGAGTTGGCAGCTGAGAAGGAATCAGTAGCCGTCTTCCAGCTGGATAAAACGAGGATGATAGCCATGCAACAAAGGGAGATCGCAGATCTCAAACAAGAAATAAAGGCTAAGGATGATAGGGAGGAGCACTGGAGACAGTAGCTCGAAAACGAAACATAGGAGCTAGTGAAGATGCAAAGAGAGCACAAGCTCCTGATAGTGCAATACCAGGAGCTCGTTGCGAAATCTGCTCAGGTTGATGCGCTTGTGGGGCTGAGCTGAATGCTAGAGATGAGGAGAGAAAACAAGACATAGAGGAGCAGCAAGAGGCGATTGAGCGCCTGATAGATCAACTAAACTCTAAAAAAGAAGAGCAAGAGAGGCTGGTCAGGGAGTTGGAGGACCAAGAGCAAAAACTCATGATACTAACCCTAAAGCAAGGAGAGAGCCTGGAAGAAATGAACAAAAGAGCAGAGGAGTGGGCTGTGCACAATGAAAAGAGGGTGAAGACACTGGCACGGTGCGTTGCTCTGGTAGAGAAGGAGAAAATCATTGCAGAGAGCAAGGCAGAAGCCGCCCAAGTGGCCTTCGGTGCCCAACAAAGAGCCTTTCTTGACACCATCATGAATACCACCCACTCAGCACAAGAAGAGTTGTTTGAGGTGACGCAAAGAAAGCTCAGCATCGCACGCAGAGCCTTACATGCTGGATTTTAGATGCCACCCCTACCTGCGGAGGTTAGATTGAGCTTGGACGGGCAACGAAAATACCTATTGTTGGCCGGCCTAACCCCCTAAGAAATCGACGCCCTCGGATTCGAAGAGGAAGCACCACAGGGAGAACGGCAGGGGGAGGAAGCAGAACTTGAGATCGACATGAACCGATTCAGGGAGGATGTAGTCCCACAACCCCCCTCGCCACAGTCTCAAGTGCCACCACAAGAGGACCCATCTGTGGAAAGACAAGCCGCATCTAGGGAAAGACGCAGAAAGCTAGTAGAGGAAGCCAGGAAACAGCTGAGAGCCAAACTAGCCGTGTTGCCATCCGCACCCCTCCCACCTTGCTCTGATGATATCCCCGGGGGATTCCACGCAGAATTGGTGTTGTGGGAGATACAAGAACAAGGAAAGGATCCATTCACCTTTAGTTTTCTCCTACCCAACAGTCTGCGAAGGGTCTTGCCGCTCAAGGTGATGGATGAGGTGATCGCAATTGATGGCCGGTTGGGGCAAAGATGGCTAGAAGAGCGAGAAAAAACATCGACCTCTTGGGGCACAGAAGCGGATGATTACTGGCAGAACAAAGTTTTTGAAGTCCACACATTGTACAGGGCTACAAAAGCCAGCCCCTGTGGAGGAGACGAGTATGCGACATCAGTATGCTCGCCTGGATGGCGTTTTGTAACACCTTGCCATTCGAGTGGAACAACCCTACCTACATGGCATACCCTCAAAGGGTAGGGGTAGATTTTGATGCCACCCTCCACGAGCGGTATGACTTCCCTATTATTTATAACTCTAATGTAGTATCCTTCAAGTAGGCCCTTCTCTTTACCTCTGAAAGCCTAGATGATTCTATGACATGCTTTCTTGCGGATTTCTCCTCATGCCTTGACCCCGCCTTTGTAACAACCTGTAATTATCTTAGGTTACTTAAGCTACTCCTTAAGCATGACCCGACTCCACAAGAGCGCGGCCTACCTCCCCTCTTCTTTGACCCTAACGCTATTGACAGCTGCGCCATGGCTCATCTTATGATGAGGGCTAGTCTCCTCTCCTCTTTTTGCCTAGCCCTCCTAGAAGATATGAATGACAGCTAATTCACTAGGTGCAATCACCCTTTCCTCTCCACTACTTCTCTTCATGTCCGCATGAATCTGAAAGATTACATGCAAAGTCACCAGTTTTTGAGCAAATCCATCCGACCCCCTTCCCCTCCTCATTCAGATGAAGACAATTAGGCCTGGCTGTCATTCCACAACTGCAAAAAAAAAGGGGTCAAAGCAAAGAAAATAATAACATGAAGGGAAAAGCACACAAGCACTCACTTGCAGAAGCACTTAAACACCACATAGAGCACTATCACTGCACCTAGGGGTTCTCAAGTTAGGCGTGCCCGGTGGCTTCGATAGGCAGGCTCCGCTCCTAACCCCCTAGCCCTTTTTTCTTCCCCACTTCATACTTAGGGCACATCAAGGGCAAGACATACCTAGGGAGCTAACACTCGCCTATGGTTAGACCTGTCACCCTAAGCCACTTGCACTGCACCTCCCTTAACACAAATGGGGTCCTCAAGTGTGGGACATCACCCAGGCTTGCCTGCAGTTAGACCCACCTCCCCATTCCACTAGCACGAGCACACTGCACTAACACAGTAAGGTGGACACTCCCCTTAGGAAGAGCACCGCACCTTCTCCTTTCAGGCATCACACAAGCGGCAAACCACCAACTTCGGAGGCCCCCGTCAACCACTCATTATCCATCTGGTTTCCCCGACAAATATCAGCTTCCACACGCACCTGAATCTACATGTGGCCCTTCCCTTTACACCATCATTGCCCAAGTGCCTACCACCCTACAACAACACAGAAGTGCCATGGGACTGGCACCCGTCTTGGAGGGGGGTAATGTTAACCCCAAGTTGAAATGGCAGAAAATGGAGGAAAATGAAGGAAAAAGTGAAAAAAGCATGGAAGAAGAGCAAAGACACGTAGGCGACCTCTAAAAGCTAAGCCGAGACCAAAGGCACAATTTTAAATGAAAGGCGCCTCAAAAAACTTGGAAAACTCTTGTCAAAGAGCACCATGCTCCCTCCTGTGCCAATTGTAAAATATTAGACGGGCATAGGCTAGAGGCATAAGGCTAGAAGAGGGAAATGGAAAAAAGACCTTGCAACAATGGCCGGTCATGTAAAAAAGGGGATGGGTGCCCATGGGATTTTAGGGTTTGTATATAAAGTTCAAAAAGTGAATGGAAGCTCATTCTTTTGGTGCGTGGCTAACAAGAGCTCTCTTCTTCTTCTCTTCTTCTCTTCTTCTCTTCTTCTTGCTTGTGTGTGCTCTTGAGAGAGGGAGTGTGAGAGTGTGAGGGAGTGAGTGTGCGGGAGTGAGGGATCAAGAGGGTGAAGCTCTTCACTATCTCCTCTTCTCTTCTTCTCTTCTCTTTTCTCGCGCGCGTGGCTATGGAGGATGGAGCTTGGAGATGGAGGAGGCTTGAGGATGCTTGAGCTAGTATCAAGAATCATGGAGCTACCGAGGTGTGCGAGGGAGGAGGGTGTCAAGATTGTGGGAGAGAAGGAAGGAGTCTCACTTGTAGCTTTCTTGCTTGCACAATGGGGGAATACACACAAGGTTGGAGGCTGAAAACAGTTTTCCTCTTCTTAGTTGTGGAAGCCAAAAGAACTCTAATACAAAGAAATAGAAGAACCCTAGATATGGGTCTCAAAACCAAACTCAACTAACTAAGGTGGCATACTAACTGAGCCACGAACTAGAGTAGATAAGGATAGCTATCATGTAGCTATTATTTAGGGGCGGTGTACCAACCGCGTCTGCAACTGACAAGTCGGTGACATAAATACACAACGGTCACCCTGGCGTATCACGAGTGGAGCTCGATATCTCAACACTCCCCCTCGAGCTCAATCCCAATTCCTGCACACCAAGCAGGTCTCTGAACTTGCGCAGCTTCTCTGCGCCCAATGCCTTCGTGAATATGTCAGCTACCTGATCCTCTGTGCTGACATAAACTAGATCAATAAGACCTAGTAAAACCCTCTCCCGCACATAGTGATAATGCACCTCAATGTGCTTTGTTCTAGCATGATAGACTGGGTTATTTGCCAAGTGTATACTACTCATGTTGTCACAATAAATGACAACTGGCCCATCTGTAGGCTGATGCATATCATAAAGTAGCTTATGCAACCAAGCTACCTCACATGCAGCCATTGCTGCACCCCTGTACTCAGCCTCTGTGCTTGACAAGGCAACTGTAGGCTGTTTCTTGCTGCTCCAAGTGACTGCAGCACTCCCAAAAGAGAACACATATCCACTGGTAGATCGTCTATCAGAAATACTACCAGCCCAATCAGCATCAGTGTATCCATGCAACTGTATCTGAACCCCAGTCTCATAAGATAGTCCATACTGCAATGTGGACTTCACATACCTGAGTATGCGTCTAGCCGCATCCAAATGTGGTTTCCTTGGAGCCTGCATAAACTGACTTACCAATCCAACAGCATAGCTCAAATCTGGCCTGGTAATAGTCATATAAATCAAGCTTCCTACTATGCGTCTGTACATAGTAGGGTCTTCCAGAAGCTCACCTGCATCTGCGCTCAGCTTCACATTCTGCTCCAAAGGAACTGAAATAGGCTTACAACCTGTCATCCCATATTTGGACAGCATGTCCAATCCATACTGCCTCTGCAAGAGCTGTATCCCACTTGGTGATCTAATCACCTCAATGCCCAAGAAATAACGCAGCTCTCCCAAATCCTTCATCTCAAACTTCTGCTTCAATAGCATTTTCACATGAAGGATATCTTCATCACTGTCACCTGTCATAATCAAATCATCAACATAAATGACAAGTAGCATAATACCTTTCTCTGTTTTTCTCACATAAAGTGAGAAATCTGCCTTGGAAATCTGAAAGCCAATAGTGACAAGATACTGTCCTATCTTGTCAGACCATGCTCTAGGTGCTTGCTTCAAGCCATACAAAGCTTTCTTCAACCTGCAAACAAACTCAGGATGAACAGCATGCACATAACCTGGTGGCTGCTCCATATAGACCTCTTCTTGCAAATCACCATGCAAGAAGGCATTCTTTACATCCATCTGATGTAAAGACCATCCCTTTGATGCAGCCATAGCAATGACTGCTCTTACAGTTGCCATCCTTGCAACCGGACTGAATGTTTCTTCATAGTCAATGCCATATGTTTGTGCATACCCCTTGACTACTAATCTTGCCTTGTATCTGTTCACAGAACCATCAGCATTGTGCTTCACCTTATAAACCCACTTACAACCAATTGCATTCTTACCTTTAGGCAAAGGTACCAATTCCCATGTAGAATTTGCTTCCAAGGCATCCATTTCTTCATCCATGGCTTTCTCCCATTTTTCTTTTCCCATGGCTTGCTCAAAAGAAGTGGGTTCTGGTTCCTGTATCACCTTAACCATATATGCATAGTGAATGGCTGTAAATCCATCATATCTTAGCCTATCCACAGGATACCTAACTCTGGTAGACCTGCGCAAAGTGGGTTCACTCCCAGGTGCTCTCAAAAAATCCCTGCTCTTCCTTACTCCAGGTGTAACAATAGAGGGGATACCCAACTCATCATCAATGCTCTGTTCTGAGCCACTGGATTCACCATCCACATAAGAGTGACCTGCATTCACATCAAACATGGGCTGATCAACCTTCTCTTTTCCTTTTCGTGATACCTGCATACCACTATCTGCATTGCTTTGAGAAGATTCTCCTGATCTCAATCTGCCTGTCCATGGCGAAGAATGTGAGCCACTGCTAGAAGACGCTCCAGGTCCACTAATATTTTGTGATTGCTGCTGTGAATTCTGTGCAGCATTACCATTTTGTGCATCTACATCATCAATCACATTTACTGGTTTATACCAGCTACTCATCTCATCAAAAACAACATCTCTGCTCACTGTAAACTTACGAGTAGAAGGGTTATAGCATCTATACCCTTTTTGCTGCAGAGAGTAACCAATAAAGATGCACTTCTCAGCTTTTGGATCCAACTTGGATCTCAACTCATCTGGCACATGTACATAGGCAATGCAACCAAAAATTTTCAAATGAGAAATATCTGGTTTCCTACCAGTATACCTCTCCTCTGGAGTCATTCCATGTATTGCTGCAGTGGGAGTCCTGTTCATTATGTAGACTGCTGTAGCAACTGCTTCAGCCCAATAAAAATCTGGCAGGTCTTTTTCATTAAGCATGGCACGAGATACCTCTCCAATATGCCTGTTTTTCCTTTCTGCAGTTCCATTTTGTTGTGGGGTATAACTGCATGAATATTGCTGCTTTATGCCATGCTCCTACAAGAACTTTGCAAACTCATTTGAGAGGTACTCTCCCCCTCCATCTGACCTCAGGCATTTTATTTGCAGACCTGTTTCTTTTTCAGCCATAGCTTTAAGGGTTTTGAAATGCCCAAAAACTTCACTTTTCTTTTTCATAAAATACACCCAAACTTTTCTGCTATAGTCATCAATAAAAGTGACAAAATAATGACAGCCTCCAAGAGATGCAGCTTTAGTAGTCCACACATCAGAGTGGATTAATTCCAATGGCTTCTCACTCTCTTGAACATGTCTAGGAAATGGTTTCCTTGCATGTTTTCCAAACTGACAGGCTTCACATACCTTATGCATTTCTGCAACCTTGAATTTTGGCAATCCTGCAACAATATTTTGGGCCTGCATTGTTTTAAGTCGCTGTACATTAACATGACCAATGCGTTTATGCCAGATATCAATATCTGCAACTACACCGGTCCCATGTGCAAACATTGCTGCACTCAATTCAGACATGTCTGCATCCAACGTAAACATTCTGCCCTTCTTCTTTCCTTTTGCTATCAAGCGACCTTTATTTTTCATATCCTCAACAAAGCATCCATGAGGATTAAATCTGACCTGCAAGCCCTGTTCAACCATTTGACCAACAGAAACCAGATTCTTGGTGATATTGGGGACATGAAATACATCGGACAGGTATTTCTTTTTCCCATCCTGCATAGACAAAGGAATTTTTCCAATCTGCACAATCGGATGTGTAGTATCATCACCAGTCTCCACAAATCCTGGTTTTTCCATTTTCCTTGCATCCTCCATCCATTCTGCATGACCTGTCATGTGGTTTGATGCACCTGAGTCAACATACCATACATCATTGCTTTCTTCTGCACTTGTCACAGAATTGTTCATGTGCTGCACCATGAACAAATGCTCATTTCTGTCATCACCCTGTCTGCTAGAAGATGCATAATTCCCTTGTTGCAGTTTTCCATTCATAATGTCATTCTGCTTTTTATAGCAGTCTTTAGCCATATGACCCATTTTACCACAATAGTAGCATTCAACATTACTGTTTGCATTTTGACCTCTTTGCCATCCACCACGACCTCTTTGGCTCCCCCTGCCTCTAGAGTTACCACGTCCTCCTCCATAGGACTGGTTTTCTTGAGTTTGCTGCATATTCTGATTTCTACCACGGCCTCCAAATCGGCCTCCTCTACCTCTGCCTCTACCTCTTCCAGCATTTGAGTAGAAGACAGCTTCTTTTGAAGTTCCTCCTGAAGAAGATGCACCACCATTTCTCTGCTCCTCAGAAATTAGAAGAGCAATCAACTCCTCAAAATCAGGAAATCTTTCACGAACTGAAATGGATGTCCGAAACTGTGCATAATCCTTTCCTAGACCATTCAAGGTCACAGAGACTAAATCATCATCTTCCACTGGCGACCCAATGGAAGCAAGTGCATCTGCAATCTTCTTCACCTTCATGTGGTAGTCATTGATGCTCATATTTTCTCTTTGCACATTGTGCAACTCTTGCTTGAGCTGCATTTTCCTGGCTTGCGTATTTGTGCTATACATCTTTGACAGAGTATCCCATGCCTCCTTTGGCGTACTTGCATCCTGAATATGCACAATCATAGAGTCTGAAATGCTGATAGACAGCCAGTACATAACTTTCCTGGCTCTTTCATGCCATGCTTTGAATGCCTGCATTTGTTGTTGATTGGGAACATCAGGAAGAACTGGTTCTTCTTCATTTCCTGCAACAAACTCCCAATATCCTTTTCCCATAAGGAAATTCGTCATTCTAAACTTCCATGCTTGGAAGTTGTTCTTGTCAAGCTTTTCAGTGACAATCTGTGAGAGAGAATCAGATGCCATTACAGAATACTGCAAAAAGTTCTGTCACTGCAAAGAACACAGCTTCAGCCTCACAAGGGCAAATCTGCAAAACTGGCGAAAGTGGTATTTGACCACACAGTCACTTTCTAGTGACGATTTTGCATAAACAGGAACCAAGGATGATTCTGTAACTCCCAATGTCTCTGCACATAAGCATACGATGCAATTTCTACAGTAACTTTTCACTGACCTGTAGAATAGTGGCGGTACATCATAAAACTGGGCTTTTTCCTGAGTGCGTGCAGAAAACTTCCGCCTCCAAAACAGGCCCCGAAATGGCCTCAAATCAAAAAAACAAGGTCGCCAAGGGCTAAAGCCCTCTCCCGCAGCATATACTGCCCTCTTGCTTCACCGCGAAGGGCGTCTCAACCTGAGACAATGCACTCCTGCAATTTCCGGCTGTGCTACCTGCAGAGATCTGCTCCCAAAACAGAAAATGAAAGCAACACTGCTCCTCTTACCAGAACACCGCGAGCTTGGCTTGCTTTCTTGAGCTCCTTACCACGAACAAGGCTCTGATACCATGTCAAGATTGTGGGTGAGAAGGAAGGAGTCTCACTTGTAGCTTTCTTGCTTGCACAATGGGGGAATACACACAAGGTTGGAGGCTGAAAACAGTTTTCCTCTTCTTAGTTGTGGAAGCCAAAAGAACTCTAATACAAAGAAATAGAAGAACCCTAGATATGGGTCTCAAAACCAAACTCAACTAACTAAGGTGGCATACTAATTGAGCCACGAACTAGAGTAGATAAGGATAGCTATCATGTAGCTATTATTTAGGGGCGGTGTACCAACCGCGTCTGCAACTGACAAGTCGGTGACATAAATACACAACGGTCACCCTGGCATATCACGAGTGGAGCTCGATATCTCAACAGAGGGTACTCACATCGGCATCAAGGTAAGCTCACTACACACGTAGGATCGACAGTGTGTCGGCTAGGTGAGAGATAGCCATTAGAGCTCGCTTGAAATGCTTGAAGCAATAAGCAGTCCGTGAGTCTTGGCGGTTGAGCGTGAGCTCCCACTACAGAGAGTGATGCTTGTATTGTGGTCATTACTATATATGTGGATTATTTGATCATTCTTGGTGATAGTGAGATAGAGATTGATATTGTGAAGGTTGGGTAGATTATAGGAAATGGATACAAGATGGATTTCGATGATGAGAAATGCCTCATCAAAGACAAGAAGAAGAGTAATAATGTTGCTGCTAAAGGAGTCAAAGCATGGAATCTATATAAGCTTATTGCTTATGTATCTTCTCTTAAAGAAGCTATGAATATAAGAGGAAAAAACATGCCTTTAATTGAGTTATGGCACAAAAATGAGGCCATATTGGATTCAACTAAATGATAGAGATGCAAAGGAAAGGTATGGTTCAAGGATTACCTCAAAATCTTCAGAATAGTACCAAACTATGTGAATGCTAACATGTAGCATTTTGTCCCTTAATATGGGACTTGTGTCTAATCTCAAGCACATGATCCACCAATCTACCCTTATCTAGCATTAGGAACTTCTAGGAAATCCATCCTAGATCATGCAAGGGCAAGGCCAATCCAGCAGATCCAAGGAATTTATGACTAGTTGCCTCCTAGCCTAACATCCTCTCTACAGAGAGAGACCTCTCACATTAGGGGTTGATCCTAACCTCCCATGCAATCAAACAGTCCCTCGATGAAGGGCTTTTACCACTAACCTTGGGGGGGAGGTTTATTGTGTAACTATATAGTTGTCCATGAGGGTACATGAGCTTTTGTGAAAACACAATCAAGAAATAAACTTATCAACAATACCTAGGAAAACATTCCTTTCCATAGTATCAATCCAAGCAATCTCTTGGATATTCCATAGAGTCAACCAACCAATGTATCCTTGGCTAGAAAAACCATCTTTTTTTCAAAACAATAAGCCTTATCATAAAACCGATTCACAGTCCTTTAAATACTTTGCTGAGTAGTTACAATAAAGTCATCAATCAAACCATATGATTCAAGAAATTGTGCCACTAATTCTACTAGTCACATCTCGATCCATTTTATAACATTACAAACTTTCCTTTGATTGATGCAATAATTGATAGTCACAATCCCTTCCTAAACCTAGTGCAAAGAGAAATGCCTTCCAATTTTTCCAAGAGAGTCATTAGTCTTATAATTCCCTTCTAGAGGCACTATAACTTGAGAATACTTGGGTAACTTGAGTGCATGGATAGAAGCTACTTGTAATCCAAGTTCCAATATTAGCTAAGCTAAGGGCTAGCCTATTTCTTTCCAAGCATTCTGCTTTATTTAAACTACATTAACGAAGATCACATTTGTAGGGGTCAAAATATACAACTTCTAGGATTGACCTTTGTCTCTAATTTGACCTTAATGGAAAGGTACTCTAATTGATAATCACATGCTTTCCTTTAAAGGATTTAACAATTTATTATGCCCAATCCTTGTGTTATTGTATCGAGTGACTAAAATTCTCTATAGCATGACCAACTTAGGTACTACTTAGCAATATGAGTTGCTACTTCACAATGCAATTTTATGCACAACTCTTTACGCTTCAACTTCACGAACAACCCTTCATTTCTATGCAATAGCAAGAGGTCTAGATACTAAAGATATGACTTAGGAGATTAACTAGGACCATATGATGATCATAATTCTCAACTCAACTTTATAACCCAACTCAACTTTATAACCAAAGCAAGGAATATAGGGGGCACTTGGAGTCCTTTGCAAGTTGTGGACTTGACATGCTCTCATATCCATAGGAATTGTAGGATGAATGTGGGGTCGAGGGACTAAACTCTAGCTAGGTATTACTCAACTTAACGATGATATCGCTTGTCAAAATTTGGTAGTTGAACCAATTGATGCACAAGGATTGGTGGAAGATTTTGCAATGGTGCAGCTTGCTATTCAACCCTCAATCATAAGGTCTCTCCTCCTCCTCTTCTTTCTGTCTTTCCTTTCTCTTAATTTCTTTCTATCTCTCCTTCACTCTCTCTATCTCTCACTCTCACTCTTTTCTCTTATCCTTCCTCTCTCCCTCTCCCTCTATTCCTTCCCCTGCATATCTCCCCTTCTCTTCCTCCACTTCTCCTCCCTCTCATCCCTCTTCTTCCCTTTGACTCCTCCTCCTCTTCTCCTCTTACTCTTACTCTTACACTTCCACTATTCTCTCTCTCTCTCTCTCTCTCTGAGTACTGTAGCAACACCTCGGTAATAATCACCCCCCATCAAAGAGCAAATGCCTAGCTTGTAGCCCCAGCCCCCTTCAACTAACCTCTCTCACGTTCAATTATTGTAGCATTTCATGCTAATGCCAAGGGTTAAGGTACTAAGGCTTTATATAATCCTTGAGTGCCCTTCCTCTTCATCGACTCCTCTCCCCTCTCTCTCTCTCTCTTTGTATATTGGCAGAACTAGTGTGGAAAAATTAGCATTGGCAAGGCTTTGCTAAGGATTTATATAGCCCTAACTCTTAAGGATTTCTTATTCTCACCTTGTTGTAGTGGATGGAGTTCATGAAATAGTCAAATGGTGATGGTTCTTTGATGTTCTCATGGAGTGGAGATAATGAGATGATGATTACAAGGTCATCCCTAATTGCATACATGCGTGGATTTGTCATGAAAATCTCATGTTGAATATGAGAAAGAATTGTTTCCCACTTTATGAAGCATTCATTTAATAAACAAAACTTGAGTTTCACTCATAGGAGAGATTTATATAAGTTGTTCTAAGTAGTGACAAACACATGTAATCATAATAAAGTCTACTAGTACAGTCCTGGCATAGTCCAACTCTATGAAGACAATAGATACCGCAAGAGTGTACCATTGAGTAGAGAGGAGTGTAGCTCACACTCTTTATAGTGTGCCCTCATTGTATTTGAGTTGATTGAGCTCATCACTACTAGTTTCAAGTTTGGGGATTAGCTCCTCACTTGTACTTGGCAGCCATAATTGCCCTTCTATTGTAAATATAGAGTTTAATCCGTTAATGAATATTATGTTCTCTATCCATTCTAGAGTTGATTAAGACTTATATTAGTAGCTTACTCTAATCTCAACATAGATCACTATCATTCTTTACTAAATAATTCATTCTATCAAAAGTGTTTTGTATCTACGAAAGCTCTTATGTATCTAGAAAATCTCTAGTGTAAAGGCACTTTTATTTGTGTTTTCAATGTATTGTTATCATTGTTTTGATGATTCATTGAGTCATTTCTCTTCTCATGTTCCTCATTCCCTTTTTCATATATGCCATTTGATGTTGATTATACGATAAGTTGCATACGTAAGCAACTATACCTTATTTCTATAGCACTCTCTCAAGGATAACTTCCCTCTCAATTATTTTCTTGAAGATTTTTTGTTGCGTTAAGATGCTCTTTAAGTAGATGTGTTCACAATCTTCCCACTTCATAGACTAATGAGATATGACCTCAAATATCACCTCTTGCAATACCAAAATCTATAATCTCATAATCTCTAGTGAGGGTAGCAAATGTTGTATTAAGTTAGGTGAAACATTCTATGCCAAGCAAAACTAGGTCTTCCACCATTCTATAGATCATTCTCCACATGCAATCAAGCTTTGGAGTAGGTGGGGGCTTAGGTTTCAAGGGACTCACTCAATGGTGCATGTGGTCTTTAACCTCTAAATATTTATCAAGATGCTATTGCAATTTGCTAACTTGCCCTTATTTTTTTGTTGGATTTATTTATTCCCACAACTAAAGGTCACTATTAGGGTAGGTCCATTATTGAATAATTGGTGTTGTACTTAACAATGGAAATTGTGGTTTTTCTCATTGTAGTAGTACTAGACCAATGGGGTGCTACTATTGTTATGGATCTTGGGTGATAGACTTAGTAATCTTGATAGGTTTAGCAATGGATATAGACTATGCATTTCTAGCAATAGATGGGGGTTGTAACTAGTCTTCATTCATGGTGGGTGAGTCCTTATCTTTGTAGATTGTCACAAACATGTGGGGCTTAATCCTCTTCAAGGATACAATTTCCTATTTTTCTTGGTGCTTGCCATTTGGTTTGGAGGTTGTCTCTTTTGGGATTAGGTTTAGTCTTTTTCTTCTATGATATATTTTTTTCTAGGTTCTAGATGCTTTTGGGATTGCCCAGTCAACAATTTCCATTTAGTATTATTAGGCCCTCACTAGGCCTTTGGGTGCCCAACTAATTAAGGAAAACCATTGTTTGTAGTTTCTTAATCACTTGATTTGCATTCTATGTTTATATGGAAAGAGGCTTGTGGGTTGCTTAGCGAATTAGGACTTGTTCATTTTTTGTAGTTTCTTTTATTTCATATTGAGGAGTTTCTTAGCAAGTCCTTACCCCCTTGCTATTTCCATTCATGGGTGGCAGGTGTGTGGTATTTCTTTCCTTTTCTTTTCGCGAGGTCGCTTGAACTAAATATAGTTAACATTTTGAAAAGACTTGAGATAGATGTGCAATGGAAGGGAAATAGACACAAGATATGGAGGCTCAATCCACTTTCATTTTCTTCATTCTTCATTCTCTTCTTCTTCCATTCTCTATGTTCTCTACAATGAGTATCTGTAAAAGTGGGTAGATATTCTTTTGACTTAAACTCCTTTTACACATAGTCTCCCTTTGTTTGATGTATACATAGGATATGACCATAAGCTAAAGTATATTTCTCAACACTTCCCTCAAGATTAGAATGAGCTTGCAAAGATAGTAATCCAAGTGCATTTCTAAAATACTCAAACTTATATTTACCTAACTCTTTGGTAAAAATATTTGCAACTTGGTCATTGGTTTTGACATGTATCAAGTTTGTCTCCATCCATGACTTTCTCTCTGATAAAGCGATAGTGCCCTACAATGTGTTTTGTTGTAGCATGATGGACTAGGCTCTTTGCAAGCATAATTCTATTGTTCTTATCACAATACATGATAACTCCCCCATCTCACATAGTAGTCTCAACCATGTTTGCTCATAAGTTGCCAATGCTACTCCTCTATACTCTGCTTTAGTGCTTGATAATGCTACCATATGTTGTTTCTTACTACTCCAACTTTCCATCTCTAAACAAAATGAGAAAGCATATCCACTAGTAGATCTTCTATCAATAATACTTCCTACCTAGTCTGCATCTATATATCCAAACAAGCTAGTATTGATTCCTTTCTCATAGAATAAATCATAATTCACTATCTTCTTAACATACTTTAGCACCCTCCTGATCTACATCCAAGTTTGATTTGCATGGATTTTTCATGAGTTGACTTATCACTCCAATTTCACACACACACACACACACACACACACACACACACACACACACACACACACACACACACACACACACACACACACACACACACACACACACACACACACACACACACACACACACACACACACACACACACACACACACACACACACACACACACACACACACACACACACACACACACACACACACACACACACACACACACACACACACACACACACACACACACACACACACACACACACACACACACAGAGTGTGTGTGTGTAGAAGATGCTACAATTATGGTGTCTCCAATAGCTCTCTTATGAGAAGCATATTTTTGTCTTATCTCTTAAAAAATAATAAATGATTGTACATATATATAGTTGGAGTTAGTGAGTAAGATGGGTGGTCCATCACATTGGCCTTTACCCCAACAACATCTCACTTAAAGGCCAATGTGCTTTTAAGAAAGACAAAAGAATAAAAGAATGTGTGAGACAAATACATATGAGTTACCCTCCCCAATACCCATCAACTCCTTGCAATATGTGTAATGTACTTATCACTTAATTGCAAAAGGTAACTTTTAGTAGTCATCTAGGGTCTATTCTAGTTGCCACTGTTTGTACTCCATGAGAATAATTAAATTTTGATCTTACTAGGTGGCCTTGGGTCTACCTTGTTGTGTAAAGTGCTTGGCCTTGACCCACAAAGATCAATCTGCAATTTCCTAAAAGACCTAATAGTGTCTAATAGCATTTTAACGCTCAATCTAGGCCACTACATTGTAACCCTTAAAGATCGAGAGCAATCAATCGATACACTTGATTCATAGTGAGTGAGAGATGAGGGGGAGCTAAGGTCTATCCCTCCACCTATGAGGCAAAATCTCATCTCCATTTCCCTAAAATGGTGCATGACCATGATCTAAGAGTGATGGGTGGAAAGTCTGTCTCCAACTGTTGTCCTACTATTTCCTTTGGGAAAAGTACTTTACTTAGCAAATCCACCCATCCATTGATAATTTTCCATCAAGGAAAGACAATTTCCCTCTTTCCATTTAAGCATGGTTTTTCTTTAGTTTTCTATATAAAGCATGCTAACACACTATTCGATATATATGAAACCCTTTCATAGGCAATGACAAATAAGAAATCTATAAGAGCCAACAGTGAAATTTTTTGTAATAACTGAGGTATTCTTAGCTCAGTAGCACCTCACAACATTTCAGACATTTTCCATAACATCTGAGAGTCAGAACCTATCCATATGAGCATCAGTGATTGCATGTTCAACATGTAGCATGAAAAAGGTGTGAGAGTGTGCAATAGCAGAATGGAATGGAAACACAAAGACAAAGGAATAGAGAGAGATTGTAAGGAAAGAATAATGAAATTTGCATTGAACAAGAAAGAATGCTAATACAAATGGGAAAGCAAAAGGAGACAGGTTAGTCCCTACATGTAGCCCACAACATCAATGAGGGAACCAGACTAGGCTGATGATATGGGTAGCACTAGAGATGGAGGAAGATAATGGAGTTGGAGTGTGCACCTACCATGGAAGGAGAAATATGAATGAATGATGGGAGGGGTATGCTATGTATAGCAAAAAATGCCCAAATATGGCCAACTTGCATTGGAAAAGGCCATAAATGATGGCCAACCAACAATAAATGTTGGTTAATGACGAATAAAATGCCTAAAAAATAGGAGTGACCTTGGAAAAATCCCAATTGACAATGATAATGCCTGACGTGTGTAGGTAGACTATGGAAAGGAGTAACTGCCTAGGAAATGCACACAAAATCCTGGTTGGAGGAGAAACTGCACTAAAAGGTAATAAATTGAGTGCTTTAGAATGAGATATCTCCTTTGTCAAAACAAGTGACAGACAAGAGCTCCTAAGGTCCTCATCTATCTCAAACTGAGGCTCACAGGTTGAAGATGACAAGGCATGACAAACATGATTGCTAACACCCACCCCCTCTTAGATCGTGGATGTGGTAGAAGGCAAAGGAAGAAATGGATCTCAGGGTGGCAAGAGGGATGACAGTGTCGATGAAGTTCGTCGATGTAGAATACCGATGAAGAAGCTTCTTGTGATCCTAGGAAAATCCATTTGAAACACTAGGGGCCAAGGAATCCACATCTATATCACCAAGATCATCCCCTGCTAAAAGGGATGGGGGGTATGTAGGAACAATCAAAGGAGGGGGTGGGGATGGGAAGGAACTTGTAGAATAGGTGGTGCACAAGTGGAATTGACAACTACCTCGAACCCTACATAAGAGAAGGGGAATAGATCCTATAAAGCCCACTCTCTTACTAACCTATCACTATAGCAACCCTTGTAGAAGAATATACAAATGGCTAGCTTGAAGGTAACCTAGGTACAAAGCCTTTTAAGGCCATAAATTGAAAGAAGTGGAAAGCTCAAGTTTGGAACATAAAGGGTTGGTAAAAGGGAGCTCGAAGCACGGTTGAGAAATAAAGGCAAAGTGTCAATACCACAAGTAGGCACTGAGACAATGTCACCAATAGTGATTAGAACCCTCAGAAGGGCATAGATCCTACAACAATTCACCTCATGGAGTTGTATGACTAGAAGCTCCACTATCAACCAACCAATGCCTCTTAGAAGATGAGGCAACCATTGAAGAAGGCTCCTCCAACTCAACAATATGAAGGAACAATAACTCATGGATAACCACTGGAGTAGAGGAAGAAGGCTCAGATGTTTTAGCTCCAACCTTTGGAGGTCAGGATACTTCTTCCAATATTTCTCCTTTGGATGTGTCCCCTTCCCAGAATATGGGAATTAGGCTTCTCTAAATTTGAGTCAAAGCCTGAAGAACTCTCCTATCTTTTAGCCTTTGAATTTTCTTTTTTTTTCTTCTCCCCCCCAAACCTGTAACAAAATATTTAATGGAGGTGGATCCATTGCCAACCTCTTTGGCACATGTCATGCTACCGAACAAGCAAGGGAAGCTCCTTCCATAGAAGCTTCTCATGGGTCCTCTATGGAAAAAGGCTAGTGTAGAAGACATCAAATTGAAGAGATGGAGGATGAGTCAAAATAATCATAGCCATATCCTCCAAAAAGAGATCAAAATGAGGAGATGGTAGGCGAGTCAAAAGAATCATAGCCATATTCTCTAAGGAGATCATCTTGCCAAGGGACACAAGCTCATCCTTCATATCCTCCAACTTGGTAAGATGATCCTTCATGGAAGGAGAATCATCAATAGTGAGCGTATGCAATTTCTTCTTGAGAGTAAACCAATGGACAAACATCTTCTAATGGTATAAAGAAGCAAACCTTGTCTACACTTCCACTACTTTTCACAACCTATGCACATGCATTAGGATAGAATCTTGTAAGCTCATAAATAGGAAATATTGGGATCTAGAGTTGAGTGATGCATATTCTTTTTAGAACTATAATTAGATATGAACACAAACATCAAATCTTGGAAGATACCATATCCAAACCCAACACAAAAATGTTTAAATATAACAAATCACTCATAGCATGCAGAATAGAAATATTTAGTAGATAGTACATTAGAATAAAGAAAGCTCCATATACAATCCATTAGAGAATATAGTAGAGTAAGTAGCCCACACTCTCATAATGCTCTCAAAATACATCGATATCCTTAGCATGAATATAATGAAATACATTCATATCAAAAGTATACATCAATGTGATACAAATAGGCACACCCAAATTGTGAACTGACATATTTGAATAGTTTCACTCCATGATCCTTGGCACCTCCACACTCTAGCACACCATGATCCTTGGCACCTCCACACTCTAGCACACCATTGTTTGATCCACTACAGTCATGTGCCCAACATGTGGCATGCACGATGGACTCAACCTACTACTAGAATTAATCTTTGATGTCACCAACATCATCATTAGAGACCTCATTCGATGTTACAACATGATCAAGAATAGGTACTGGGATAGGAATAGACTAAATGATTGATGAGTCACTGCAGGAACCACATCAAGACCACTAGGAGGAGGAGGAAGAAGAAGAAGCCAATTCCTGGTAGGCACACAACTATGAGGTGGATGAGGTAATATGGGGATCGGAGTGTAGTTTAAGTAATGTTGCTAGAGCCATAGATCCATTTGATGCTAGAGGGGTAGATGAGGAACATTGTAAAAATACAATTCAGTCTCATGAAGGTCTTCAAGTACTGCACTCCAAGCTGAATCTCCCATTGCAAGGAATTCCTCTCCACTTGAACCACAATTGAATTCTCCAACATATATTGTACCTGGGCCTAATGTTTGGAAACTTTCCCCTTGAGGCTATAAATCTATATCAAGTGTTTAGATGCCAACATTTTTGTTTGAGTAAGATGGCCTTGTGGCCTTGAGTTAGGGTAATGTCAACCTTTAGTTTAATATCAACCTCCACTTGATCCTTGTTCCCTAGCTACAGGTCCTTGGTTTTGAGAGGTTAACTTAGCCACTAGACTTCTTTGTAGGCTTGCTAGTTACCAACATGAGAGAAGGTGATGGAGCCAGGCTTGAAGCAAAGGGGACAGTCCCCTTTTCTACCTCATGTTCTCTACTCTTGCATGAGTGGTAGTAGGTGGCATGTGCTTCCATAGATACCACACATCAGTCTCCCACTCTTCCAGGACTTGGCAAAGATCATTCTACAACACCTCCACTTGTTCCAAGGCATCTTCCTAGTGACCCTCACCTACCTTGAAGGTTTCCACTAGGAGAAACCACTTAGGGTTTTCCAAATCGCTGCCTAATGAGAAATCAAAGAAATCAGGCATAGGGGCCTTGGGAGAGGGTTCATCATTGCTAAGAGAGATAAGATCATATACTACTATTTCCTTGCCCTTCCCCTTTGACTCAAATATTGTCATTTTGCCTACCTCTACCTTGCCATCCACCTCAAAGGAAGGTACAATTTGGAGGACAACAAAATGAGTGCCAGACATATCCATGTAATGAAGATAAGCTACAAAACTAGTGGCAAAAGGAGAAGTATGTGGAGCCAAACTGGAAGAGACATTCTACATTCTACATGGCTGGGAAGTCTAGGGTCGACTACGAAAGGGGATGGGGATGCAATTGTGCATTCACCTTTGGATTATCATCATTAAAGGAAAGGGGAGACAATTAGGAGAAAGGGTCCACCAAAGAAGCTTAAAATTGGCTGGTTTCTTCCTCTCATGACTCATGCAACTCTGCTTGGAAGGACTCTTGCAACCCTTGCAATATATCCAAAGAAAGGGAAATAGAACCCTCTGTATCCCTTGCTCTGGCCACTTGACTACACAAGAAAACTACCTTCATTTTTGCATGTTTCAGTCTGTACCAAATAGCATTTGCAAAATCCAATAGGGTTGATTGACATGATAGAAGGTGATGCCAATGTTCTTGGATTTGCAAAATCCAATAGGATTTATTGACAAGATAGAAGGTGATGCCAATGTTCTTGGACATAGCCTACTACTACTGCACCTTTGCTAGAAGAGTTGCATTCTCTTGTTGGACTTGTTCCATCTCCGCCCAAAGTGAATTCGGCTCCTATTGCACTTGCTGTTGCCAATTGAGTCTAGCCACCACATAAGCTAGACAATCATGCACCATTGCTAGATTGAACTCCTCCAAAATCATGGATAGGAAGTTGATGCAATTGGAGTCATCTGAACCAAAGTTTTGGTGGTTGCAATGATAGCCCTAGAAGCAATCCTCATAGGCTAACTTTGAACTCTCCTCCTTACTATGTTTTTGACATGGGGGGACTCTTGAAGCATGGCAACCTAGATTTGAAATCCAATTGGCTCCCTCATAATCCAGACCTTAAGGGATTGCTAGCTGATGGAGGGTGGTTTGGAAGAGGTTGCTAAATAGATCCCAGCTCCACAATCTCAACTTTGCCGTAGGCATCCCCAACCAAGTGGGAACTCCTCTTTCACTTCAATTGCCATACCCTCTGAATGCAAAGAAGGTTCTACTAGACTAATTGTGCTACCAAAGAAAAGGGAAGTTTTGGAGTAGCCATATAAGGAAAGAGAAAGGTGAAGTGTTGCCCATACATCACCCAAATGGATTGGACCATTGGTGAGTAGGTAGCCACATGCTTGCACTCAATGTGGAGGTGCCCCAAAAAGACTCCAACCTAATTAATCTAAGGGTGGACAGGGAGGAAGAACATTGAGGCACCTTTTGGGACGCTGTGAAAGCCTTGGACTGTAGGTACAAGGCATCAAGCAAGAACTTCAAAGCATCCCTATGTGGCTTGTAGCTCTCTATCATGGAGCTAAGACGATATTCCTTCTTCTAGACCACTCCAAATATGGATTCCATATTTGGGATAGGAAGAAACGAGGGTGCCTTCTCATGGCCAGTAGGGAGAAGGAGTTTCTCCTAGACTTGCTGAGGAGTCAAGTTGTAAGTGTGTCCACCTAGCTCCACTTGTGAACTTTCATGCAATTGTATTAAAAAGAATTCGCCTTTGGGTGCACATGGGTGATCTCCCAAGGCATAGAGACAAACCCATCTAGGCGTAGAGCTGGTATCCACTCACACACTACCTCCTTGAATTTAGGAAGAAAATGCATCACTTTGTCCAAGGTGAGACGGTACAGAACCTAGGCTTCCTTGCAAAGTGATGACACTAAGTATGTAGAGAAGATGATGAATAGAGTGTGTGAAAGCTAGAGAAGGTGACAATCACAAGTGCCATTGTAAGATGATAATGCACAATTAATGGTGAGAAGGATGAAAACTTGCTTTTGATGGGCATGAAGACCATGAACCATAATAAAATTAAGACCATGAATGCATGGATGCCACATCAGTAAAGTATCCCATAAGAAACCATGAGTGCCACTTGTGTCTTGATGTGCCATACCACTATCGATTGTAGCTAGTGTCCCAAAAAATGAGTGAGAACCTTTAATAAGAGACATTGTAGCAGCATGAAGAAAAGGACCAAATTTGAGATGCATGCTAGCAACCCTCAAAGAAAAAGGACTAGACTTGGAATTAGCTAGATTGAAAGTTGAAAGACTCGGCCCCAAGCCAAAGGAAAACTCCAACTATGATGGAAAATGGCACATCAAGCCAACTACATGGTAGTGCCACAATTGAAACCCATTGGCAATGTGAGAGAGGAGTTGCCTTGAAAGTCAATCAAGGAAAAAGCATTCCAACTAGTGCCTTGAAATACCTGGAATGGACCACTCTAATGGTAGTTGAGGTTGTGGAGGGAAAATTTTCCATTTGGGTCTTAAAAACCAGTATTGCCTAGTCCTACTCAAAGATCCCTTTCTTAGACAGGCAATCCATGTGATGCTTTTGCTAGAGCTAGATCTTCAAAAGGAGATAAGGGCTCTGTATACAATCCTCATCTTGTGTAGCTAGGGCCTCCAAGAGGAAGGGGAGGGAATCCTCTCAAAGGAGATGATCACTCTACGCTATTTTCATACTCAGAACCATGAATTCCAAGGGTGTCACACACACTCCAAGAAAATTTCTAATTTGTAAAGAGTCAAACTAGTTGCCACCTTAAAAGATGTGCAATAAGCCCACAATTCTATTGGTGGCTTGGTATCCTAGTCTTTCTAGTGTTGTTCAAACAGCTTGGTCAAAAGGTTTTCTTAGTAGAATTTGCCAAGCCAATTTCCTATGTGGATAGTATGGAGAGAATTTCTAATGAATTATGAAAAAGAAATCATTTAATTTATTAATGACATTGTTAATGAAGTGACCATCCCTGGTCACTAACTAGCTCCATTGGACTCTCATAGTGAGTAAAAATATCCTTAAACAAAAACTTGACCCCACTAATTAAGCCAAATTATCTGAAAGAGCCCAAGTCTTGACCCATTTGATGCAGTAGTTGGCTGCATTAATGATATATTGATTTCATGTGTAGAGGATGCCACTTGTGAAAGGGCTCTTGAGGTAAAATAGGGTGGAGAGGGAGCTAATCTTTGGTGAGAGGTTGCCCCACAGGGATCACACTAGCAAACCCATTTTGTACGTTGCCCTTCATGGTAGGCCACCATAGCCCAACCTCTATTGGATTTTATGAATAGTGACTTTTGCTAAAAAATGACCAATAGCCAGGCCCTCATGAGCTTCCACCATGACCGCATCCTACTCCATCGGCAAGATCACCTACTACAACACTCCAAAAAGAGTTCAATGATATAAGTACCTAAGAATAGATTTGAATCTATAGCTCTAAAGAAGTGTAAGACACTTCCAATGGTCCATTGAAGGTAAAGCCAACATTTCATCATACTAGGTCCAAGGCAGATTGGCAACAACAAATTTTGAATTGTCTACCACCACCACCACAAAAAGATGAGCATCAGGAAATTAGACATTGACTCAAAAGAACCTTCCCCAAAGTCCAGGAAATATAAGATGTCTGCCACCATATGCTGAACATAAGGCCTATGAACCACTATAATGACAAATTCTTGAAGCACCAAGATCCATCTTGCCAACCAACCTAAGCTCTCAAAAATATTTATGGTAATGTTATTTTGCAAGAAGGCCTACCCCATGTATAAGAGAGAATTTAGATGAAGAGGATGAAGATGGTCATGTTGAGGAAAATTTTGATGTAGGTCAAGAGGAAGATAAAGGGTTTAAAATAGTGGCCTATGAAGCTTCTAAAGATTATGTTGGGAAATGTGAGAAAGATCATGTCCACCAACATGAGGAAGACCATGACCATGAGTTTCTATTTGATTCAGTTGTTTATGCTTTTGTGGATCCAAAAGTACATGCTTTTGATTCCATGGATGATAATTATTATGGCTTGGTGGTTATGACTTTAATGCATGGATGGGATGATACTTTTCCTTTTGATCCTTGGGGATAGAGGATTATATTTGAAAAGGAAAACTCTATTTAGACTAGTTATTGTCTTCAAATTGTTCCCACATATTTAAGGGATCATTTGAAGAATGATGGTGTCCATCTATAAGTTCTATTTCATTGTAGTTTGTCCCAGAAGTACTCTTTGTTTTGGACCAAACTTGATGTCAATTTAATAATAGAGGAGTACAAGGCTAAAATAGTATAATAGCTCCACTATTATGTACACTCCAATAAAATTTTAAATAGTTTTCAAGAGGAGTGTATGCTACACTAGAGGATTTCCATTTAGAAAGGGATAAAGAAATAACTTTGTACACTCTTCAAGGCTCCCATGAGTCAAACTATAATAATTTTGGATGGAGACTAATGACAAATGCTTGGAGGTTTTTGAAACTATCGTTTCCACTGCTTAAGTTTTGTTCAATCCATATTTTCGATATCCATGGTGTCATCTATGTAGTTTACATTAGATTGCTACACAATGTATGGTTTCTAAGAGCCAAAGAAATAAATAAACTTATTGATAGCTTGTGGATATTGTTGAAGATCTAAATTCTTCATCACTTGACCTTGATAAGGAAAAGTAAACTTCAAAGACAAGAAAATCCACCGAGGATACCAATGAGAAGAGTTCCAAATACAAATGAGAAGAGTGAAAATGGCATATTAAAAAAGAACTCAACATCCCCAAGAAGGACCTTAGGAGGACATTATGCAAGAAGACATCAAATGGAATATCCTCTAGAAGGACCCTAGAAGAACCTTGACAAAAAATCTTGATTTAAATCTTCATGGCTTGAATGCCTAGATGTATCCATCATCAAGTATATCCCAAGTTGTAGTGTAGTAAGATTTGAGTATAGAAAGTTCTTTTAACCTTCCATACATTTGTCCCTTTGTTGGAAAAATATATATTATAGAGTTAAAAAATAGATTTCTTTTTAGAAAGAAGGATGAATGATAGCTAGTAAGATAGCCAAATTTTGCATGCCTAATGCTTAATATACTTGCTAGTAACTTCAATGTTTGGCACTCCACACTTGTTGACAAGACTATAGATCTATACAAAGTTCTCAAAGTTAGACATAAATCTTACTTTTAATAATAATAATAATACAAATAATTGATGTAAGTATTGCCTTACAATAATGTAAAAAATACTACTAAATAAAAGGTCCTAGATAAAGACATTTTGTAGAATATATAGGTTAAATGTTTACATGTCTTTTTTAATCTTATAATTTGAAGCTTATATGAGGGGATTATTGTTGTCCAATTGTGGATCTTGTATATTGTTGGATCGTATACATCATTCTATCTTATTTTTTGACATGTGCATAGCCATATAGAGCTATATGGTGCGCTAGAAAAAGTAATGGAAGAAGTTTAAGTTATTGAAAAGAAATTTGAAACACTAAAACTAAAATAAAAAGATTTGCAATGTTAGTTTACAAGCTTAGTGGAATAATAAAAACTAAAATAAGAAGATACACATTGAATGTTGACATTTCTTTGAAGGTAAATTTTGTTACCTCAATGTAGGGTGAAAAGTATTGTTGCATAGAAGGCACCAATTGAAGATCCTTTGTAGATTACATGTGTTGAATGTTTGCATGCCATTTTTAAGCTGTAACTTAAATCTCAAAAATCACATTTTGTAGTGGAAGCTCACATATTCCTTTTCTATTTATTAATCTTGTGAGGACCTTTACTAGATAAAAGCCTTGCTATCCAATCTTAGAGCTAGTAGGTTACTAGATACCAAATATCATCCTTTGTTGCATTGTAGCATTAAGTGCCTATATAGAGTTAGATGGTTACCTAGAAGAAGCTATGGAAGAAGAAGTATTGAGTATCGATGACAAATGAGGTTAGAATAGAGTAGAGATAGTGTAAAAAGGAGTTTGTAGGAGCCGAAGTGTCAAATAATGAGAGTTACAAGATGAATGCATACAAAAAGGGCATGAACTATAAATACTTTTGAAATATCTCTTTTTTAAAGGTAACTTAGGAATCCACAATATGTGTCTCATTAGGACTAATGAGCAACATATCATCAACATAAACCTTAATGATCAAAGGTACATCACCCTCATGTCTAACATATAATGTGCTCTTAGTGGGACCATTCTGATGACCACATGCCTTCAAGTATACATGTACCTTCACATATCAAGCATGAGGTGTTTTCTTTAGACTATACAAAGTCTTTTTAAATCTGCACACTTTGGTTTCTTGTCCTTTCTACACAACACCATGATTAAAAAATATACACTTTCTCATATAAATCACCATTCAAAAATGTAGTTTTGATGTCCAATTGGTGTAGATTCCAACCATTATGAGCTTCTAATGTAAAATGCTATGAATAATTGTCATATGGAAAATGGGAGAAAAGGCCTCATCAGAATTAATTCCTTCTACTAAGTATAACCCTTTATCACCACAAGTTTAGCTTTTGTAGCAATCAACACTACCGTCTAGCTTATGCTTTAACTTATAAACCCAATTGGTATGAATGGCCTTCTTGTTGTGAGACAAATTACATAAGAACCAACAAGTACCATTTTTGATAATAGCATCATAGTCAGATATCATACTCAGATAGCAGTCATCCAATTTTTTGAATTTTGTGACTCTTCAAAAGACACATGCTCATCCTCACATCACACAAACTAGAAACAACCAATGCATAACAATCTAATATATAAGAGGCACTATGAGAGACAAAATGAGTATGGCTAGCCAATTGTACATCCAGCTTATTGTCACAAAATGTTTGCACCAACCATTTTGACATAGTCCTTGACTGTTTGATCTTTACTCTCTCATCAAGAAGTGCATCATTTAAATCTACATAAAAAATAGGTTGATATGTTTTTGTGAGCTAATAAACTATCCCATTTGGCATTGCATATGGCTATACACCATGAAAAGAGGCAACAAAGTGTCATAGATTTCTTAAAATTGCAATATAATTAATAAAATAATAGAGCTTGTTGCCACAATCGCAATAATTTAAACATGATTTGAATTTTGCTAGTTAAAAGTGTGGACAAGGAAAAGAAGAAGTAGTGCAATCCATGGCTAGCTTACTACAAATATCAAGTAGATGTATGATGGAAACATGGCTACTATAGGAGTTGATAATGTTGGAGAAAATGTTTCATAAGGGTGGACATCAAGCTTATGAAGAGGGTGGTTGCGTATAACATGGTTGATCTAGGAGATGAAGAGTAAGCCTAAATTTTCTTCAAAGAGGGTTGAACAACTATGATTAAGAGTAGGTCTAAACTATTCTAATACTAATGTACATTGCTATCCTAAATCAAGAGAAGTAATGCAGGGCTAATTTGATACATCATAAAAGGGTTTCTTTGAATGTTCATGTTTGGAATGATGTATGTGGAATATAAAGGGCTAAATTGACAAGTTAAAGTAAGATATAATAGGGCTAAACTATTACAAACATGAGCAAGGATATTCACAAATAAGAATAGGACTCTCCTTGAACCACAAAAGTATATGAGATTATCCATAAAAGATTTAGGATATTCATAGCTTATTAAAATGCCATATATAATCTTTTTTTGTTGAAACTCTTGCTTTATTTATGTTCGAAGCATACTCCTCTTTGGATAGCAAGAATGTTATAGATATGTTCTCAATGTATTTGTATGCTATAAAAGGCTAAATGTAATGTAGAAAATGGACTCATAAGTCTTTGTACTAGAGTTGGAAGAGAACTATTAATTTGGAGGCTTAGGGGGTTAGTATAAAAGGGGCACAAGTGCTAATAAAACTACTTTGACACATTTTTCAAGAATCCAAGAGGGACACTCAATTTAGGATTAGTGTTAGTTGTTACATTTTCTTTCTTCCTTGTACTTGTAGAATCCATGGACTCCTTAGTGTTGAGATTAATGATAGTTTAGCATTTCATGTTACATTTCTTGTTTTGTAGGCATTAAGTGCTATTGTAGTTTAGTTAGTGTAGGCCTCTTTTACATTGTTATTAGAGCAATAGGTTAAATCATGTATGTGGTCATTGTCAACCATAGATTTAGTTGCAGAGGACTAGGCCGTAGGACTATAGCTAGATTCTTGGTCACAAGACTAGGTTGCACCCTAACTGTGACTAAACGTGACCTCTACAATAGATTGAGACTATTCTAGAAGGTGATGGACAAGATCTTAGCAAAAATGGCAGCCTCCCTACCATTTTAGCAGCTCAATATCAAATTTCAAAGAATATTAGAGGTTCCTGGACAAAATGGGGCTCTCAAACTTTGGTGGAGATTGAAGACTTTACTACTATTTAGGGAAAATGGTTTTTCCCTTCGTTCTTCAAGATCCATTACAACTTTCATGGAATATTTCTACTCTTACCTTCTCACCATCACTTCTCTTGGCTTTGAAGCCATTAGGTCTTAACTCCATGCTTCATAGGGAGTCCATCAAGAACGACATTGATGAGGTTTGAAACCATATATAGCACCAACCATTCAATGAAAATTGTGCATGTTTGCAAGGTAGCGTGTAGTAGTTGTTGCATATCAGATAGGTGGCAGGCCTCTTCATTACAACTAGTCCAGTGAAGGCTAATGCAAATGTGATTCAAACTTAGGCACGTCTTGGTAACAGAGAGGGCATATACCATGATTTCTCTTCACGTTCTTCACCTAATACAAGAGCCTATAGTACAACTTCCACACTTCTCTATGCACAATAGTAATAGTAAGCAAACCATTCAAGAGATGGCCTTTCAAGGTGATTGTTAGGCATTGTGATAAGCCTATGATCGTATTGATGTGCGAGGGTATAAGAATCATCATGGATATTCTAATTCCTTGATTTCCTTTCAATATCTTCCAAAGAGGCAAGCTTCTCCTACATTATTGGTATCCATGGGCATTGGTGGTTAGATGTGTTGACAATAGTTCTTCCTTGATGTCACTGTGCTAATATGTTTACATGAGAAAGATTGACTGCAACAACTCCAACATTAGCTTAGTTAGTTTTTTAGAAAAAAATACAATCTAAAGTTTCATCTCATAGTGACTAGAGAATAATCTCACACCACCTAGATATTGAGATTTTATGCTTAGCCATGCTAGCATAGAATGCATAGCAAGTCATCCTGTGTGTGTTGTGTTTGGATTGTTCATTGGATCTAAAGCATCATTGTGCTTTGCATTGACCAAAGCATTTTCTTGAGCAAGTACAAGCAATGGTTGACATGCAAAACTTTGCTACAACATGGCCATTTCATTATTGAAATTTTACTTTTGCTTATAAGTAAGCATTAAATGAATATAAGGAACTTTTGAAGGAGATCCAATGTAGACTAGAAAATAGCTACCACACAAGCAATACTTGTTGATTAGAGCTGAAGTGTTGCATCAAAGAGAGGACTTCTGATGCTTATAAAGCAGTAGCTATAAGCAGAGCATGAGCTGAGTTTGGTGGCAATGCTTCTGTGAATGTATCTATTCTGAATAGTAACAACTGTTGCAGTTAGTTATTTTAGCATAATAGAGTTAAAGGGAAAGTAAAGTGGTCTATGTCTTGGGGTTAAAGATTGGGATAGAAATCCAGAGAGTGGATTGACCTTTTTGAAAGGATACTTTGCAATTATTATAGTGGCCTCAGCTTACTTATTCACCAATAAGATGTAGGAATAATGTTATGAAATGTCATTTGAGGCAAGAATATCTATAGGGGGTTTTGTGCCAATGGCTTAGGTTTAGAGATGTCAAGCTTATGCTCTATTATATTGGAGATAATATGGTTCTCATGCATGTTCTTCCCACATAAAATGACTATTTGAACTTCTTGTTAATGCTAGCATAGAACTCAAGATGTGCATTCTTTAGCCAAGCATGTTATACTACATCAACAATACTCATTGTCAAAGCATGTGACATCTTATGGAGTATACAATAGCCATTCAGCCTGTGGGATAGGAAAATTAGTAGGGCATATGAGAGAGGGTCTCTCCAAGAAGTTTGGGCCAAATTAGTAGTGCAACAACCAAGCTATTAGAGATTAGTGGTAGGTGCAACTCTTGCAAGAGAGTATTTTCAAGAAGTTATACAGTTAGATCAATAATTTGAATGCTGAATAAAATAGGGGATAGCATGGTTGCCAATGATATTAGACAACTAAGAGAAGTGGTTAATAATTTTGGCCACATGATGGATTCAAAAATTGACAAGATGATTTCTTTGGCTACCTTCCATAACATGGAGTTAAATCTTGATAGATTGATTGATAGTACATCATATGGGTAGTCATATATTCGATTTTCTTATGTAGCTATTCAAAGAGAGAGGAAGATACAAACAAGAATGGGAGCCATGAAGAGAGAGAAATGTACTCTCTCTTCTTACATTATTCATTAATTGTAACACACAAAATTAGTAAGTCTAAATCACACATATAGTGTATGAAAATAGGTCACTAACAGAGTTGCCATCTCTAACCTATGAATTAAGTCTAGCTGACTCATTATTATGCAATAGATGACTAGTAGTAGCTAGCTACTATTGTACTAAGTAGAGTCATTGTCAATACCACTAAGCTTGATTCTCAACACTCCCCCTCAAGCTCAAGTCAATTGTTATAGTCCAAGTACCAAGTGAATTGGTAAAGATGTTAGTTACCCGGTCTTCAATCTTTACATGAAGCATATCTATTTGTCTTGCAAGTACCATTTTACTTTATGAAGTGATAATGAAATTCTATGTGCTTTGATCTACCATGGTAAATTGGGTTGCTAGCCACTAGTACACTACTCATGTTGTCTCAATGTAATGTGACCTTCATGTCCATTTGTATACCCAAGTCATGTAATAGTTTAAAGAGCCAAATTGCTTCACATGTAACTAAGGATACACCTCTATACTTTTCCTTTGTGCTATAGAGAGAAACTATAGGCCGCTTTTTACTACTCCAACTAACCATACTACTTCTTCCAAGTCTGAAAGTATAACCACCAATTGATTTCTTGTCATATGCACATCTAGCCCAAACAACATCTATATATATTGTCAAATCAAGTGGCTTTCCAAACTCGTAAAATGATCCATGATTAGAAGCACCTTCACATACTGCATAATACTCCTAAAATGCATCCAAGTGAGGTTGGCATGGATTCTGCATAAACAGACCAATCAGTCCCACTTTAAAATGAGTAATGGTAAGATAGATTAGGATGTTGCCTATACATTGTAACATTCTCTATCTCATTGCCAACATCAACTCTAAGATTTACATTATGATCTAGCAATGTTTCCATGGGCTTACAATCCATCATTCCATACTTGATCACCATATCCTGTGCATATTGTTTCTATAGTAGTCAAATTCCTTGAGATGTAGTCACTACCTCAATGCTAAGAAAATATTTCTACTCTCCCAAGTCTTTCACTTGAAAATCCACTTGTAACATGGATTCAATTTCAACAATACCACAATCATCATCTCCTCTAATGATCAAGTCGTCTACATAAATAACCAAGACTACATACCATGACTCTTTCTACTCTCTGTGAATAGACTATGAATTGTATTTTCCATTTGAAATCCAAGTTGCTATAAATACATGCTGATCTAAGCATTCCATGCTCTCAGTGCGTGTTTCAACCCATAAAGTGGCTTTTTTAGCCTACACATATGATTTGGGTGATCAAGGGGTATATAACCCCTAGGTTTTTCTGTATACACTTCCTCAATCAAATCTCCATTTAGAAATACATTTTTGACATCCATCTGCCAAAGCTTCCATCCCTTAAACATTTCCAAAGAAATGACAATTTTCACAATTTCCATTTTTGGAACTAGACTGAAAGTCTCCTCATAATCAAGACCATACTGCTGCACATGCCCTTTAGAAAACCAGCCGTGCTTTATATCTCCTCAGAGATCCATTTGCTTTGTATTTCACTTGTAAACCCATTTACAACCAATGGGTGTTTTTCCTTTAGGCAACCTAACCAAATCCCAAGTGTCATTTTCAACCAATGTTGCATATTCCTCATCCATGGCTACACACAAATTCTCATCACCAACTGCTTCACTAAACTTGTAGCTCTTTGTTACCCATTACTTTAGTCATGTAAGAAAAGTTATTGGATAAATGCCCATTGTAAGTCAGCCTATCAACAAGTTTCTAACTCTCTCTAACCTTCTTAATTATAGTGCACTATGTGGTTCCCTCTCATGAGGTGGTATATATTTGCTTTGCCTAACTCCATGTGTAGTAACGAATGGTATACCAAGTCTGCTATCAAGACTGTCACCACCAGGTGACTCATAACCAGAAGTAAGTGGCCCAATAACATCTTCAAACATCTTTCCTTTTCCTTTATCTAATCTCACTCACTAACATATTCGTGTCACTAGACATAGAACCATGACTATGCAAGTGACCTGACAATAGAGGATGTATCTCCTATATGCCCAGTTGATGGGACCTGAAACGGGCGGGCACTGGCTCATGCACTAGCCACGGACCTCTATCATGCGCTCAACAACCCCATGGCCTCGCAGCCAGGAGCGTGGATGACACATACATCATCTTCCTTCTTGCGTTTGTATCACGTCTCGTAGTCCAACTCTAACCCAATTAACACTCCTCAGAGGGAGTCCCAGCACATTGCCAAATAACATGAAGTACAAACATAGGAGGTCCTCCCACGGCTGATTGCCGCTACCTCACTACGACTCTCCTACACCTTGGGGATTGGCCCCTCGATGCATCGCTAAATATATACAACACATACGAACACAAACTTCTCTCTTCTATGATTTGCGTATTTCCAGGAGATATACCATGCTTCCTCACTTTGCTTTCCCCCTTAGACCCAACGCCTAGCCTACCACTTGGGACAACCTTACTCACTCAACGTTGGTCATGTTCCTCTAGAAAGCAATTGCCATGTATCCAGGAGGTATTGTCTGATACCTTTTAAATTTCTTTATGATTTATGCAAATTGTGAATGTCCACATGCTCAAACAATTAAGAAAATCAGCATTGGTGCATATGTGGAAAACATTTCTTTCAATGATTTCGACTATCGCTCGTATGTGGCGTTGCATGAACCTAGCACTGAGAAATCCTCGTGATACTAGGTTCTTAATTTTTAATTATCGACCGATCTAAATGGTATGCATAAAAACCAGCAAGCTTTTCATCATTTCATTCAGCATTTAAACACCTTTGATACACTCTACCCCCTCACCCGTTTAGGTTGTGCATAATTGATCGGTTTAGGGTTCATTTTCCATATTTTCATTGCATAAAAAGCCATAAAAACTCACTGGAACATAAAGGTAAGGTTGAACTGAGGCTAAACCTCATACTTCAGACCGCCCATACATCCACAAACATGAATCTTATTTTTCCTTAATTTTCGGCACTCAAAATCCATTTTTCCCTTATTTTTCCCTTATTTTTCCTATTTTTCTTGTATTTTTTGCAATATTAAATAACTGAAAATTCAAAATGGGCCCTTAGGTTCATTTGCAGCAAAAACACAAGTTTAGTTGGTGTGTCTTATTACATTTTCCATTTATGTCTCAAAAACACCCAATTTTTCCATATTCCATGTATTTTACGGGTTTTACACTATTAATTTCATCCACAACACTTATGATTTTCCGATTTTCTGATTTCAAACAGTTGGAAGACATTGCAAACAACATTATAATGCATAATCATCCCATGGGAACAAGTATTCATGAAGCAAATTGCATAAAACATCAATTTCCTTTGTAAAAATGAGATTACCGTTCTTTGCGGGTTGCGGGTTTTTATTTGCCATATCTCGGGACTGATTTCCAGCCACCATTAATGCTCATGACAGTCCACAATCAGCAATCTTCATTCCTCTTGAACCACGGAGCAATCCGGTCTTCATTGGACAAGCATCCGTCATCCATTCTTCTTCTTCTTCTTCTTCACCACATGAATCTGCCTTTAGGGGAGAGAGAGGGAGGAGAGAGAAAGACTGAAATCAGAGATCTTCATAGAGACCGCCATTGGAGGAGTGAAGCACGGCGAAATGATGGGCATCCAGGAGGGAAGCAAGGGCAATGATCAGTGGTGTGGGTTGTTTGCAGGCTGGAAGTTGAGCATCTCCCATGATGGCGCAATTTTCGGGCGCATTCTGCTCATGTTTTTTCCTTCTCTCTCTCTCCATGATTTGTCATGTGGCATAAAATGCTTATTGGCCCCAAAGGTCACTACCCACTCTTGGCCAAAACAAGTCCACCTCTTCAAATCTTGCCCATTTGTTGGCCATTTTCCCATCCGGACTCCGAATTGAGCTCTGAAAAATCTTGGGCGTCCGGGTCGGCATTCCACATTGGCCAATAACTCTTGTCAACCTGCACAACAGTCTGAAACCAAGTGTCGCTCGGGCGCCTTTAAAGCACTTTGATGCTTAAAATCGTCCTAGATCGAGCCGCCGCCTTTGACGTTGAATATTTTTCCCTTGATATTCGTAATTTTTAGCTATTTTTAAGCACTTCTCAGCACCAAAATTCCGCTCTTATTGGCGACCATGGGATAGGGTGACTCAGCCCGTCGAATCCCACACCAGATTTGCACATAAACAACCAAAGGAAGCATCAAGCTGATACAAAATAGATAGATACTAAACACAGCACAACGCTCTCCCGACCCCCTGACATAACCAAGGCATGACATCCACAAGGAGTAGGCCTAGCATAATCTGATAAAAGGTTCAAAGCTAGTCACTAACCGACTGCTCCAACACGGCCAAACTAAAAAGAATTATCAAAGAGGTTGCCCTAAGTGGTGGTTTGAACTACCTACCTGACTAAGGACAACACGACTAGGAGCTCCTACTAGGTGAGGACTCCTACAGCCTGATCAAAAAGTATTTTCTTGTAACACATTTCTTCTGTTAGGGTTTTATTTTATTCATATACTCGGGCATGTAAAAAGGAGGGAGCTGAGCGTAGTGACCCAAGGAGAATAGGGCATCGGCCTCAGGTCCTGTCTCGGTACCCAAGAACCTACCCAGCCCTCGCAAGGCGACACTTAATCCTTTTCTGACGCTCACTTTTATTTTCGCTCCAACCTTCCTTCATTTCTTATTTTCTAGCAAGAAGCCACCCCTAGGAAGACGAGGCATCGGCCCCGGGTCTGTCTCGTCCCCAGGAACCTACCAGGCCTTCACTAGGCGATGATCAACTGCTCATAAATTTTTCTTTCTTTCATTTTCAATTTTTATAGGGGTTAGAACCCCTTTTTACACAGCTCTGTATATATTTATTGTCTTTAAGATATTCAGGGTTTTTTTTCCTTTATCATCTTTTTTTTCTGTCAACAGGCTTCTCTAACTGCCTCACAACTAACAAGAACTCCTAGAACAGCTGCCTAGCAGGCTAGTAGAACAGGGCCACTAGGACTTCCGTCTAAAACAGGTCTTTTGATGTCTGACAATGTCTTTACAGAAGGCAACAACTACTCAGACCTCCCTCAAACATACTGAACCTAAACCTCGGGACTTCATGCATTGGTCGCCGGTCCCCAACAAAAACCCCTTTAACAAGTACACAAACATGTATAGTATAAAAACCGCAGTACTCATAAAGGAAAGATATCACCTGGATAGGGCCACAAGAAGCGTCGATGCCACGACAAAGGCTCCCTCCAGCTCCACGGAATATATCAAGCACAGGACTCAAACAAGAAACCATTAACCGCACCTGCACTAAACAGACAACTGGCCCTCTTGGCCTAACGAAATAAAGCACTTCAAAACCTCGCAACACTGGCCCTCTTGACCTAAGGAGATAAAACCAAATAGCACCTACACATCCCTCCCTAGAATAGCACAGATATACAATAATAGGCTCCCTCCCAAGGAGGAAAAACAGGCTCGTAGCCCTAAACTAAATGCATGAGGTTATGACCCATCCCTCCTGCATAAATAGCAAGAGGTGTACGCATAATATGTTGTCTAATCAACCTATGGGTCCCAGATAATAATGGGAGATTGGTCTCAGCTACTCTTTGCATCACCCATATCAACCATCGTCTGCCATATATTGCATGTTCTGATAACATACGCCACAAGCAACCGGGTCCTGTGTCATCATTGATTAGAATATCAGAACTAGGACCACAATTAAAGAAGAGGTCTTCCTCATTAGCAAGATTTGCTAATGAATCCGCAAACTGATTCCAGTAACGTGGAATCAGCTGAAAAGACACTCTCTCAAACTCTTCAAGTAGGGACATCGCAGTCCAATGATACATACAGAGAATGGGATTTCGCACTGTGTACGTCCCATCTAGCTGATTCCGGATCAACTGGGAATCCCCTTTTACTAACAATCGACGAATACCACCTTGTTTGGCAATATGCAATCCCATAATCAAGGCTTTATACTCTGCCATATTGTTAGTGAATCCTACCCCAAGATAAGCAACTAACTTCATCGTCACTCTACGTCAGGGATCTCGGATTACTACTCCAACACTTCCTTTCCTATTAGGGCCCCTGGACGCTCCGTCAAAATATAATATATACATCCACAATGGGTTTACATAGCCGGCCATCACAAACTCCTCTACTCGTAATTGTGGTAATCAAAGTTTAGCATATTGAGAGGATGAACTGACGGCTCCATCCCACCTTCTTCATTGAACTTAACAAGGATACTCGTCAACAGTCGTAAACAGTGATGGCAGAAGACTTTAATATCCCACACAAAGGTTCCGTCTTCTTGCTCAATCACTTTATATCCTTTGCTCCACCATATGAGTTTCCCCTGATGGTATCTTTGCTCTAGATATGGGTGCTCCAAATAAGGGATTAACCGACCCATCCACCAGCTTTTAAGCTCTTTTCCGCAGGTCTCAGATCATTCCTAGCATGGACCTGCAATGCATTTCCTTTGTATTAGCATACTTAGAAGTAATAAGGTTTAATCTTATTAAGATTAACCTTATTTTTAAACTCTACTCCCTCTAGATCAGCTAATAGGGCTGTAGACCTGTTCTTCCCTAACCTAACAATCTTGTAGGGTCCATCCCATTTAGGTTCCAATTTCCCTGGGAACAACTCCCTACGTGCATCATAATACAAAACCAGTTGTTCTTTCTTAAAGGTATACTTCTTCGCTTTCAGGTCATGTAACTGTTTCATGCGACGTTTAGCCACCTCTTGATGTAATAGACTTTGCAACTTAATTTCATCTAGGTGTGCTAAGGTCGTAAATCGCTCTAATAGGGTGTCCTCATTACCCAAAGAATGGTTTATTGCGAATCTAATGGTCGGCAACTCAATTTCTAAGGGTAAAACGCACTCTTCACCATAAACTAGTTTGAACGGCGTGTGGCCAGTGGCACGCTTGAACGTGGTATTATATGCCCATACTGCCACATACAGCTTCTTGTCCCAGTCTCGTTTCTTCTCAAAGACTATCTTGGACAAGATACCCACAAGCTGTTTGTTAGTACTTTCAACTTGTCCATTTGCCTGCGGATTATAAGGAGTCGTTTTATTGTGCTTGATTTGCCAAGCCTCAGTCAAGCTTTTGATAACCTTGTTCAAGAAATGGGTTCCACGGTCCGACACCAATTCTTTCGGGGGACCAAAACGGCATATTATCTGCTCTAAAAGGAAACTAGCAGTTTCTTTAGCATCATCTTTCCTTGTTGCATGTGCTTCTGACCACTTTGTGAAGTAGTCAGTTGCTACAATAATATACCTCTTTTGCGCAGTCGACGACGGAGTAATAGGACCCACAAAGTCTATTCCCCACTTCTCAAATGGAAGTATCGCCATAATAGGGGTGAGTGGTCTTTTCCTATTCTCTCGACTATCATGTCGTTGACAAATATCGCATCTCTTAACATACGTGAACGCATCCTGGAAGATGGCAGGCCACCAGTAACCTGCTCTTAAAGCCTTTTGTCTTGTAAGCCGTCCAGCAAAATGACCTCCGCAAGCGGAATCATGGCACTCTTCCAAAATGAATGGCACCTCGTCAGGCATCACACATCGGCGATAGATGTCATCAACCCCTTGCCGATATAATATACCTGCGATCAAGGCAAACTTTAATGCCTGCTGCTTAATTTTCCTTCTCTCAGCTTTAGAAAGTTCGGATCCAGCCTCTCCTGTCGATAAATAATGCGTTATTGCAGCGTACCAGGAGGGAATAGACGCCGTATCTATTTTAAATAACAACTCCATGTCACTACCTTCAGCCACCACATATTCTTTCGGCTCCCCAAAGTCCACAAGACATTCCACGATGCCTTGCAACCTTGGTGGCTTACTCCTAATTTCATAATCAAACTCCTGCAAAGTGATTAACCACTTCGCTAGACGATCAGGTGGCTGCAGCTTATTCATCAATAATCGAAGCCCCTCCGCCTTCGTATAAAGCACAACTTTCTCATAGAGAATATAATGCCTGAATTTCTTGGTCCCAAAGACCATCGCAAGACACAACTTCTCCATGTAGGTATAATTGATCTCTGAAATGCCCAATTTTTGACTAGCAAAGGCTATCGGATGATACCACTTTTCCTCCCAAATTTGGGCTAAACAGCAGCTGATACTATGCATGGTGGCTGTTGAAAATACATAGAACACCTCACCTCTTTTAGGTGCTTTTAAAACGGGAGCTTTTACTAGCTCCTGCTTCACATCCTCGAAAGCTACCTTACAAGGGTCACTCCATACAAACAAATAGCTAAAGGACAATAGATTTGTAAGCGGCAATGTTCTTTCTGCCAAGGCGTTTATGAATCTACGATAATAACCAATCGAAGTTAGAAAGCTATGAACTTCTTTCAGAGTGCGTGGTGGACCCATGGCACCTATGACTTTGACCTTCTCGGGATCTGTCGCCATTCCTACCGAACTAACCACATGGCCCAGTAAGAGCCCATAAGGTACGCCAAAAATGCACTTTCGTGGGTTTAGAGCGATACAAAATTTCCTACACCGCTCAAAACATTTTCTTAAAATGATCAATTGCCTTTCTCTCACGGTGGTGACCCCTAATCGTAATCATGTCGGTATAATGCTTCATCATGTCCTTAACCTCGCCAAGAACTTTGAAAGCGCTCGACTCGTAGCCTTGATCATTACCCTGTCATTCCATTGGCCTAACGATCCGATTAGGCACTGGTTGTTGAACCACAGGCATGGTATTAGGATTAACTGCCTGGCCTCCACCATTTGGAGCCATTTGATTGCCTGTAGGCATCGACATACTAGGGGGAGCTGGTAATAAAGGCACATTCTGCATCATGTTCCCTCTCCCATTAGGATTAGCCATCGCTATCCCTTGGCTACTACTGCCATTGGCCCCGTCGCCATATTATTTCCCACTGCTAGACCCATATTCAAATTGCCACGAGAGGCATAGGCTGCTTGTAGTCGAGATTCCACTTCTTGTGCTCGTGTAATAGCAGTATCTATATCCCCCAAAGGGACACTACTCAACTGCAACTGGATATTAAAGTCCAAACCATGCAGAAAATATTGCAATTGGGCAGCTGCGGGGATAGGAATAGAGGTGTCCAACTTACGAAAAACCTCCTTTAGTTGCTTTGCATAAGCACGAATATCCTCGTGTGGTTCTTGGTGGGTCACGTTGAGTACACGCAACCAATATTGCCCACCCCTTTCAGGGGCAAACTCCCTTCGAAAAGCTCCATAAAATGAATCAATATTCAATATGGTTCTGGCTTCTAAACCATGATACCATATGGTAGCTCTTCCTTTGAGAGTCATGTTGAAGAACATCATTAAATGTACTTCTTCTTGGATGCGACAGTTAAACATCAGCTTTTGAAACTCCCTGATGTGGAGTTCCGCATCTTCCTCAACTAGCCCATTAAAAATGGGTAGCGAGTAACCTAGACCTGGCAAATCCATCGTTCCTGCAGGAATTGCAATAGGCTGCACCATGACGGAAATTGGATTTGCACTAGAAATAGGGAACGGTGGGGTTACACCTCCTACACTTGATGTAGACTGCCTTATGGAAGAAAGGGGAGCACTAGAGCTTCCACCTTCTCCTAACTTACTGCTTGTGGCACCAAGACCACTAGATCCACTCCCTCGTAAGGGTTCAGCACCGCTACGCTTAGGGGAATACCTCCTAAGAATTTCAGCACGTCGCCTAGCTCTTTCGTCTCTCTCTTGCTTTTGGATTTCGGCTAGACGATGCTTATCGCGGGTCAATCTCAGTATTCTTTGGCATAAACTGTTAACTGGTCCCTAGACAACCAGGATTCAAGGACCACCACTTCTAAGCGGCTCCCGGAAGACGCACCACTGATGGGACCTGAAACGGACTGGCACTGGCTCATGCACTAGCCGGACCTCTATCATGCGCTCAACAACCCCACGGCCTCGCGGCTAGGAGCGTGGATGACACATACATCATCTTCCTAAACATCTTGCGTTTGTATCACGTCTCGTAGTCCAACTCTAACCCAATTAACACTCCTCAGAGGGAGTCCCAACACATTGCCAAATAACACGAAGTACAAACATAGGAGGTCCTCCCACGGCTGATTGCCGCTACCTCACTGCGACTCTCCTACACCTTGGGGATTGGCCCCTCGATGCGTCGCTAAACATATACAACATATATGAACACAAACTTCTCTCTTCTATGATTTGCGTATTTCCAGGAGATATACCATGCTTCCTCACTTTACTTTCCCCCTTAGACCCAACGCCTAGCCTACCGCTTGGGACAACCTTACTCACTCAACGTTGGTCATGTTCCTCTAAAAAGCAATTGCCATGCATCCAGGAGGTATTGTCTGATACCTTTTAAATTTCTTTATGATTTATGTAAATTGTGAATTTCCATGTGCTCAAACAATTAAGAAAATCAGCATTGTTGCACATGTGGAAAGCATTTCTTTCAATGATTTCGACTATCGCTCGTATGCGGCGTTGCATGAACCTAGCATCGAGAAACCCTCGTGCTACTAGGTTCTTAATTTTTAATTATCGACCGATCTAAATGGTATGTATAAAAACCAGCAAGCTTTTCATCATTTCATTCAGCATTCAAACACCTTTGATACACTCTACCCCCTCACCCGTTTAGGTTGTGCATAATTGACCGGTTTAGGGTTCATTTTCCATATTTTCATTGCATAAAAAGCCATAAAAACTCACTAGAACATAAAGGTAAGGCTGAACTGAGGCTAAACCTCATACTTCAAATCCCCCATACATCCACAAACATGAATCTTATTTTTCCTTAATTTTCGGCACTCAAAATCCATTTTTCCCTTATTTTTCTTGTATTTTTTACAATATTAAATAACTGAAAATTCAAAATGAGTTATGGGCTGTGGCCCTTAGGTTCATTTGTAGCAAAAACACAAGTTTAGTTGGTGTGTCTTATTACATTTTTCATTTATGTCTCAAAAACACCCAAATTTCCTATATTCCGTGTATTTTATGGGTTTTGCACTATTAATTTCATCCACAACACTTATGATTTTCCGATTTTTTGATTTCAAACAGTTGGAAGACATTGCAAACAACATTATAATGCATAATCATCCCATGGGAACAAGTATTCATGAAGCAAATTGCATAAAACATCAATTTCCTTTGTAAAAATGAGATTACCGTTCTTTGCAGGTTGCGGGTTTTTATTTGCCATATCTCGGTACTGATTTTCAGCCACCATTAATGCTCATGACAGTCCACAATCAGCAATCTTCATTCCTCTTGAACCACGGAGCAATCCGGTCTTCATTGGACAAGCATCCATCATCCATTCTTCTTCTTCTTCTTCACCACATGAATCTGCCTTTAGGGGAGAGAGAGGAAGGAGAGAGAAAGACTGAAATCAGAGATCTTCATAGAGACCGTCATTGGAGGAGCGAAGCACGGCGAAATGATGGGCATCCAGGAGGGAAGCAAGGGCAATGATCAGTGGTGTGGGTTGTTTGCAGGCTGGAGGTTGAGCATCTCCCATGATGGCGCAATTTTCGGGCGCATTCTGCTCACGTTTTTTCCTTCTCTCTCTCTCCACGATTTGTCATGTGGCATAAAATGCTTCTTGGCCCCAAAGGTCACTACCCACTCTTGGCCAAAACAAGTCCACCTCTTCAAATCTTGCCCATGTGTTGGCCATTTTCCTGTCCGGACTCTGAATTGAGCTCTGAAAAATCCTGGGCGTCCGACTCGGCATTCTGCATTGGCCAGTAACTCTTGTCAACTTGCACAACAGTCTGAAAAATTATGAAAAATCAACAAGTGTCGCTCGGGCGCCTTTAAAGCACTTTGATGCTTAAAATCGTCCTAGATCGAGCCGCCGCCTTTGACATTGAATATTTTTTCCTTGATATTCATAAAATTTAGCTATTTTTAAGCACTTCTCGGCACCAAAATTCCGCTCTCACCAGTAATGATGGTACTATTCATAGTATGAATTTCAACATGAGTATCATCTACTGGTCTAAAAAAAACAATTGTATTTGGACCACCATACCATGAAGCCAGCTCATCAAACACTACATTCCTGCTAATCAATGTCTCATACATAGTCAGATTGTAGCATTTGTAGGATTTTCTATCCTATATGCATAACCAATAAAGACGCATTTAGTAGCCTTTAGATCTAATTTGTTCCTCTTCTCATCTAGGCACATATACATAAACACTACATCTAAAGACTTTAAGATGCCTAATATCTAGTTTGTGTCCATACAGTCTCTCATATGGTGTAAGATCATGAATACCAACTATAGAAGTTTTATTTATGTCATATTCTGTAATTACAATTGCTTTAGCCCAATAATAGTTCAATAAATTCTTCTCGTTTAGCATGGTTCTTGTACCTTCCATAGGCACCCTATTTTTTCTCTCTGGCACACCATTCTGCTATGGTGTATAATTGTATGTAAGCTGTCTTTTAATACCATACTCAGCCAAGTACCTTCCAAAATCATGAGAGACATATTCACTACCTGCATCAGATCTCTCAAGCATGAGATATAACATCCGAACTCCTTTTTAGCATGTGTTTTAAAATCCTTGAAAACATCTAGCACTTCATCCTTGTGCTTCAGAATTTACAGCCAAGTATATTTGGTGAAATGTCAATATATAAGACATAATGTCTTGCACCATTGAAGGATGCATTATGCATTGGACCCCAAACATCTTAATGCATGAACTACAATGGTCTAGTATTATTTCTGACATGTTTGATAAATGAAAGTCGTACTTGCTTCCCAAACTGGCAAGCAGAGCATACATGTCCTAACTCCATACACTTAAATTTTGGCAGACCAAGTACAATCTCCTTCTATTTCATGGTTTTCATCCATTGTTTGTTTACATGTCCAATGTGCTTATGCTAGATTTCCACATCTCTAACTGCTCCAATATCATGAGAAAACATGGTTGCCTTTAACTCAGGAATAGTAACATCTAAGGTAAACATCCTTTCATCCCTTCTGTCTTTAGCAATTAGCTTGTAGCCATTTCCATACTCTTCAATAAAACAACCATCTCTGTTAAATATAACTTGTAGATTCTACTCTACCATTCGTCCAATAGACAATACATTTTTAGTGATAGATGGTACAACCAACACATCATACAGACTCTTTTTCTTTCCATCATGCATGACTAGCAATACATCACTTGCATGCTTGATGTCATGTTTTTAATCATCATTAGTACACATACATACCCATGAGAGCCTACAATCAAACAATTCTCCATGCGGGGTCATATGATTTGAGACACTTGAGTTAGTGTATCACTTTTCATCAGCCTTGCCTTGCTCATGCATTCAATACATTAGTCATAGCAAATAGCCTATCTAACTACTCATCAATAGCATTACTAGAGGATGCATAGTTACCATGTTGTCTACTTTTACTTTCATGTCAGCCTACGTTTTATGACATTCTTTTACTATATGTCCATATATGCCACAATAATCACAATCTTTGTCTCTATTCCACTAATCATGAGATTGCTAAGAACCACCTTTGCCTCTAGGTGATCTCCCTATATCTCTAAAGGATCTCAATCCTCTTTAACCTTAAGCATTTTGATTTTGCCAAGCATTTTGTTGTTGCTGTCCATAAGCATTTTGAGTATCACCATGACCTTGAGAGATTCCATGAGCCTTACCACCTCTAGCTCTCTGACTAGAGTAAAATACACTATCTTCGCTATGAGAGGTACTCAAACCTATATTTAAATCAAGTTTGACTACTTCATTCAGTAGCAATGCAAGTAACTCATCCCAATAAGGGGGGCTTGGTCATACAGAAATTGATGTGTCAAAGGTTTGTATTCCTTATCCAATCCATTCAAAATAATTGTAATCATGTCCTCATCCTCGACCTTCAATCCAATAGAAGTAAGCTTATTTGGAATGGTTTTAATTTCTGTGGTATAAGCTTGTATGCTTTTGCCATTTCTTGACATGTTATTAAACTATTACTTTAGCTAAATTTTCATGCATGTACATGTAAAATAGAATAACAAATAAGAAACTAAAATTTTATATGATACTCGTATGATATAATAATATACATGAGTGATATTACCATAGTTTTTCATAAGAATCTCCCATGCATCCTTTGGACTCTATGATTTGCATGGCCATAGCATTTGATATGCATAAGCAGAATCAATGCAAAACTTTACTAGCTCTTTCCATCCACTATTTATGAGCTCTTTATTTCTCATGAGTAGGATTTCTATTGAGAAATCTTGGTTCAACTTCATCTCTAGTATGTAAATCCCAATAACCTCTCCCAATCAGTAGGAAGTTTTGCATTGTGAACTTCCATAGAGCAAAGATCTTATTGTGAAGCTTCTCCCCCACAATCTAAGTGATATTACTAGTTCTTGTTACATTAACCATAATGCTACTAGTTCAAGACAATGCAATATCTTTTTAGCTAGGCAATAATAGTGCCTTCAAACAGTCTCCAAAGCCTTGTTACAGTTTACTAGCTGTAGCTACAAATATAATTAATTACTCAAGACATAAATGAAGTGTATTTACGAAAATTAGTGAGTGTAACCAAGATCCAAGATAGAAAATGTAATTTATATCTACAACTTAAAAACATCTATAATCACCTTCATACATGTACATGACACCCAAAGATTCAATACATCCACTAGAAGTACTTGATTGGTATCAAACCACTTTATGGATGACCTATTGAGACGAGTGCTAGTTGTAAACTATATTATAGCAGCATAATAACAATTTAACTGAGCTCAACATAGGCCCAAGTCAGCTCAAAAACATCTTAGGACATAACCACAACATCTCAACATCAAAACATATCCATACAAACACCAATGGATGCATAGAACTCATGCAAACATGAAGGAGATTCTTGCCAATAATAGTAACCAACAAAAGGGGCCTACTATAACCACCTCTAAATTGAAAAAACAATTCTCAAGGCATTAGACATTACAATATGGAAGCATTTGAAGAATGTAAATAATAAATCCGCAATCACCATCAAGCATAAATCAATGTCTTTAGCCCTTAGCTAATGAGGTACAATAGCAAAATATCACCCATGAGCTCCAATACATTAATGTTTACCATCCATAAGCATTCTTAAGCATTTTCCAAACATTTTACTAACATCTCAAGCCAAAGTGTTGTCCACTATAATAGGTAGCAAGTTTGTACAAGATTGCGTTAAATATCTCAAAATCCGTGTAAAATTCAAAAAAAATTCTACTACAAAAGTGTAGACCACGTCAAAATAGTTAGAGTCATGAGCCATTTCTCCAAAATCCATTTCTGCAACAAGATATGGCTTCTCCAAAACATTGGGCTATTGTAAGGTTTCTCATAGACATAGGAGGTTCATAGGCTAAAGGTCAAGTCTAGCTCCTACGAAGCTAAGCTTTGATACCATGTTCAAAGAGAGAGGGAGAAAAGACAAGAATGGGGGCCATGAACAGAGAGTAGTGTACTCTCTCTTCTTCCATTATTCATTCATTGTAACACACAAAGGTACTAAGTCTAAGTCACACATATAGTGTATGAAAATAGGTCACTAACTAACTAGACATCTCTCATTATTACACCACACATGATTGGTAATAGCTAGCCACAGTTCTACTAAGTAGAGTCTATGTCAATATCACTGAGCTTGATTCTCAACAATACATTCATCTTATGGTTAGCATCATGATGAGTGTATATACAATGACCATGGTCTTGGGGGGTCTTGGGGTCTTGGGAAAGATGTATGCTATGCATCTTGCTATAATGATGGTCGATTCTTGAATGTACATGGACAACAACACTATGCTAATGGGTATGGATAGCCATCATTTGATTTTGGGCAACAATATGATGATTTTGCTCATGATGTAGTATGGATTTGGGCAAAATGTATGCTATGAATATTATCAAAATTGTGGGCAACACTCTTGTGAATCTAAAAAAAAGCATAGCTACTATGGGCCTTGTGGTATTGATCATGTTTATGAGGATATCTTTACCCAACAACATGATTCTAATGTACATCATGCTAATGGTCATGTGTATGATGACTTATTTTGTTCTGAGCAACATTTAATTGTTAACCATGATTCCGTCTATGGCCAGTCTTCATTGACTGTAAATTATGTTACTACTATGGATCCACATTCCATTGAATATGGATAACATGCTTCTAAGGGATATACCTATGTAATAGTAGGCACTTTACTTGCTAATGTAGATAATGAAGAAGAAAAAAAAATGAAGATGAAGCTAAAGAACAAGAAGTTGAGACCAAGAAGATGTGGATGCACAAGAGGTTGAGCAAGAAGAGAAGCAAGTTCAAGATGACTATGCTAAAATTGCAAGTTTTGAAGACAATGAGTCATCATGGTCTATGTCCACCTATGCATGATCATGGTATGCAACAACCAAGCAAAAGATGTATTTTGGATACATATTTCTTAATGGGGATGCCTATGGATATTATGTTGGGACTACATATGTATATGATCTAGATGATAGGATTGATGACATTTTTCCTCTCTTAGACAATTATTATCTTGGCATACCTTTTGTTTTGAGTGAGGATGATCAGTGCTAGGTTTGTGTTGACTATTATGTTGGTATACCTTTTGATCCAAGTGGGTCTTTTGGCTACTTCATGATGTCCTATACTAGATTACAACTGGGATGGTTTCTAATGTAGGAAATGGACTCATAAGTCTTTGAATTAAAATTGAAAGACAACTATTAATTTGGAGGCTTAGGAGATTAGTATAAAGGGGACACAAGGTGCCAATGTAACTATCTTTGACACATTATTCAAGAATCCAAGAAGGACACTCAATTTAGGATTAGTCTTAGTTGTTACATTTTCTGTCAACTTTGTCCTTGTACTTGTAGCATCTATGGAATTCTTGGTGTTGAGATTAATAATAGGTTAGCATTTTCTGTTACATTTCTTGTTTTGTAGGCATTAAGTGCTATTTTAGTTCACTTAGTAGTCTAGGTCTAAGTTGCATGGTAAGTCGCGTAGTAAGTCTCGTGGGAGAAATGCTAATGTGACATGTCATCATTGCGGCAAGAAGGGTCATATACGCCCACAGTGTCATGAGTTGTGCAAGTCTCTGGGAGAAATGCTAATGTGACATGTCATCATTGCGGCAAGAAGGGTCATATACGCCCACAGTGTCATGAGTTGTGCAATGAGAAGCGCAAAGAGAAGGGAAAAGACAAAGTACAGAAAAATTCCTCTGATCGTAGCATTATACATGTGAAATTGAGTGTAAAAATGGAGGAGATAAATGCCATGTAGACTGATGTCTCCGATGGGGAATACATACTTGCAGCTAGTTCTTGTGATGCTATGCCGTTGACCGGGGTTCACTCTATGTATGCGCAGTGCTGGATTTTGGATTTAGGTGCTTCATTTCATGTTACACCATGCCGTGAGTGGTTCCATTCCTACCGCACTCTCCTGTTCAATTCTCTTGGGTGATGACATGTCACTTACTATTGTTGGCATTGGGGGTGTACGACTGTAGTTCTCTACTTGCTGTATTTTTCTGTTATAGGTTGTACGTCCTGTATTTGCGGTTACATGTAGTCTTATGTCTGCAGGGTAGCTTGATGATGTTGGGTTTCATGTTTCATTTGGGAATTCTGCCTGGAAAATCACACGTGGCAGACTTGTGCTTGCTAGAGGTGCCAAGGCTAGCAGCCTCTATCCTCTTGTAGAGCTGATGGGTTCCCTATTGACCATGTTTTGTCTGTGGATTCCATCCCACATGTATCTCTTTGGAATGCCTGTTTGGGCCATAAACACCATATTGGGGAATATGGAAATTTCCCATAAGTTTGGGACACGTGGTCAAATATTTGGATTTTTCATAACTTGAACACTATAACTCGAAATCGAGCGCTCTATAGCTCAATAGATTCCATTTTTCACGTGCTTTCCAATGATAGGTCACATCATATGGTTTTGAGAAACTTATGGGCATGTTATCTGAGTGCCACCATTTTAGTATTCAAAAAAATGGAAATTGGAAACTCACTAATATTGTGTTCATATGTATTTGAAGGAAATGAAAATGCTTTCTGGTTTGCAGTACTTACGGCCCCTTGACCATTCATGTTTTGGTTCATGTGAGCATTGTCTTTATGGTAGACAGACTAGGAATATGCATAAGAAGTCTGGTCAGACATGCATGGGTGAACCCTTAGCATTAGTACATTTAGATGTCTATGGGCCCATGCCCTGTCAGTCTATTGGTGGTGCAAAGTATTTTGTGATGTTTATTGATTATTTTTCGTGTAAAGTATAGGCTTATCCCATTAAGCTCAAGTCAGATATCTTGGCTGTGTTTCAGAGATGGCTTGCATTGGTTGAGAACCAGACTAGGCATAGGTTGAAATGCCTTAGGACGTCTGACAATGGGGGAGAAAATGTGTCATGTGCCTTTGAGCAGCTATGTGACGAGAGGGGTATTAAGTGTCAGTTGACTGCCCCCTATATCCCACCCCAAAATGGTTTGGCTGAATGAATGAATAGAACCATCCAAGAGCGTGTACGCAGTATGCTTAGCCATGTAGGCCTACCATAGAGCTTTTGGGCTGAGGCAATCAGTACAGCTATGCATATCATAAATAGATCACCTTCTAGTGGTTTGGATTTCCAAGTTGCAGAGAGGAGATATGGAATGGAAAACTTTGTCTTATGTGCATCTACGTGTCTTTTGATGTGAGGCATTCTGCCATGTGCCTAAGGACAAGCGTAGTAAGTTGGATCCTAAGAGTGTCAAATGCATTTTCCTTGGCTATGGAGATGCAAGTGAAATGGGTTACCACCTCTAGGATCTGCAGGTGCAAAAAGTCATCTGCAAACCATGATGTAGTCTTCCATGAAGAAAAGATGCATAGGCAACCTGAGAAGGTGGTCGAGATATGTAGGGTTATATTCCAGGATGAGCCACATGCTTCAGTAGAGCCTACATAGCTAGATGGTTAGCCTTCAGCAATAGTTGGTACACATGGCCAAGGTATTGGACAGGATACTAGTCATGCATTAGAGGTGGCAGTGAGACGATCCACTAGAGCTAAGATGATCACCCTACGCTTGGTTAGTCGCACAGGTTGACTTGGACATGTATCAGATAGATGTCAAGACTGCATTCTTGCATGGGGATTTGCATGATGAGATTTACATGGAGCAGCCCAAGGGCTTTGTAGAACCTGCCAGAGAGCACTTAGTGTGCAAGTTGAAGAAAAGTCTTTATGGCTTAAAATAGGCACCTAGGGAGTGGTATCATAAGTTTGATGCCTTTATGCAGTCACTGGGCTACAATAGGAGTGCTATGGATCTGTCTTTACACTAAGACAACCCGTGATGGCTCATTGCTTATTTTGGTCATTTATGTGGATGATATGCTGATAGTAGCAGGGAAAGCTCATGATGAGCTGGATGCTCTTAAATCTCAATTGAAGAAGAGCTTTGAGATGAAGGATTCGGGACAAGCCTCTTACATTCTTGGTATGCGTATTACACGTGATAAGCATCACAGACTACTCTACCTCTCACAGAGGGAGTACATTCATAAAGTCCTTGAGCATTTCCGCATGCAAGACGTGAAGTCTATTGGCTGTCCATTGCATTCTTATGTGAAGGTTTCATAGGCCAATTGTCCACATAAAAATAAACAGAAGGATGAGATGGCCAAGATCCCTTATGCATCAGCCTTGGGTAGTTTGATGTATGGACTGGGAAGAGGTGAGAAGGATCGAAGCTTGCTTGGAAGAGCTATGGTGGGAGAGCAAGAGCAAGAAAGAGAGAGAGACCAAATGGGAACTCCAACAGTCACAATGTGTGACTGAGCCTTCCTTTATTCAAACTATCACTAAAAGAATAAAGAATAAAGTAATGGTGATGGGCACTCGCCACCTGCAGTGTGCATTAGCGGGTACTGTCGGTGCAGTAATATACAGGCGGCTAGGCAGAGGCGCCTTTACCCCCAAAAACCTCCCACTTAAAGGTGAATCTGCCCTAGTGAGGAGTGAAAAGAAAAAGAAAAGATAGTAAAATATACACATGTACAACAAGATGAGGAAAAAAATCATCTCGTCTAGCGACCATCACTCTCCTGAGGAAGGCAAAGTGCTCAGTAGTGAGGCTTTTTGTGAGCAGATCGGCAGGGTTTTTGTAAATGGAGATCTTGATAAGGTCAATGGACTTGTCCTCCATGACCCCATGTATGAAGTGATACCTCATCTCAATGTGTTTCGTCTTTGCATGGAAGATTGGATTCTTGGCTAGCTGAATAACACTCATAGAATCTGAATGCAGCGTAGGTATAGAATCAATCCCAAGGTCATGAACCAAAAGGCCCAACCATATGGCCTCCTTGCAAGCCTCATTGGCTGCAACATACTCGGCCTCAGTGGTAGAGAGATCCGTACACATTTGAACCCTGGACATCTAAGAGACAACATGTCGAGCATAAGTGAATACATAGCCAGAAGTGGACTTCCTACTATCTGCATGTCCTACATAATCAAAGTCTATGTACCCCACAACTCTTGTATCCTGACTGCCATAGCATAAGTGAATACATAGCCAGAAGTGGACTTCCTACTATCTGCATATCCTACATAACCGGAGTCTATGTACCCCACAACTCTTGTATCGTGACTGCCATAGCAAATGCACATATCTACTGTGCCTTTCAAGTATCTCATGATACCCTTCACGGCATCCCAATGTTTCTTGCTAGGTGTATCCATATAGCCTGCCACAACACCAACTGCAAAGGCAATATCAAGTCGAGTGGCTATAATGGCATACATCAAATTGCCCACAGCTGATGCATAAGAGATCTTCACCATCTCGTCCCTCTGCTCATCTATCTATGGACAATCGGCCTTTAAAAACTTCACATAAGAAGGTAATGGATAGCCAATAGGCTTCACGTCCTGCATGCAAAAACGCTCAAGGACTTTATGAATGTACTCCCTTTGTGAGAGATAGAGTAGTCCGTGATGCTTATCACATGTAATGCGCATACCAAGAATGTAAGAGGCTTGTCCCAAATCCTTCATCTCAAAGCTCTTCTTCAATTGAGATTTAAGAGCATCCATCTCAACATGAGCTTTTCTTGCTATCAACATATCATCCACATAAATTACCAAAATAAGCAATGAGCCATCACGGGGTGTCTTAGTGTAAAGACACAGATCCATAGCGCTCATGTTGTAGCCTAGTGAGACTGCATAAAGGCATCAAACTTATGATACCACTCCCTAGGTACCTACTTCAATCCATAAATACTTTTCTTCAACTTGCACACTAGGTGCTCCCTGTTAGGTTCTACAAAGCCCTTAGGCTGCTCCATGTAAATCTCATCATGCAAATCCCCATGCAAGATTGTAGTCTTGACATCCATCCCAAGTCAAGCTGCGTGACTAAGGCCAACTAAGGACAAAAACAAACATAGTGTGGTCATCTTGACCATAGGACAAAAGACTTCATCAAACTCAACTCCATGCTCCTGTTTAAAACCCTTAGCAACAAGTCTTGCCTTATAAGCCGGCTTAGGGTGTCTAGGGGTACTTTTCAGCTTGTACACCCATTTGCATGGCAGAGTCTTCTTGCTAGCAGGCAAAGAAACCTAATCCCAAGTCATATTCTTATACAAGGAGTCTATCTTAGACTACATAGCCCTCTCCTAGGAGTGATTGTCACCCTTGCACATAGCCTTATCAAAGGTGAGAGGCTCTCCTACATATGTAAACAAGACATAATGCATCAAGGGCTCAGATTGATCAAGTGGATGTCTTGCTCTAGTAGATCGTCTCACTACTGGCTTCACTCCAGGCTCTGCTACATGTCTAGCATCCTATCCAACACCCTAGCCATGTGTATGAACTAATGTTGTAGGCTATCCAACAGGTTGTGCAGGAGCACGTGGCTCCTCCTGGAATATAACCCTGGATATCTCTACCACCTTCTTAGGAGGCTACATATGCATCTTGTCTTCATGGAAGACTACATCATGGTTGTGGATAAATTTCCGTGCCTGCAGATCCCAAAGGCAATAACCCATCTTGCATGCATCTCCATAGCCAAGGAAAATGCATTTGACACTCTAAGGATCCAACTTAGTATGCTTGTCCTTGGGCACACGGCAGAATGCCTCACATCCAAAGACACATAGATGCGCATAAGATGGAGGTTTCCCAGTCCATACCTCCTTCGTAACTTGGAAATCCAAACCATTGGAAGGTGATCTATTTATGACATGCATAGTTATACCAACTACCTCAACCCAAAAGCTCTATGGTAGGCCTACATGGCTAAGCATACTGTATATACGCTCCTGGATGGTTCTATTCTTCCGCTCAATCAAACCATTCTCAGGTGGGGTATAGGAGGCGGTCAACTGATGCTTAATACCCCTCTCTTCACATAGCTTCTCAAAGGCACGTGACACATATTCTCCCCCATTTTCAATCCTAAGGCATTTCAACCTATGCCTAGTCTGGTTCTCAACCAATGTAGGCCATCTCTAAAACATAGCCAAGACATCTGACTTAAGCTTAATGGGGTAAGCCTAGACTTTACGTGAAAAATCATCAATGAACATCACAAAATACTTTGCACCACCCATAGACTAACAAGGCATGGGACCACAGACATCCGAATGTACCAATGCCACAGTCTCACTAATGCATGTCCTACTAGACTTCTTATGCATATTCCTAGTCTGTCTCCATAAAGACAATGCTCACATGAATAAAAACATGCATAGTCAAGGGACTGTAAGTACTGCAAAAACCAGAAAGCATTTTCATTCCCTTCAAGGACATATGGCCCAAATGGGCATGCCAAAGAGATACATGTGGGATATAACCCACTGAAAAATATGGTCAATAGAGGACCCATCAACTACAAGAGGATAGAGGCTACCGGCCTTGGCACCTCTAGCAAGCACAAGTTTGCCACGTGTGATCTTCCAAGCAGAATCCCCAAATGAAACATGAAACCTAGCATTATCAAGCTACCCTGCATGTGTAACCACAAGTACATGACGTACATCCTGTAACAGAAAAGTATTGCCAATAGAGAACTGTAGCCATATATCCCCAACGCCAATAATAGCAAGTGACTTATCATCACCAAGAGAACTAAACCAGAGATAGTGTGGTAGGAATGGAACCACTCGTGACATGGTATAACATGAAATGAAGCACCAAAATCCAAAAGCCAGCACTGCACATACATAGAGTGAACCTCGGTCAACAACGTATCATCACAAGAACTAGCTGCAAGTATGTACTCCCCATCAGAGTCATCAGTCTGCATGACATTTATCTTCTCAATTTTCACAATGGATTTTGCAGGTATAATGCTGTGATCAAAGGACTTTTCCTGTACTTTGTCTTTTCCCTTCTCTTTGCGCTTCTCATTGCACAACTCATGACACTGTGGGCGTATATGACCCTTCTTGCCGCAATGATGACATGTCACATTAGCAATTCTCCCACGAGACTTGCTATGTGACTTACCACGCAACTTAGACATAGACTTGTGCGAGTCTCTGCCATGTCCATACCCACGATCATTCTTTCCATTACCATCTTTGCCTCTAACAATCAAAGTATGCAACACACGAGAGGCATCCAAGTTCTTATGATTGATCTCTTCTTATAGAAGAGCAATCTCTACATCGGACAAGTTCAAAATAGTAGCAGGAACACATAAGGCAATGTGAAACACATCCCATGACTCACTCAGAGTCCCAAGCAAAAACAATGGAGTAACCTCATCATTGAAGGTAATACCCTGCGAAGTCAAGTTCTTGAGAATAGCATGGAACTAGCTCAAATGAGTTGACACGGTCATATTCTCTTTCATGCACAGGTCCATAAGTTGCTTCAGCCAATGCATCTAGCTTGCTAGACTTTTCTTGTCATAGAGGTTCTTAATTTTATCCCAAAGCTGCCAAGCACTTTGTGCTTCCTCAACCACATTGTAATGCACCTGTTCAATGAGAGACAAGATGAGGGTGGACTTGCATAACTCATCAAGCTCATCCCATTCATCATCATTCATAGTTTCAGGCTGCTCGCCATGCATCCTTAGTCACTTGATATGAGATTTTTGCACCAATACTTGATTTGAGATTTTTGCACCAATAGTTTAAGGCTGCTCGCCATGCATCCTTAGTCACTTGATCTGAGATTTTTGCACCAATACTTGATCTGAGATTTTTGCACCAATAGTTTCAGGCTGCTCGCCATGCCTCCTTAGTCACTTGATCTGAGATTTTTGCACCAATACTTGATCTGAGATTTTTGCACCAATACTTGCCAAACTTGGCTCTTCCAATACTTGCCAAACTTGATCTGAGATTTTTGCACCAATACTTGCCAAACTTGGCTCTTCCAATAGGCATAATTCGTACCATCAAGCGAGTGATGTTGAATATAGCACTGTCAGTGGAAGAAGATGCCATATTGCAATCCAAAACTGTGCAGATAGTTCAAAATTGCTTGCTATTTTTTGCTGTAAACATTGAAAATACCACCAAAACCAAGGGAAAATGACCACGAACTGATAGCTAATGATGCTGCCACCAGGTACCATCAAAAGTACATAAAATCACAATGATTCAGCATGAAAATTCCATGTCAGTCCATGCATAACTGCTTGTTGTAATAAATTATAGCCAAGTACAATGAGAGCAAACTGTAGGCAAAATGAATGCACCAAGTCAACCATTGACTGTTAAAGCATAACCAGCATCAAGCCGGCATAAATCAACATGTGACAGTCATACAAACATCAAGAAAACACCCAAGCATGTCAAATGAATCTGTGAGTAAGCTGGCAAACCCCCTGTGTAATAGGACAAAGTGTACACAACACTGGCAAGACCTGACACAAAGAGGTGTATGCTCAGGGAGTGCAAAGCCCAAATCAGCCCAAGTACATCTGTGAGGACCACCGCATATCAACCATGCAACATCCAAGTGAAGATCCCAGTCTCAAGTATCCAAATGCTCAAGTAGCATAAAACACCTGTTCAATGTCTGTCAAGCATATCAAGACACTCCCATTGGCACAAAAGCCATAAATATCAAGCAAAGAAGCTCAATAAGGGCATATGATAGCACCAGTGCCAAAAGATCCAAGATAAAGCATCAATAAGACCTCATGAGCATATAGGCCATGTAGCATCTGTACATAGCATCCATAAACATAAAGTGCATCCAAACTATAACTCTAGCAAGCCGAGAAATAGCCAAATTAAGCTCTAGGAAAAATCAAATGTCAAGCCAAAGCAAGGCTCATTAGCATCCAACTCCAAACAATGTAACAGACATGTAGTAGATGCATAGGCCAAGCATATCAAGACCGATCAGACATAAGCAAAGTACATGCCATAAGTACAGCAAAGATGAAGATCCAAATGCTATGTGAAGTGAGCTCAATCTCAATCAATGATTCAAGAGTAAATCCAAGCTCTATGTCAATCCCCGAGAGTCGCTACATCAATGTATACATCCAAGACATAGTCTGAATGCAATAGGCATATCCAAACATAAGCAAAAGAGCATCAGCCCTAAATATTCCAGCAGCAAATAAACATCCAAAATTGATAAAAAGTGGCTCAATCCAAGCTCAAACCATAGGTATACTTTCCCATATGTATAGGCACCAACCATGCATAATCAGGCATCAAATGACTATGTAGGATGAGCATAAAGTGTAACGACAGAGGACTGCCATGCTTTGGGCTTCTTGAGGACTATGTAAAATAGTCAATAACTGAGTAAATAAAGTCAGACTATGTAATCGATAGGAAGCTGAAGAAGTCAATGCTTAAGGACTATGTAATCGATAGGAAGCTGAAGGAGTCACGAACCAAGTCGGAATGCTCAAGCAACCATGTCTGATACCAATTAGTGCCTTTCTTTATTCAAATTGTCACTAAAAGAATAAAGAGTAAAGTGATGTTGATGGGGGCCCGCCACCTACAGGTGTGCAGTGGGGCTGGTACTGTCAGTGTAGTAATACATGGGCAGCTAGGTAGAGACGCCTTTACCCCCAAAATTTTTATTAGCACACTGCCATGTGTTCTAGTTATAAGCAAAAACATCCTTGCTTGCTAGTGGATTTATCTATACCTTGGGTATCTCATGCTAAAAATGGTCCTTAATGATTAATAAGGGATATTCCATGCCTCAATAAAATGTTGTTGCATAAGAAAACGACCATGTTAGAAGTTATAGAAGAGAAAATATAAAAAATATAAGAGAAAAATATAAAACTTATGAGGTTAAGTTGAAAGATAAAATACTTATTAAATAAATATGATGTGTTTGTACCTAAGCCTTTCCTATCATGTCTACCCAAAGAGGTCATTCATCCTCTTTGGTGTTTTTACTTCATTAGAAACTCCATACATATAGTTTTATTTTTTTCTTCTCCTCTTTAGCTTCTCTAAGTGCACCTTAACAATTGCAAATTTGTCTTTGCCTCAATTGACCTACTTGTTTTTTGTTTTAAAAAATTTTCCCTCCCCAAAATAATGGTTTGATAAGCATTTTCTTGGCATTATGAACCTTGATTTCATATTGAGAGTGCAAATAATTACAACATCTTAGTAACTTGTTATTTCCATCTCCAATGAACCTAATTGTAGCATAAAGTATACAAATTTGGGTGGCCCATCTATTCATAGATCTAGTTAATGTAATCCTCCATTCACCCAAATATTAATATGTTTCTTTTCTTCATCTCTTAAGCTAACTTGATTAGTGAGAAAATGTAATGTGCCCAATTGAGAAACCTTCAATGGCACAATTTAATGTTCCATCAATAGACTTTTCCCAAGTGACACCACCTGGTACTCCTTAGAATAACATGGGGTTTGTTGCCTATGCTCTCTCAAGTCCACTTTTTCACAATGCAAGGTTTTAGTTGTAACCCATAAGGATTGACCTAAATCCAAATTCCTAATTTGAAGCTGAGGTCACCTATTAGCTTAACTAAGATTTTTAAGTCAACTCAAATAGAAGCAAAATAATGTCACACGGTTAAAACAGAGTGAGAAATGAGGGAAAGCAATTGTTAACCCTCAAACGAACAAGCTAAAAAATCCGAAAAATCTAATGCGGAGGATAAGGCCAAGGCAAAAGTGGAACGGAACACGAAGGCACACCAAGAAAAATATGGAAACACAAGAGGTGCAGAAAAGTCCTAAATCAAGGAAAAAGGTGCACAAGAGAAGCGCAAGTAAATACTGTTGTAAAAGAGTGCAAGGTGCATCAGGATTTATTTTAAGAGCATAGCATGACTGGCCATGTAAAAAAGGGGATAAGGGGATGACCACCCAAAAGAAATTGAGGGTTTTGTATATAAAGTTGAAAAGTGAATGAGAAGCTCATTCTTGTGTGTGGCCAAAAGTGGCTCTCCTCCTTCTCCTCTTCTTCTTCTTCTTCTTTTTGTTCTTGCTTGCTTGAGCTTGTGCTTGAGAGAGGGAGTGTGAGAGTGTGAGGGTGAGGGACTGTGGGGGAGAAGCTCTCCATCTTCTCCTCTCTCCTTCTCTTCTCTTCTCTTCTCTTCTCTTGCTCATGGCAATGGAGCTTGGAGAGTGGAGCTTGCTTGAAGCTTACACTTGGATCGTGGAGCTACTAGAGTGCTCAGGAGAGGAGGTAACTCGATCAAGCATGGAGGTAAGCTCACTATACCTGTAGAGATGGGTAGCGTGTCGGCTATGTGAGAGGTAGCCATTAGTGCTCGGCTTGGAATGCTTGAAGCAATAAGCGGTCCATGGGTCTTGGTGGTTGATCACCTCTACATTTTGGTTTCGTGCTGAGACCAACAGATTCAAGCCTTGAGTGCTTGCGTGCTTCGAATCGAGCATTGAAGTAGGATTTTTCCCAAACCGGTGCTGCTTGAGGTAGATAGGTGAGGGATTTTGAAGAGGTATTCAATCTCCTTAGCGAGTAGGTTTTTGGTTTTTTGGATTTGGAAAAGTGTAGGTATTCCTTTATGATTTTTGCTTGCATTTAGGTAGGATAGAAGCAAAATATTGGAGCACGCAATAAGATTTTCTGTTGCTATATAACAGGCTGAAACAGGGAAAAGAAGGGCAAAAAATAAAAATTTGGGTTAAATATTGGTAAGGGGAGCAAGACCAAGGTGAATGCAAGCCTGGGCAGGGTAATAAGAGGCTAGGAGTGGCAAGGAAGATCACATTTTGCATTGCAGGGTTTTAGGAGAGTTGGAGAGAGGGAGAGACAGCTTCATTAGATGGACTTGCTTCAATATTGTCATCGAGGAGTTCTTTGCCCACTATAGGTAATTCCACACCTTCTGTTGCATGAGTAGCTAGGATCTTGAGGTGCTCAACCAATAGGAAGGCCTCGATTGCTCGGCATGACAAAATTTGTGAAAGTTCGACAAAAAACACATCATGCTCGGCCCGATGGCCAAGTCCCAGGATCCACCTGACTTGGATGCCCACCACTCAGTCCACTTGATTCGGACACTCATCCGAGTCAACCATTTGGACCAACTAAATATTCAACCCTTGGCCTTGCCGACTTGGCCCTACCCCACTCAGACAAGCTGACCAGCCGAGTTCACTATTCGGACCACTTTTGCACTCTACCCACCCGACTCAGCCCTTGGCCATTCGGCCATAACCCATTTGGATGAACCACTCGGTCCTCAGCCTTGACGACTCAGCCCATAGCCTTGCGGGCCGGGGGGGATTGCCCCCCTCAGATCCCCGTAGAGGGGGCTTTGCCCCCTTCGCACCTCCCCCAAGTAGGTTGGAGAGAAAACGCGTGCCGTGATAGGTCCTCCAAATTAGATTCTAGTGTATTAAGGGCTTTGCACAAGCATAGATTCTCACTTGCAAAATAACAACCAAAATTCCATACTCAAACAAAGATGAACAGAAACCCTAGAACCTCAATGGGCCAATCTAGCCAACAAGGGCAAAAAGGCCATACCACAAAAACATGTATATGCTGCATTCGGATTGCATCTAGTCAAAGCGGAATGGAACAACATCAAGCTATAACTGCGAGGATGTCTAGACATGACAGTCCTGATGATAGATGCACATTGGATGGCACTGCACAGATGACCCAAGACATCAGTAGAGAATCCACATTTGGTTGTGCAGTTGGGGACTCAAAGGCATGCATCAGAAGGCTTAAGTTTACAAGCCAAGACCTGGAAGATGAAGACATAGTACCACTTGCTTATCTTAGGGTCAAACTCACCACAAATAGAGAGCATAGTATCGATGCTCTCATTGATGAAGGAGCAGATTTTAATATCTTGACCTATGAAGCTTGGACCCTACTAGGCCAACCAGAGCTCACACCGACTAATGCAACTCTTAGTCCTTACGGGGGACACCCACAAGCACTTATAGGGAAGTGCAAAATCCCTGTAACTATTGAAACTGAAAGCTTGCATGTCATATTTCTTTTTCCTCCAAATAGTGCTAATTGTGAAAAGGAAACCCTCTTAGGACAACCCTTCAAAAGGGCGACAAAGTGTGAGGCTGATTATGTAGCATAGAGGATACACTTGACACTACCAGGTGTGAGGATAGTCACAACCTTTAGTAAATGTGACCTCATCAAACCTCGAGGGAAAGGCAATGAATATTCTGACATACCAGGCAATCCTAGTAAAATGAGGGCAAGGACTTGTTGAAAGAGTTGGTACAAGCGCATGTTGAACATAGAGAACCAATGAGGTGAGACCATGCTTGAAACAAGAAGGACAGAAGACAAAGCCAAGGATAGGCTTTGGACTTACAAATATTGTAGGAGACCACAAAGAAGCCCAAGCCTTATAGACGAAGGAATAGATGGAGAGCCAGCACAATGCCACGATGGATATCCAAAGCATTGCTACGTGCTCAAGGGTATTACGTAGGTAACTGATGGATTTGGGTCAAAAACATTGGAGTGACCGAGCCCCTTATGATTGAAATCAAGAAACCAAACGGGACTATTCGAAGGGTAGATCCTCAGCCTAGCATGCTTAACAAGCAGATATTAGATGTAATCATTGAGAGTAGATGTAATCATTGAGAGTACACAAAAGCCACTAGTGCCCAAGGAGCCTTTGATTTCCCAAGAGGATAATGAGAACCGCATGTGCAATGTCACCCATGATAAGGCCGATTGCTCAATAAAGCAAATGGTAGAGTCGTCTAATAGCCATGAGAAAAGAGTCTGGCATGCCCAATACAATGTCCAAGTACAAATAACATAATTGTGCGCCCATGCGCATACAAAATAATAAATAAATATCCAACGCCTCAATAAATAGGCGCGACAAAATATAGGCGCCATGCCTAAGGTATGCGCCCATCAAAATATAAATGATAAATCGAATACTCGCTATCCTCCAATGCTTTCCTCCGCCACTGCTGCTATCTCTACACATCAACTGAAGCATTCACAATCGTTAGTAAAATAATACAATTAAACCGACAAAAGTGAATACCTAGCAGTCTTCAGCTACATAAATAAATCAACTGGTTAGAAATCAATCCTAACCTTAATTTATTACGAGTGCGCACTCTAAACTCATAAACGTTTATTAATTTAATATGCATTTTGCGGAATCACGCTATGGAATCACCCATGTACACACTAAATTAATGAAACGCCCAAAAAGGATAAGCGTCCCCATCAACTTCTCGCACTTTCGTCCAGTGCCAAGTCCACCTAGGAGCCCTAGATCTCCTACACCCTCTTTCCCTAAACAGACAAAGGAAGAAAACAACATTCATCAAGTGCAGCTGCTCAATCCCAATATCTATCTCTAGTGAAGCTTCCAAATGTCCAAGAGGTGGGACATGACACCACTCGTAGCTCTCGGCCTAAGGATATGCCTATGTAATCCATTGTGACTAGCTCAAATGATGTCGATCTGCACAAGAAGTAGATGCACAAAGGGCAACAAAAGACATGGCCAATTTTGATTTGCTTAAGGATTTGACATTGCAATCTACTAATAGTAGCCAATCCATTGTACTAGCTCCTACTACTTCCAATCAGGAATCATAGCAATCATAACCTTTGGCCGTGACGACGATTTGACATTGCAATCTACTAATAGTAGCCAATCCATTGTACTAGCTCCTACTACTTCCAATCAGGGATCATAGCAATCATAACCTTTGGCTGTGATGACGATGCCTCTTGCGGAACATGTCCTTAGCAATTCACCCATAGAATAGGTGTCGCAACTGACATCCTTGACACCTCCAACACTACCGAAGAACCTAAAGCCTAGGCTTGAGGAGAAATCTCTCAAAGATTTGGCCAAGGAGATGGCGCATATGACCAATTAACCTAGCGAGGATGTTCAGCAGGTCACAGCTACACCCCATGAGGACACATTAGAGGAAGAGAGCGCTGAGGCAACCAAGCACATCAACATCTGACCTAGTTCAGGGTCCTGAGTCCTTAAGGGATACATCACAATTGCCCAAGAAAAAGAGGAGAAAATAATGAAAATTGTGGCAATTGCTAATGGCTGTAGATACCAAGAACATTGAGACCAAGAGCGCTAAAGAGCTTAGGAATAAAGCCTTGAGTCCATCCACCAATGAACCCATTGCCATCTCTCCTAACAACGGTGAAACCTCAAATGCATCCGTGTGTTCTAAAAAATCAAAGCAACCATTACCATCAACTATTGCTTGCAACACTCGATCCACGAACAATAGAACTCGCATTGACCAATCAAGAGTGGATACAACACTATCACAATAGGGTGACAAAACTATACAAGTCACATACAAGGAGAACCATGACACAATAGTAGTGAGGCCTTAGGAGAAACATGAAAACCCCAAGGATATAGGAAATCCTAGCATTGACCAATCTTTCTCATCTAGGCGACCCCCCAGCTATGCTAAAGCCTAGAGAAACTCCTAGAACCTTGCATGAGATAGCAAACAAGCAGGCCTTCATAGAACATAGGAGTGTCACAGAGTGCTTGCCTAAGTTGGTTACTAAACTCAAATTATTCGCACGTGTCTACGTCCTAGCAGACATGGGCACATTCCCTAGGGAGCAGTGTGAAGAATACTTGCATGTCCCCTATCCTGGGAAGAGCAAGAATATCTTAACGACCACTATGACACACTCCTACATAAGTGCATGCAACTCATCTTTGATGAGGAGGCTGAACAAGGAGATAGCCCAGGGGACGAGCATTGAAACTACGGCTATAGGGAAAAAGCGGCCGGCCACAGACACAGAGTCTAGGCAAGATCCTAAATGACAAAAGGTGGAGGCCTCAACAACACCCATCCAAACAATGATGATGCCGTCAGCTAATTACGACGAATACGTCGCCGAGCTACTCTCACAATTGGAGAGAGCTAAGGAGGAATGAAAAATAGTTGTGGTTGAGAAGGAATCAATAGCCACCTTCTAGCTTGACAAAACAAGGATAATAGCCATGCAGCAAAGGGAGATCACAGATCTCAAGCAGGAAATAAAGGCTAAGGATGACAGAGAAGAGCACTGGAGGCAGGAGCTCGAGAATAAAACACAGGAGCTGGTGAAGATGCAAAGAGAACATAAGCTTCTGATAATGCAATATCAGGAGCTCATTGCAAAAACTGCTAAAGTTGAAGAGCTCATGGCTGACCTCAATGCTAGGGATGAGAAAAGAAAGCAGGACATGGAGGAGCAGCAAGAAGATATTGAGCACCTAACCGATCAGTTGAACTCTCAAAGAGAAGAACAAGAGAGGCTAATCAGGGAATTGGAGGACCAAGAGCAAAGGCTCATGATACTAACCCTGAAGCAAGGGGAGAGCACGGAGGAAATGAACAAGAAAGTAGAGGAGTGGGCAGTGCATAATGAAAAGAGGGTGAAGACACTGGCACGGTGCCTTGCTCTAGTAGAAAAGGAAAATATCATTGCAGAGAGCAAGGTAGAAGCCACCCAAGTGGCCTTCGGTGCCCAACAAAAAGCCTTCCTCGACACCATCATGGACACTACCTGCCTAGAGGAGGGAGAGCCGTTGGAGGTGGCACAAAGGAAGCTCAGCATTGCACGCAAAGCCCTACATGTAGGACTGCAAATGCCACCCCAACCTGCGGTGGTTAGGCTGAGCCTGGACGAGCAACGGAAATACCTATACTGCTGGCCGGCCTAACCCCCCAGGAAGTGGATGCCCTAGGATTTGAAGAGAGAGCACCACAAGGAAACCGGCAGGGGGAGGAAGCTGAACTCAAATTTGACATGAACAGATTCAGAGAAGATGTGATCCCACAATCCCCCTCGCCACACATTCAGGAATAGCAACCACTTGACTCGCCCCTGGACAGAAAATCCATGCTCAAGGAGTGACGAAAAAAATTGGTGGAAGAAGCCAGAAAAAGGCTGCAAGCCAAGCCAGTCGTGCAGCCATCCGCATCCCTCCCACCATGCCTCGATGACCTCCCAACGCAATTCCACGCAAAGCTGGTGGTCTGGGAACGGCAGGAAATCGAAAAGGACCCTTTCTCTTTCAGCTTTCTTATGCCTAACAGCCTAAGAAGGGTCATGCCGATCAAAGTAATGGAGGAGGTGATCGCGGCTGGCAACCGACTGGGCCAAAAATAGCTAGACGATAGGGCAAAGACCCCCACTCTATGGGGCAAGGAGGAAGCAAAATTTTGGCAAGACAAAGTGTACAAAGTGCCACACACCGTAAGGGGCTACAACTGCCAACCCCTCTGGAGAAGGCGAATATGAAATATTAACATGCTTGCCTATGGCATTTTGCAACACCCTACCCTACGAGAGAAACGACCCCACATTCATGGCGTATCCTCGTAGGGTAGGCATGGATTTTGTCGCCACCCTCCATGGGAGGCATGACTTCCCCATCATCTACAATTCCAACGCCACCTCCTTCGAGGATGCCCTCCTTTTTGATTTAGGAAGTCTAACCGACTCCATGATGTGCTTCCTCGTGCAATTCTCCTCCTGTCCCGATCCCGCTTTCATAACTACGTGTAATTACCTTAGGCTTCTTAAGATCCTACTCAAGCAAGATCCGGCACCGCAGGAGAATGGCTTGCCTCCCCTCTTTTTTGATCCCAATGCTATTGATAGCTGCGCTATGGCACGCTTAATGATGAGAGCTAGCCTACTACCTTCCTTTTGCCTAGCTCTCCTAGAGGACATGAGTGACAGCCAATTCACTAGGTGTAATCACCCCTTCCTTTCCACCACCTCTCTCCATTCATTGTGAAGAAGGCCTCTAGATTGCACAAACAATTGGGGGCGGGGGGGAGGGTTTATAGATTTATATGGTGAGCAAAGATTTGATACCTACTAGGTGGTGGTGTGTCAATCCATTTGGTAGTGTTTTGGCAGGTGAAAGGTGGAGTCGATGACACGTGGAGTGGAGGAGGATGGCAACGATGATGGCCAATCCTTTCAGAGGTAAGGAGTAAAGTTTAAACCTTTTATAAAAATATTATTTTCTTTCTTTTCTAACCTTCTCACTAACCTTAGGCCTTCTTCATATCTAGGAAGGGGTGAAAGTAAAAAAAATGAAGGTCGAGGATGTTCCACACACATTGAAGGCTTGAGATATTACATCCTCTCTCCCTTAGAGGAATCAAGATGTCCTCATATCAAGATAAACTTAGGGGTATTGTCCCTTGGCATAAGTTGTATTGTAAAATCGATGGGTTAGGACCTGGAAAGCTTCTACTATACTACTTTGATTATATACAAGTATATGCAATGATCACAAACACAAGGTACAATAGCCATTGCAAGGTAGTTTTATTACAAGTATAAGGCTTATTACATCTCATAACTTTCTTTCTAGGACTCCTAATCATCTTCAAAGATTTGAGTGGGTTCTAGGTCTTCATCATTATCTGGTTCTTGAGGGAAGCCAAAATGCTAAACTGACACGACTTAGCAAAATGCTAAACTGACATGACTTAGTTTAGCTATTGGTTCTTCATCTTCTTGATACAATTCAAGACAATTGACTTGGATACATCCTAGAATTGAAAAGGAATCTTTGATGATGGGGTCATCTCCTTCGGATGTGCCCTATCTCATTGCATTCATGACACTTCTTTCATTTGTCCTTTGAATCATCATAATCTTCTTTGGTGTGTACTAATAAGTAGTTATCTTTGAGAGGTTTATCTTCATTAGGCCTGATCAAGGATTTGGCTTGTATAAGAGCATCTTGCAAGTTGGTCAGCCTTAGGGATTCTAGACAATTGTCAAGTGGTTGATTCAGTCCGTGGTAGATTTTTCCACCTCTTGGGTAATATCCATAGGTGGCACATACTTTTGCCATTTTACAAACTAGGAATAATAGGCTTCCAAACTTAGTCCTAGCTACCCAAGGAAAAAAACTCATTCATCTTGATGGTGTGATAAAAAGGCAGCAAGTATGTTTGTCTTAGGGCCTTCTTGATATATTCCTAACTTCTTACAAGGGTTTCCATGGTAGCATTGTCTTAGCACCACTACTTCCACCATAGGCATGCCTCACCTACCAGCTTTAGCTTCACAATTATAACCTTGTTAGTTGTGCTTATTCTTGTCGCATTAAAATAATCTTCAAGGGTTTTGATCCAAACTTTAGCATCAGCCTCAACATTGGATCCTTTTCTCATGGACTTGAAGGCTTGACTTGTTTCAATATAAACTTGTTCTCTTGGAGATCAACATCCATGTTGTTGGAAGGTGCTTGATAATAAAGACTAGATAATTTAGCCTATTTCTTTAGGATAGCTACAACTCTTTTTCTCCAGTAAAAAATATTAAGGCAGAAGATGCATAACTTATTGCTAGCTTATTTCAATCAATGTGCATTGTAGCCAGTAAGGCTTGTAAGGAGACCCTATGGTTAGGAAACCTTGGTATGAATATGGCTCCTACATTGCATTCGGACCCTATGAGTGCCATTTAGTTGGCACATAATATGGTCTTTTATGCATAGGCCAAGAAAATTGAGGTCCATTATCACTTCATTAGAGAGGTGGTTGAGAACAAGTAGATAAAGCATTTTCAAGATCTTAACCAACAAGAATCTTGTAGATTTGCTTAGTAAAATATCCCAGTGGAATGTTATGCCTTCCTTAGGAAGATGATGGACATAGGATAAGATGATGCCTATTCCTCATCTTGTTGTACTTCTATGTATACTTTGTACTTTGTCACTAGTATTTTTATCCATACTCACACACATTCACCTTTAAATAAATATTGTTAGGAGCTAAAAGTCACATGTGCCTAGCCACCTACATTTACTTTTACTTACCATCCGTACACATGTACATTACAGGTGGCAGTCACCCATCAATGTCACTTTATTTTTTATTATTTACATTATAATAAAATAAGAGAAGATATGTCACACATTGTGACTATTGGAGTTCTCACATGCCATATTACTCTCTCTTTCTTGAACCTCCATAGCTTTTGCTTCTCTCTTGCTTTTGCTCATGTTTCCACTCTACTCCACCTTTCAAAAGTTTAAAGGACTATTTGTCCAATTGAGTAGTAAATATCAAGAAAGAATTTATGAATATGATAATAAAATGGATAAAGAGTATGAGTGAATACCACAAGTGCCACTAATATCATAGAAGCATCCAAAGATTCCATTAGGTGAAAGACATGATGTAAAAAATACCACCAAGTGAGACATTTAACCATTGAATTTACTTGAAAACCAACAATCCTAGGAGCAATATATTTGGTCTCTAAAAGATATTCATGAAAGGAAAATGAAAGAAGAGAAAGCAAGGCTCAATCTTTTGGAGTAAAAAACAACAACCCAAGACACTGCACCAAATCCCAAAGAATTCTAGTCTAGCTTTGGTCCTAAAAAGTTTCCGTCTCAAAGTTGGAAATAAAAATA